>NW_012115222.1:4149097-4270354 GCF_000951035.1 Colobus angolensis palliatus
TCTCCTTAAAACCCAAGCAAACATCTAGTGATTTTCTCACACAGAAATGCTGTTATTAAAATTAGTCAAGGGCAATGGGTAACTTCAATATAGGCCATTATTAGAGAAGACTACAGTTATGACTTCTAATGATAGTTGACTACAAAAATATTCATAGAATAAGAAAATTAATTGGCTAGATTCCTTTGAGCTAAAGCAATATTTTCTGTTATAGGAGCTGCAGAGGATATACAGAAAGAATAATTTAAGTCTCATGCAAAAATAAATTCCGGTTAATGCTTATATTGAATGAAATTCTTTGTTTAAGGGCATACTAAAGCTAAAGTATCATTCTTTCCTAGCTTCAAGCTAATTTTTAAATTCTCAGCCATTTAACATAGCCGTATGATGCACTAAAAATCCTCAGTGACCTTGCTGCTAAATTCAGTAGATATGGTTCAGTTCTTTTCTTACTTTGCTCACAGTAGTTGTTGACGGCATTGTTCATTTTCCTTCTTAAAAATGCCCAAATCCATAGCTCTCACTTGCCTCCTACTTCTCTTGTTTCTCTCACCAATAAATTTTTTACTTGATGCACAAACCTTGAACATATTCCTGAGGTACATGTGACATTTTGATTCCTGCATAAAATATGTAATGACCAAATCAGAATAATTGGAATATTCATCACCTCAAACATTTATTATTTCCTTGTGTTGTGGAATATCCCAAATTTTCTCTTCCCGTTACTTTGAAATATACAATAAATTTGTGTTAACTACAGTCACCCTACTGTGACTAGAACTCATTCCTTCTAACTATATTTTTGTGCCTATTAACCAATTTGATTTCATCTCTCCCTCCTTTCTATTATTGCCAGCCGAGAATACCATTCTACTCTGAGAAACACCATTCTACTCTCTACCTCCATGAATCCACTTCTTTAGCTACCACAAGAACATGAGATATTTGTCTTTCAGTGTCTGGCTTATTTGACTTAACACAATATCCTCCACTTCCATCCATGTTGTTACAAATGACAGGATTTCATTCTTTTCTATGACTGAATAATATTCCATTGTATATACATACCACATTTTCTTTATCAGTTCACCCATTAATTAACACTTGGGTTAGTTCCATATCTTGGCTATTGGCTATTGTAAATAGTGCTGTAGTAAACATGAGATATCTCTTCAATGTACTGATTTCCTTTATTTATTTTTTTGGATATACACCTTGTGGTAAGATTGCTGGACCATATGGTAGTTCTTTTTTTTTTTTTTTTTGAGATGGAGTCTTGCTCTGTTGCCCAGGCTGGAGTGCAGTGGCACAATCTGAGCTCACTGCAACCCCCGCCTCCCAGGTTCAAGCAATTCTCCTGCCTCAGCCCCTCGAGTAGCTGGGACTACAGGTGCCCACTACCACGCCTAGCTGATTTTTGTATTTTTTTGTAGAGACACGGTTTTGCCATATTGGCCAGGCTGGTCTCGAACTCCTGACCTTGTGATCCACTTGACTCGGCCTCCCAAAGTGCTGGCATTACTGGTGTGAGCCACCACACCCAGCCGGTAGCTCTATTTTTAGTTTTTTGAAGAACCTCTATATTATCTTCCACAGTGTCTGCACTAATTTACATTCCCATGAGCAGGGTACAACTGTTCAACTTTCTGGGGATCTTCACTAGTGTCTTTAATTTTTTTATCTTTATGATAATAGACATTTTAACTGGTGTCAAATGATACCTCACTGTGGTTTTGATTTGATTTCCCTTGCAATTAGTGATGTTGAGCATTATTTCATATACTTGGCCATTTGTATATCTTCTTCTGAGGAAGGTCTATTCAGATCCTTTGCCCAGTTTTTCTTCCATTCTATAGGTTATCTCTTCATTTGGTTGACGGTTGTCTTTGCTGTGCAGAAGCGTTTAAATTTAATTAGTCTCATTTGTCTGTTTTTCTTTTGGCTGCCTATGCTTTTGAAGTCTTAGGCATAAAATCTGTGTCTAGACAAATGTCCTAATCATTTTCCCTACATTTCCTTTTACTGGTTTTTAAAGTTTTGGGTCTTACTCTTAAGTCTTTAACCCATTTTGAGTTGATTTTTATATATGGTGAGAGACAGAAATTTAGCTTTATTCTTCTGCAAATGGAAATCCAGCTTTCCCAGCACCAGTTACTGAAGAGATTGTCCTTTCCCCCTGTGGATGTTCTTTTCACCTTTGTTGAAAATGAATTGGCTATAAATGTGTGGGCTTGTTCCTGGGTTCTCAGTTCTGTTCCACTGGTCTATGTGTCTGTTTTTATGCCAGTACTATGCTGTATTCATTACTATTACTATACTATACGTTTGTAGTATAATTGAAATCAAATAATGTGCTTCCACCTCTGTTCTTTTTGTTCAATATTGCTTTGGATATTTGGGGTTATGTGATTCCATGTGAATTTTAGAATTGTTTTTTGTATTTCTGTGAAGAATGTCATTCATACTTTGATAGCAATTACATTGGATCTGTAGTCCACTTGGGTAATATGAACATTTTAACAATATTAATTATTCCAACCCATGAGCATGGGATATATTTTCATTTGTGTGCATGTGTGTGTCCTCTTCAATTTCCTTAATTAGTGTTTTATAATTTTCATTGTAGACATTTTTCACTTCTTTGGTTAAATTTATTCCTGAGTATTTTTGGGTAGCTATCATAAAATGGAACTGCTTCCTTAATTTCTTTTTAAGATGGTTTGCTATTTGTGTAGAGAAATGCTACTGATTTTTGTATGTTGAATCTGTATTCTGTAACTTAGTTGAATTCGTATGTCAGGTATAGCAGGGTTTTTTTGATGGAGTCTTTAGTCTTTTCTAAATATGAAATCATGTTATTTGCAAAAAAGAATACATTGACTTCTGCCTTTCCAGTAGTGATGCCTATTATTACTTTCTCTTGCCTAATTGATCTGGTTAGGACTTCCAGTTATGTTGATCAGGAGTGGTGGAAGTGGGCATTATATCCTATTCCAGATCTTAGAAGATAGGCTTTTAATTTTTTTTCCCAGTCAGTATGATATTAATTTTGAGTTTTTTATGTATGGCCCTTATCATTTTGAGCTTTGTTCCTTCTCTATCCAGCTGATTGAGAATTTTTATCATGAAGGAATGTTGAGCTTAAATGAATGCTTTTTTACACCTATTAAAATGATCATATGATTTTTGTTCTTGATTTTATTGACATGATGCATCATGTTTGTTGATTCATACATGTTGAAACAACCTCATGTCTCTGGGATGAATCTCTATTAATCATGGTGAACGATCTTTTTATTGTGTTTCTGAATTTGGTTTGCAAGTGTTTTGTTGAGGACAACCAGGTTATTTAGTAGGGCCTTATAAAGGCATGAAACATAAGCCAGCAATATGGACACTTAGACATTATTACCTATTGCTAGATTTTTAAATACTCTATCATGGTTGAAAACTATTATATTTATAAACATATTCTCACAGAATTAGAACATGATATCAATGGACAAAAGGGAAGAATTAGCCATAATTAAATAAAGCAGATTTTCTAAGCTTGAAGATAACATGTTTCCAATTAAATTGGGGGAATACATTTGTCCTACACTAATATGCAGAAAATTTTTCTATTTTTCAAAATGAAATGTAGTGTAATTTGTTGAAATTAGGCCAGGCACAGTGGCTCACGCCTGTAATCCTAGTACTTTGGGAGGCCAAGGAGGGTGAATTACCTGAGGTCAGGGGTTCAAGACCAACCTGGCCAACATGGCAAAACCTCATCTCTACTAAAAGTACAGAAATTAGTTGGGCATGATGACACGCACTTATAATCCCAGCTACTCAGGACGCCGAGGCAGTAGAATCGTTTGAACTCAGGAGGCAGAGGTTGCGGTGAGGCAAGATCACATCATTGCACTCCAGTTTGGGTGACAGAGACTCCATCTCAAAAATAAATAAATAAAATAAAATAAAAATTTATTAGCAGCCAAAGAAAGAAAGCTATTAGCCCACTGGTATATGAGGGCTTCAAGACCCTATTAAAGACTTAATATATCTGGTATTTAAAGTGAAATCCACAACATTCAGATAAAGCTAACCTACTCTGTCATATGCCATTGATTTGAATGATTAAATAATCAGAAAGTGTCTGACAAGTAGCAATTAACAGGAAACTTTCATTTGAAGGAAAAATGAGAATGGATTTGTAGCTGCCAATAAATTTCTCAGTAAGCTTGAGTAATACTGTTTATTCAATGAGTCTGAATAAATTTTCAAGAACATTTCAAGCATTAACCAGCCTCTTTTATAAGTTTTGTAAATTTGAAAATGTAGTATGGATCTGTCAGAAGTAAAATTAGAATTTTTAACTTTTTGATACTTGATGTTATGCAAAACATGCAAGACACTGATGTTTGAGAGTTCTCCCCAAGCATTTTCTCTTACTGACAATTCAGAGGGCCTACTTCTTACAGGTTGGATATTTACTCCCTGCTTAATACAAGCCTTGGAAAATCTCACTCTAAGATAGATAGGCAAGGTACAGAACCTTGCCATGAGTTTGTCACTAGGAGAAAATAAGGCTCTGCTGTCTTCAATATTTCTTACTAATTCTCTTCCTGAGAAGTGATACATTTTTAGAAAATTTAAAAACAGAAGCAGCAAAGTCTTTTTAGGAAAATTGTCATCATTCCTTTTGCTCAACTACATAATATATTGGAATTCAGAATATTCCAACACAGGCCATGATACCCCAGTTCTCCAACCACAATGGGGTCTTAAAGAAAGGTACCTTCCTAGACACATCAGTTTAATGAAAACACATTTAGAGAACTGAGGATCTTGAAATAAATCCCTTAATATTTACCATGTGCACATGTGTATCCAAACTCTAAATATTCTGCCAGCTGTATGCAAATCAATTTTTCTTTCCAATATGGTAGCTATAGTATACCATTTGTAGTTTATGAACATGCCTATCTCTTACCAATCACTGCATAAAAGCTGTTCTCTCTGCTTTAAAAACCATTCACTTTACCCTTTATCTCTAACTTCATCTAGCAAATTTCCTTTCTCTCTCTATGTATTTAGCTCACATATTTTCTGTTGTGAAATAGTCTCTTACCTTGGGGCAAGAGGTGTGAGAGTGTCAGTCAATTTCATCTTCCTCAGTGATATCAGTACTCTCTGCACCTAAATCTATATGTGGTTACTATTACTATACTATAAGTGTTTATATCCATGTCTCTCTCCTACATTTGATTAAGAAAATTTCTGTTGTGGAGACAGAATGGTATATGTGTTCCTATCCCCAACATCGTGCGCAATTCCCATCTTCATGTTGGTATTCAATAGCTTCATATTGGCTTCATGAGTGTTCATGGCCACACACAGCCCCCTGGCTTACCTAGTTAAATTGCTCATCAATAATAAAAAAATAAATCTCTGTCAAAGCATTCTAACATACAGGTACCAAGTTTTTGCCCAAAGATATTCAGGTATGGTTATGTTAGCACTTTTTGTGATGGTCCTTACAATTGTTGGAATGCTGTGTCTTTATTTAGGGCCCAAGTGTGTATCTGTGTAACTTCAACAATGTCTGAATTCTCCATCCTGAAGAAACAAGTGTAAAGACTGGTACTTTTTCCTGCCAGTTTTGCCTTATTCCTCTTGTTTTCTTTTTTAAGTTAAAATATGACTTACCTATTGCAAATATCCCAGACATGAAATAGTTGTAAAACACTGAACAATTCTGGTCAACTGTTTTTATGTATTTTAATGTCTCTTTTGAAATACGACGCAAAATCAGAAAACACTAGATATAAAGTGATCAGCCTAAAGCATACCAGTTACATAGCCTGAATAATTTCAATTTAATAATTCTGTAATAGAGCCAAATGATGAATATTTAACTAATGCTACTTATTGCTTAAAGCACTATCACATCTAAACTGTGCCATCTGTGCCTGTACTGATGCCCATTAAATTAAAACTGTTGGTGCTTCTTTGGAGCCAAACCCTCCTCTAATCCACAAGCGCTGGCAACTATTTTTTTGATCAGTTTTCTCTTCCTATAGATTGCCTATTTTAGAATGGCATGTAAATGGAATTGTACAGAATTTAGCCCTTTGAGTCTGGCTTTTTTCTTTGCATAATGCATCTGAAATTCATCTATCTTGTTTTTTGTATCAGTAGTTTGTATCATTTTATTGTTGAGTTGCATTCTGTCATATGAACACACCACAGTTAGTTCATTAATTTACCAGCCCAAGGACATTTGGATTGTTTCCTATTTATAGTGATTATGTATAAAACTTTATAAACATCCACTCATGGATTTTTCTGTGAATGTAAGTTTTGTTTCACTTAGATAAATCCCTAGGAATGAGATTGATGGGTTATGTAAGTGTGTATTTAACTTTATAAGAAACAGCAAAGCTGCTTCCACTTGTTTTTCCACCAGCAATGTTTGACAATTCTAGTTGCTCAGTTTTAAGAATTCAAGTTGCACAGAGCAGCCTAATACTGGATACTTATTTTACTAATCTTATCATAGTTATTCTAATATGTATGTAGTGATGTATCATTGATTTTTGACCTATATTTCCCTAATATTAAATGTTATGAAGCAGCTTTTCTAGTGCTTATTTGGCATTCATATTTTTGTCTATTCCCATGTTTTGCTCATGTTTTGCTTGAGTTGTCTGTTTACTTATTAAGGAGTTTTGATAATTCTTTATATATACGTACTTGTTTTAAATATGTGCTTTGCAAATATTTTCTCATATTTTGTGGCTTGTATATTCAGTTTTCAAAGAATATATTTCAAAGAGAAGTTTTTAAATTTTCATGAAGTCAATTTTATAAATTTATCATTTTATTTCTTTTATGGATTATGCTTTTGGTACCAAATCTAAGAAATAATGTTTCTTTCACTTTTCTCTACAGGTTATACAGTTCAGTTTTAAATATAGATCAGAAATTCATGGATAGAGGTTCATTATTTTTCTACCTAAAACTTCAATGTCCAGCACTATCTGTTAAAAATTATTTTTGAACATTGAATTGACTTTGTCTTTTATAGAAAGTCAATTTGACCACAAATGTTTGAGTTTTATTTCTGGATTTTTTAATTCTGTTCCATTTATCTATGTATCCATTCTTTTGCCAATATCACAGTCTTGATTATTATAGCTTTAGAGTATTAATATCTAATGATGTCTTTCCTCCATCTTTGTTCTTTTTCAAAATTGTTTTTGTTATTCTAGATCACTTAGGTTTTGTGTTTTGTAAATTTTTGTATTAGCTTGTTAATTTCTTGCTGGAATTTTTTGTTGGGATTGCATTACATCTACAGATCAGATTGGGGAGACATTGACATCTTAACAATATTGAGTCTTCAATATGTGAACATAGTACATCACCTACTTAGTCTTCTTTGTTTATTTTCGTCAGTGTTTTGCAAGGTCCAAATACACATTGTGTGTAAACTTTGTCCCATTATGAATCAGAAAAGATAGATCACAGTATTCATAGGCTCATAATTAATATAAAATAAGAAAAAAATGTAAAGTGGTCTTATATGGGTTTCTCTATTCAGTGGAAAAATTATTTCAAAAATTTTGTGAGCAATAAACTCTCATAATGTTAAGCAATGACATTATAAGTGACAATATTACCCTTTGTCCCTTACAAATGGCTTCAAACAACATACTTTGACTACTAAAATATATTTGTATAATATTAAAAGTCTATTACTTCATTTATACATTCTAATTGGATAACTATGAAATTGTCTTTTAAAAATACAGTGTTTAAAAACACTACTTTTGCCTTAAAATGTATCTGGGTATTGGCTACAGAATTTTACTCCACATCGTAAATACTGTCACAGAATATGGACTTAATTATTGAATTAAATGCACATTTGGACTTCTGAATCAGAATTTTACAGGCCGTACTAATGCTTTTTCTTCTTTATTTTTTTTTCTAACTTTTATTTTAGGTTCAGGGAGTACATGTGCGGGTTTGTTGCATGGATAAATTGCATGTTTCTAGGGTTTGGTGTACAAATTAGTTTTCCACCCAGGTAGTGAGCATAGTACTCGACAGGTAGTTTTTCAATCATCATCCTTCTTCCACCCTCCACCCTTCAGTAAGCTCCAATGTGTATTGTTCCCTTTCTTGTGTCTATGTGTACTCAATGTTTAACTCCACTTAAAAGTGAGAACATGTGGTATTTGGTTTTCTGTTCCTGTGTTAATTCTCTTAGGATTATGGCCTCCAGATCCATCCATGTTGCTGCAAAGGACACGATTTTCTTTCTTTTATGGCTGTGTAGTATTCCATGGTGTATATTTACTATATCTTCTTTATCTAGTTCACTGTTGATAGGCATCTAGGTTGATTTCATGTCTTTGCTATTATGAAAAGTGAGGCAGTGAATGTATGCATGTATGTGTCTTTATGGTAGAATGGTTTATATTCATTCGGGTATATACCTAGTAATGGTTCAGATGGTGTTTCTATTGTTAGTTCTTTGGAAAGTCTCCAAACTGCTTTCTGCAGTGGCTGAACTAATTTACGCTCCCACAGCAATGTATCTGCATTCCATTGCTCCACGACCTTACCAACATTTGTTATTTTTTGACTTTAGTAATAGCCATTCTGACTGATGTAAGATGGTATCTCATTGTGGCTTTTATTTGCTTTTATCTGATTATTAGTGGTGCTGAGCATTTTTTCGTATGCTTGTTGGCTGTATGTATGTCTTTTGAGAAGTGTCTGTTCATTTCCTTTGCTCATTTTCTAATGGGGTTATTTGTCTTCTGCTTGTTGATTTGTTTCTTAGAGATTCTGGATATTAGACCATTATCAGATACATAGTTTGCAAACATTTTCTTTCATTCTTAGGTTATCTGTTGACTCTGTCGATTATTTATTTTGCTGTACAGAAGTTCTTTTGTTTAACTAGGTCTCACATGTCAATTTTTGTTTTCATCGCAATTGCTTTTAGAGCCATTGTCATTAAATCATTGCCAAGGCCTATGTCCAGAGTGGTATTTCCTAGGTTTTCTTCCAGAGTTTTTATAATTTTAGGTTTCATGTTTAAGTCGTTAATCCATATTGAGTTGATTTTGTATATGGTGAAAGAAAGGGGTTCAATTTCAAAGTTCTGTATATGGCTGGTCAGTTCTCCCAGCACCACTTATTGAATAGGGAATCCTTTCCCTATCATTTGTTATTGTCAACTTTGTAAAAGATCGAACTGTTGTAGATGTGCAGCTTTATTTCTGGGTTCTATAACCTTTCCCATTGGTCCATGTATTTGTTTTTGTACCAGTACCATGATGTTACAGTTACTATGGTCTTGGAGTATAGTTTAAAGTCAGGTAGAGTGATGCCTCCAGCTTTGTTTTGTGTTTTGCTTCATATAGATAATTTTAACATAGCACGTACTAATTAATGTTAATGAGCAATACTTTTGTAGATATAGTAAAATATTTAAGCTGGAATTACAATTTGTACTACAAGCTATATAATAATATCTTGCATATATAACTGTTAGAAACATGAAAAATTGATAAATTCCAGATCAGATAAATTTTTTAATTAAATCATTATAGAGCTTTTGGAAGTGCTTTACTCTAAGCTTTACAGAAAATCCATTATAACTATGCCTCTTATCACCTTTGGTAATGGAACTCTTTGAATGTCTGAAGAAAACCGTAGATTGACTCTAATTCTGTTGTTGGAAAAACATTTGATTGTTTAGACAATCAAAGGGTGTTTAGGGCTAAAGTTTAAGTTGAATTCCCCTGTTCTTTTAACTCTAATTAAACTCAAAGGAAGGGAAACATTTCCATTTCACTGAATATATTACCTAAATCCTTTTGGTCTGCAGATTTTATTTTTGCTTTGACTCCAATTGGTATTATATATTATTATCATCACACGTTAATAATTGAGATGTTCATGCTTTCTTATTTCAAGGAGATCCCTTTGGTCAAATACTCCAAAATAATAGTGAAGATGATGATAATAGTCATTAGTGTTATCATTTAAGTATTTTTCTTTAAATCATGTAATGCATGAGTCATCTGGATATATTCTTCATGAAAAATATTACATACACAATGTGAAAATTAAAACATGGAAATAAAGACACAAAATAACCTATTTCTTTCCATCACTTTTCTTTAATTTTATTTTGTTGTCAGTCTTTATCTACTTTAAAGCTGTAGGACCTGTATGACTTTTATTATATCTATTAAGCAACTCAGTCCTATTTCCCTGCAGTGGAATATTTTTACCTTCTCCAAAGTTTGCAAAGCTTAATAAAAAGAGAAAAGTGAATCGTTTTTATGTGACCATAATTGATTGCTAATAATAACTGTTATTAATATTAATTCTTATATTTGCATTTGCATATATTTTGACATAAGCAATCAGCAAGTGCTTGACAAAGGAATGAATGAAATGATGAAGGACAACAGTTCAGAATAGGACTGCAATTATTACCTCAATTCCACAGATGGATAAACATTCATAAAGAAAATAAGAACACATACATATGTCTTACATGGCTTTCAGTTTAACTTTCATTACTTTATGACCATATTTTGTAAGGTGCTCAGTGTCTACTGAAAGTTAGTGGATTACTCAAGACTGACATCATTGTCTCCTGATTCTCAATTCCAGATTTTATTTTGCTTTGTTCTATTTAACCTCAGTAGGTAACATTATCACTTGGGAAGTTGATTAGGGTAATATAAAGAAAACTTCCATATTTCATTGGTTCCCCAATTTAATAAATATTTATTGATTGTTTTCTATTGGAAAATCACTATACTCAGCCCATGGATAATACAAAATAAAGTAGACATAAATCCACACTTAATATGTATGTATTTATGAAAATAGAAAAACTAACACTGCAGCCATCAAAGTTTACATAAAATTTCTTAAGAAGACTACATTGCAGAGATAGCCTCTAACAATGTGGGTGGGGGTAGCAGAGCAAAGAGGGCTGAAAAAGAGCATAGGGAATCCTTAGTGAGTTTGCTTGGTGATTATGAATATATATAGTCACATATATATATATTGGTGCACTGAATATTCTGTTCAAACACAGACTTTGGATATTCTTTGATGGTAGGCTGTTTCTAGAGAAATGCCTAATGTATTACGTGTGCCCATCAAACTTGTTTATTTCTTCTACCCACTTCCTGTGATGCAAATATCACAGGAAGAAGGAATAAACAAGTTTGATGGGCACAGGTAATACATTACACACTTATTCACAAAGGCTGGGAAAAGACCTTGGGAAATGTAGCAAAAACTTCTTAAAATAAAAACATGACAACTTACATTTGAAGTTAATAAACACCAACTATACCTACCCTGTTCATTCATTTGAGTTCAATGCAGGGAGACTTGCCTACTTAACCTTTTGTACAAAGAAGAAACAACTAGAATATTACCCAAAAATGTTTATATTTGAAATATCATTGAAATTAATTCTGTAGGGAAAATAGTTTGTCAGTGCACTGGCAAGGGCAAGCCCTCTATAAATGGGACTGTCAATACTCTGCCTTCAGCATACATCACTAAGTGTGACATTTGAATTAAACTTCATAAAAAATTAATAACAGGGTATTCAAAGAGGCTTTGTACTGTAAATCTTAAAAGCTTTCAAAAACACGGCACAATTATAGCCTTTTTATAATTTATATTATCAAATATGCTTTAAACTATCCTAAAATGTTATTAGCATATTAGTTATTGCTCCAAGCTTGTAAAGGATTGCACCACAGACCTTTTGTATAGCTATTTATTCTTTTACTTTGTTATCCATATACAAATTGAAAGCCAAAATGCTTTCAAGCATTATCAAATAACATGCATTTATTTCCCTCAAAAATAAGGCAAAATGGTGAAATAATACAGAAATGTAATGACAAAATTTAAAAATGGAGGCTAGAGTAGTTTCTCATGTGCAAAACCATCTTTAATTAAAACATATATTTTAAAATAAACTCTTTACTTTTGAATAATTTTAGATTTACAGAAAAGTTGCAAAGATAATGCAGAGAAATCCTGCACACCCTTCAGCTAGTTGTTCTTTCTGTTAGCATCTTACATAACCATGTTATATTTATCAAATTAAGAAATTAAGATTGGTGCATTACTATTAACTAAACTAAAGATATTGTATATATTTCAGCAGTTTTCCAACTCTGTTCCAGGATCCATTCAGAGGACCATATCGTCCTTCCTTTAATGTCTCTTTAGTCTTCTCTGATTAATTACGATTCCTCAGACTTACCTTTTTTGTTTGTTTGTTTTTCATAGCCTTAACAGTTTTGAAGAGTCAAGCAGGTTTCCTCGTTTTTTGAGCTGGGCAGTTTGAAGAGTCAGCTTTGTAGAATGTGCCTCAATTTGAGATTGTCTGGTATCTTTCTTGACTAGGGTGATGATATTTTGAGGAAGAATACCACAGAGGTGAAGTGTCCTTTTCACACCGCATTTTGGGATATATGATATCACTGGTGATGCTACACTGGTCACTTGGTTACATTTGTTCAATTTCCTTAGCAAATTTCTGAGAATATGGTAAAAAATTACTAAAAAACTAGAAGTTATCATATGCATTTTTCAATCATAAATTACCCATAAGATAATCCAAAGGATGAGTTGTTTTATAGGATGGAATAATAAGAATTCCTTGGTTAAATGACTTGATATTTTACCTCATTTTATGTTCTTTTTGTGAAAACATTGTCTAAATTAAAACTGTGATTTAAATAATTGTTTATAGAATTGGGTAAAATTAATAATCTGCAAGATTTTTGACTAATTCTAATATCATACCAAAGACATACTGTGAGCTAGCTGGTCTCAGTGATAACACATGTAACTAATGATGGGTCTCTTATTTCAGTATCTTGATAGGTAACAATTGTTCACAAACCTTGAATTGCAGCTGTTCAAATATACAGTACCATTCCCTTATGATGTACTAAAACAAAAATCAGTGAGAAGGCTTCTGGAAGCTTAGTAATTGTTGATCTATTTGATAATTAAGATACTAAAATTCTAAAAATATTACTATAATGTGTTCCAGTGCTTCATTAAGTGAATTATTTGTGTGCTGGATGGAAGTAAGAGAGTTGGTCAACATATTCTGCTTTGTTAAGGTCACATCTAAAATACGATGTGTTGGCTTTAGATCCTTATGAGAGGAAAAGATAAAGTGATTTTCAAACTTGTTTAATTTACACTTTCCTTTTTTTCTAAAAACACTCCCACTTTCAAACCATAAGTGAAGATCTGCTGTCAAGTTCATGCAATGTGACCTTAACTAATTGCTTGAGTCAGTAGGCATCAATCCACAGTCTAGACTGAGCTAATTTATACACTTGCTTCATCTCCACCCTCACCACAAAATAATTAGTACACAAAGACTAGTCCATTTATTGGTCACTTCAACAAGGAAGTGATAGAATGTGGAGTCTGAGTTAACCATACTGGTCCACAAGTAAGAGGACCAGAGAAAGCAGCTGTTCAAAGGGAAAGGAGACGGAATCCAATCCACTCCAAGAATCAGAGGTAAGAAAAATACCAGAAGTGATACAAAAAAAAAAGACAGAGAACACAGATATCTCTCTTCCTGGTGACTTTCACTTCCTTTCAAAAATCTCTGGGGGAACTTGTCTGCCCTTTCCAAGGAGTCTTAGATATATCCCTGAAATTTTTCTAGAAGTCTAAACTTTTTTGTTTAAATTAATTAGATTTTGTTCTACTGTTTGCTACAAAAATGCTATCTACACAGAGAAAAAAAGGACCAATTTATTTATTGAATAAAGAATGGAATGTATATAAATCAAAAGCAAGAAGAGGGAAGAGATTGTGATAAATGTACTCAAATGGCTAAAAGGCTTTCATATCTTGTTTCAGACTTAGAAAAAAATTGAAACAAGGGACGGAAGTCCCAGTTACATAAATTCAATCTAATTCAACATAATATAAAAATATGCAAATAATTTTCAAAAAATACAGTAATTTAAAAATGCAAAGGGATTCCTGATTATCCCCAGATTTGTTTCTCACTAGGAGTTGTCCAGAAAAGGTTGCATGCACCCACCCGGGAGTATTTTACATTGAGTAAGAAGCTTCCCTAGGTGCCCTCTAAGTATGCTGTAATTGTAAGTGATAATAAAATGATTAAAGTATTTTGGCAGGCATTTCTGAAGGATGTTTAATGACCTTGTGGAAGAAATATCATGGTACTGTAAAAATTAGAGACCTGTTTTACAAGTACAAACTGACAAGTAAGAAAAGATCCTTCCTTCTGAAAGCATACCTTCCATTATAACTGCACAGTGAAAACATGTTAATTTGAGCAAAGATTGCTCATACTAAAACACTGAGGCCAGAGAGTCAGAGCTGAAATGGCAGAGTCATTTCTGGTGTCAACAAGTAAATCTTTTGTTCCGTAAACCTTTCCTTAAGCAACCTAAGAATTATCTGATATAGTAATAACAGCTATGAAGAATGAAATATTTATAGATCAAGATCATTGTGAAACCTCTTACCCCTCCCCAGAGGAGAATCTGGAGACTCTTCATTTAGTCATTTTGATTAAGAATTGTCATTAATGTCTTGGTGTAAAATACCTGGATACTGATATTAGAGTCTATTGGATATTCTTCATAGCTTGATCTACTTCATATGTATTATAAAACCTATATAGCTTTTCTTGCATAAAATGGGTTTTACACATCTAATTAAGCCTTCACAGAATTCTAAATCAATGAGCCATTGTAAATTTTGTTTTAAATATTATCTAAGTTTTCTGGACCTTACCTATCTGCTAAATTCAATGTGTGGTTCCCAAGGGTGGCCTAATCATGTCAGCATCCTTGTGAGTCTTTGGTTCTGTCTGATGTAAATCAAAAGACAACTCTTAAAAAAAAATGAATGAGTTAAGCCACATTATTAAACTAATGGATTGCAAGGAGAGGGTTAACACTAAAGATGGCATTTCCAAGGCTATTTCACTTAGAAATGCTGATTTCTTCCTTAGGCAACTCCTCTTTTGAGAACCGGTTCTTGAATGAAATTCTATTGCAGTAGGCTTATTTTGTTTTGTTTTGTTTCATTAAATTTCTTCCTGATAATATTAACCCCATTTTCTCCAACTTCCTGGTAAAACATGTTACACATCCCGTAGACATTTGACTTCACTAAAAATGACAGATTTGATGTGACTCTGTTAGTAATTTATTACTTATATATTATAATAGAGGTGCTTTATTCAATTTTCTGGAAAAAAATAGATGTTTGGTACTGTAAAAGAGAGAGTGTCAGTGGCTCTCTAAATCACTGATTCAAAAAGTCAGAGAATAAGAGACCATTTTTGTAAGCGTGATGCATAGGTATATTGGATTATGTTTAAACTAACCCAAGAACTCCCACTGAGCCTGGTGAGGTCCCTAACTTAAGGCCTTAACTTTTCGCCTTTTCACTACTCAAATCTGTGTATTCCAAAATCTCAGCTAATTGCTTTTCTTTCTAACCCACATTTTATTGCTTTAGGCACTCTGTGAGAACACTGAATAACAAAAATTGTGTGTCACAACTTATTTAGTTCCCAACTTGCTCTAGGCTATAGTTCAGGCACAAAGTTTTAGAATAACCTTTGCAAGGTGCATACAGATTTCAGCTCTCAAAATCTAATAGTGACTGAACTCACACTTACTAACTTTAAATTGATATTGATGCTTTATGTCATCAGTTTTTATATTTGCTTGTAAATATTTATAAATATCACTTTTTAATAAAAAACCACATTGACAATTTAGTATGTCATTCTTTTTCAGGCTTACTTTTTTTGGGGGCGGGGGGTTGGGGACAGAGTCTCACTCTGTCGCCCAGGTTGGAATGCATTGGTGTGATCTTGGCTAATTGCAACCTCCGCCTCCTGGGTTCAAGCAATTCTCCTGCCTCAGCTTCCCGTGTAGCTGGGATCACAGGCATGCGTCACCATGCCCGGCTAATTTTGTACTTGTAGTAGAAACGGGGTTACTCCATGTTAGGCTGGTCTCAAACTCCTGAGCTCAGGTCATCTGCCCGGCCTTGCAAAATGCTGCGATTACAGGTGTGAGCCACTGTGCCCGGCCCAGGCTTACTTTTTAACACATGATACATAAAAATAGTTTGTTTCATAACCTTGATTTGATGTCCTATAATTTGCACTATATTTACACTTCTTTCAAAATTTCCATCTTCACAACATGTTGTATTATAGGACAATGTGAGTAAGAGAAACCAAGTCTGAATGTCTCCTAAACAGTCTATGAGCAGACTCTTTAGAGCAGGATACATTTTTTCTTTTATATTTTTCTCAGAATCTGGTCGAACTCCTACCACATGGTAGGCTTTTATAAGAATCTTATTAATGAATATCAAATGAATCACATCTATTGCCATTTTATTTTATAAATGTAAATGATCAGAAGCGCCCATTTTTTTGTGGATTTTTGAATCCTCTTTCAACTCTCAACTCTTGTTAGAACCGTATCTTAAAATTTGCTTGCTCTTACACATTAGGAGTGAAAAAAAATAGCAGCATTAACACCAAAATGGAAATGAGTCTTTAACTGGGAAAATGCCAAAGCTGTATAAAAAAAAATTGTTCTCAAGTGAAACAATGACAAGAAAGCTGACAGAAACCAAGAAGGAGAGAGCAGATGAAACAAGTATGCCATAGCCTGGACTCCAGCAGTTTCTGTCCAGAAAGCTGCTGAGTCTCCAATTGTGAAAACAAAAGCCAAAATGTCTTCATAGCCTGAAAGAGTAGCCTTTTGTCAGCACCCTGTTTTTAGAACAACTGTGGTAGTTGCTGCTTGTGCAGACTTCCTACTAGTAACCAAAGATTGCTAGGTTTCATGAACATACCTGGATTTTCCAATTTGAGTAAATGGCATATCTTGACCATTGGGGCATTATTGCAGCTGGTGCTATCTCTTCTTTAGGCATTGCCACATAAGAAGAGCGGGGTAGCAATATCTTATACCTAAAATCATCGACACCTTTTTAGTACTTTATTAGCTCGATACATTACCCAGAAATGATTCCAATGGTTTGTATTTGTGAGTGTAATACAACCTAACTTACTTTATTAATTATCTTTACTCCCTTCTTGAGTTGTTTGATAGAGTCAATGATTGTTGTGGAGAATGTTGACAGTTGATTTCTCCAAAAGCCTGTCAGAAAAATCTGTTGATCAAGAAAGAGTATATTAGACCCACTGAAGCAATGGAGAATGCTGTTTTGACAAAATTTAAGAGGATAAATTAAAAAAGAGAATTAGCAGGGTACTGGAGCCTTGACTGGATGATTTTTTTTTTCAACTTTTATTTTACAATCAAGGAAAACATGTAGACTTGTTACGAAGGTGTATTGCATGACGCTGTGGTTTGGAGTATAAATGAATCCATCACCCAGGTAGTGAGCATAGTACCAATAACAATAGGTAGTTTTTCAACCCTTTCCCCCACTTCCCCCTCCTTCTATTCTCTAGTGTCTATTGTTCCTATTTTTATGTCTGTGTGTACCCAATGTTTAGCTCCCACTTATAAGTGAGAACATGCAGTATTTGTTTTTCTGTTTCTGCATTAGTTTGCTTAAGATAATGGCTTCCAGCTGCATTCATGTTGCTGCAAAGGACATGATTTCATTCTAGGCAAGTGGAAGATAGAGTAATCAACTATCCTGGTTTGCCTGGGGCTAAAGATTTTCCCAGGATGTGGAACTTACGGTGCTAAAACTTAAGTCTTGAGAAAACAGGGACAGTTGTCCACTCTAGACTGGGAATGGGCAGAGGTTATGAAATAGCATAAGAAATTTGGGCTTGTGGTCATTGAAATGAGTTTTGATACCCCAAGCTAATGGTTTTGATAAATAAGCTGATGAGTGGGCTTAGTTTCAATTGCAGAAGCAAGTGTATTCCAGAGTAGGGAGATGTTACTTTTGCTTCCTCTCCATATTGATTTAAATAGGACCAAAAAAGTATGCCTAGTCACCATATTATTAAAATTAGAGTGTGGACATTGTGTTGATTTCCATTCTAAAGATTGAATATAATCTATTTGATTGTGACTAGATTCTGGGTTTAGTTTTGTTACTTAAACATTTTGTAGAAACCAACATTTTAAATTCTACTTTCAATGTCCTTGAATCTTAAAACCTAAGTTAGTTAATAATAAAGTCATCCTCAAAAGAAAAATTATATCTCAGTTTTAGAGATATTCATATGAATGAATCATCCATCTGAACCTCAACAAAAAGAGAAAATTTTGCTATATGCAAAAAAACCTAAAAATTTCCAATTGTGATCTAACCTTCATTATGATGGAAGTAGGAGACAAAAGGGAAAAAAGCAGTATTTCTAAATCCCTAATATGTGCAAACATTGCTCTTGAAATACTTGTAAATGATTTATATTAGGGAGTCATTATTGTATCTATTTTAAATATGAGGAACCGAAGACTCAGAGAACTAAAGTAATTTACCAAAGTCCACCAGACAGTGAAAGGACAGTTCCCGGTTTCTTGTATAGTTCTGTCTGAATCAAAGGCTTTGCTATTTCCAAAGCACATCACTGTAATACTGTGATTGGCCACTCTTCCTGCATTCCAACTCTCTCTTCTCTTTATACCACCTCAAAGATAAGCTGAAAAGTTACAGCAGGAACATATATTTAAAACAGCCTTATCTAGCTGCTGGCATATGTAAACTAAATCTAAAATTTGCAGGTAAATCTGAACTTATAATCTGGAGATTACCATAGTAGTATAAGGCTAAGACAAATTTTGATTGTATACGAATACAAACCTGTAGCTTTTGGATACTCATAAAATAAAGCAATTTATTTTATTTTTTCATAAAATAAAGCAATTTATTTTATTTTTTCATAAAATCAAAATAGAACTAAACAGCTATGCAACAGTAACCTTTAAGAAGTAAATAGAAATAGTGTTCTACAGCCTTTCTCTTGTTCAAAAGGAAGATGTAGATTTAGATTAGAGTTCCTGAGAATGGCCAGAATTAGAATGAAATTTAGGAGATAGTGCCAATAAAGTCAAGACAGTGAAGATTCCAGAAGAGTTGCAGTAAGTGAAGAACTCAAAATAATCCACTGGTTTTTGTAATAGAATCTAAAGTTGCACCATACATCTGAATCTGAAAGAATATTAGAATGAAGATACAAAAGTATTTGAAAATGGAGGAGTCATGCAGCTGTAGTTCAGATTTGATGGGTGTAAACTCACATCTAGTAGTGTGCTGAAGAGTGGGGGGTGGTGGAGAGAAATAGCAAAGATTTAGCACATTCTTGCTGAGGAATGGGATTACAAACAACAAAAGGTTTCTTAGAATCAAGGATCCCCTTACAACTGACTACAATTTGTCTGTCACTCATATGCATGATTGTGTGATTTTCTTTCTCTGTGCTTGACAGTATGAGCAAAAGACTGGAGGAGGTGTCATGGGATCCTTGGGGTGTCACTTTGCCAGCCAGAAACCTCTATATACAGTGGCACCTTTGCCAGAGTTTTGCTAGGGGCTGCTGGGCTCATTCTGCCCACTTGGCCTGTCAGGCTGCACTCAGCTTGCTCTGTAGGCCCAGATCCCACACCTGCCAAGGGCTAGCCAGGTGCTGAGTGGCGAGGGATGTGTGAGCAGGCAAGCGTGGGGTCTGGCCACTGCACACAGCCACGCATGCCAGCTGCAGTGGCTGGACCAGGAGTACTATAAGCGGCTTCCACTGCTGGCACAGAGGAATGGGGTGACACCTGAAAGCTTGGAGATGCCAGGAACTACAGAGTCCCAAAGAGGGTGTCACAGCCCTCGTTTGGGGAGCTCCAAGGTCTGAGGTCCCCAGAGGGCCGCAGCTACTCTCATCACCTGCAGTGTGTCAAGTGGGGTGGGAAGGGGCATGTTTCAGCTGCGTGTGTTATAGCTCTTTCAGTCCTGCCATTTGGAGGGTCCTGAGTTATTGCCCTGCATCCAGCATGAATGAGATAGGTGGACAACATGGACAACTGGAGGGTGCTTTATTGAGTAACAGTTTGGCTCCCAGGCGACCAGAAGTGGGTAGCTCTTTTCCATAGGCAGGTCATCCCTACATCTGTGCAGCCCTCAGCAGAGAGGAAACCCAGAGTGGGTAGCTCCTATCTACAGGCAGGCCGCAGGCTGTCCCAGTGAGTGTACAGTTCTCAGCAGAGAGGAGACAAGTGGGTAGCTTCTCTCAGCAGGCAGGTAGTCCCATCGTTTGCCTGAGTCTGGCTGAGTCTGGGGTTTTTTATGGGCTTCAGAGGGGATGAAGTGAATGCTGATTGGACTGGAGGCCATGGACTGGCCCAGAAAAAGCATTCATAATTTTGCACTCCAGTCTGCGGAATTGACAGCCTGGCTCCCAGGCTTCAGACTGTCCCTGGCTTGAAGGTGGGGTTTAACCAGGGACCTATTCCTTTCAGTCCAGGAGCCCGTCTGTCTCCTGCCACTGTTCATGGCGCCCAGGTGGTTCATGCCGAGAGGTGCCTGCAGGCTCACAACATGCCACCCTCAGCCCCCACAACATGCCACCCTCAGCCCCCCACTCAGTCTCCCTCCCATACTTGTCAGTGTTCAAAGTCCAGAGGGGGCTGAAGAGGCAGGGGGCTGGCATGTCAGTGCCACCCTGAGCATGTGTACACCCAGCCAGGTTGTGACGCCCAGACTCAGCCACAACTTTGCTCTGAAATCAGAGCTGGTGCTGAGAGGAAGGAGAGGCCAGGCAGCAGGAGCGGCACTTCTGAGCCTTTGCGGGCAGGAGAGCTTCCCAGGCCCGGAGAATGCAGGGATGCCTGTGTCCGCAGCCACACTGTGTTCAGAAGCACAAGGCTCCTGCCTCATCAACTCAGAATGGGGTGGGGCTCCTGCCGGCTTTGCAGAGCATGCAGCCCTGGCTACACTTCTCTGCTGCAGCTGGCACCTTGGCAGTGGCCACTCCAGATGGGCCACTGCTGCCATTAGAGACAGCCTATGGAACTGGGTCAGAGTTTTGCCTTACGACTATGTACTGTCTAGGAAGGGGCATGTAATAGTAAAGAGTGTTTGGCAAGGAGAGGTCCATCTTATTGGTGTCAGTAAAATATGTAAAACAGAGAGAATAACTGAGAGATTAGGAGAAAATAGAGAAAGGATAGGAATAGTGGTCAACATGATGTAAAATATAGAGCAAAATTTGGGTCACAAGAGAGCTGGAAAGATAGGAAGTGGTAAAAATAGCTCTTGGAATGTAGGCAAGATATTGGAATAAGATAGCCTCATATGATGTGATTATGTATTTATTTATTTAATAACTACTTAGTTAAGTACCTAATATGTACCAGATACTTTATTGTTGAAGACACAGTGTTTAACCCCAGAGAAACTGTCCCCCACCTCAAGGAGCTTATTCTGCAGGGTATTCTGTGTAAGAACCAGAATGAGGTAATAACCAGAGTGTAGCTGTATGTGTGAGTAGCTACAGTAGTGAGCTTGAGAGTGGACGTTGAATATGTTATTCCATACATGCAGCAGCAATAGGGAATAGAGGGGAGTTGAGCCAGCATCCAAAATATAAGGTGTATCCAGAACAGGAATATAGAAGGGTGTTGTGCTGTATAGTCCATTAATAGGATCTCAGATATGCAAAAATTTTAGCCCGAGGCAAAGAAGCAGCAGTGTTAAGCAGCAGTGTTAAGCAAGAAATCTCAAAAGCAGCGGCAGTGTTAAGCAAGAAGTCTACCAGTCTAGTTTCAACCTGACCCTTAGGTAACTAGGGTGTAGAAAGTTGAGAAGCCACTTCTGCAGAAAATTGCAGAGTAAGTAGTGTTCAGTGAAGGCAAAGGAAAGCATGAAACATTCAGTGACATAAATAAAAATGGCAGAAAAGGGAAGATAGACAGCATAACTAGAGAAAGACGATGTCCTCTCTCCTCCAAAAATTAAGAGATGCTGGATTTTTTCCCTGTATATTATGTTTCTGGTATTAAACTGTATGAGTATATCTAACTGACTCAGTTATGTGAGTCACAACTGAATTGACAAAGCTGAATTGTCTTCTCTGTAAGAGAGATTTTTCTTAAATTAAGAAATATGTTGTATATCTCTATCAAAATTTCTGTCAAGCACATCGTTAGCATTTAGCAAGTGAAAATACAATTAAGGGGCTCTACACTTTTGGAGCCTAGCTTATATTTAAAATTCTGTGCAAAAGCATAACTATTTTAGGTATAACAAAATATGCCTTTGACCTTTTGAATATTTTATTATGTCCTTGTCCTTTTCAAAATGACAACCCATTTTTAACTCCAAAAGTTTGCTGGAGCAGAGCTATAATCTTGTGTAATATACCCCACCGTTGTCAGGACAAGCTTAGAAAACACTGTTTCTCTGATCAGCAAGGCACTATAGTGACTGATTAAAATTAAAATACCATGACAATTTGTCTCTAGTTTAGGCCACCTCCCAAAATAATTTTAGGAAACAAGCAGTTTAACCTAGATGGTTTTTAGTTTTCTAGATATTTTTTCTAAAACAAAACTGTTTTGTTAAGGGGTGCTGTCGACTCAGTGTTTATTCCCCTCCCTCCAAATTCATATGTGGAAACCTGGCCCCCAAGATGATGATAAGTGAACGTGCAACCTTTGGAAAGTGATTAGGTTGGAGGGTGGAGCCCTCATGAATGGGATTAGGAACCCTAGAAAATAAACTCCAGGCCAGGCATGGTGGCTCACGCCTGTAATCCCAGCACTTTGGGAGGCCGAGGCAGTGGATCATGAGGTCAGGAGTTCTAGACCAGCCTGGCCAATATGGTGAAACCCTGTCTCTACTAAACAAAAATCAGCTAGGCCTGGTGGCAGGCGCCTGTAATCCCATCTGCTCGGGAGGCTGAGGCAGGAGAATCGCTTGAACCCGGGAGCCAGAGGTTGCAGTGAGCCAAGATCACGCCACTGCACTCCAGCCTGGGTGACAGAGTGAGACTCCCTCTCAAAAATAAATAAATAAACGAACAAACAAACAAACAAATAAATAAATAAATAAAATAAAAACAAGCTCCAGAGAGTTCATTTATTTGTTCTGTCATGTGAGATTATATTGACAAGGTGGCCTTCTATGAACAAGGAAGCAGAACCTTACCTGACCCAAATCTGCCAGTTCCTTGATCATGGACTTCCCAGTCTTCAGAATTGTGAGAAATGAACATTTGTTGCTTATAAGCTACCCAGTCTGTGGTATTCCGTCACTGCAACCTGAATGGACTAAGGGGAAATAAGTGCAAGTATAAAGGGAAAAAATCTGGAGACTATTTTAAATTAATTACAATCACATTTCATTTTAATTAATAAAATAGATTCCCTTTGTAAAAGTTGGTTTTAAAATTCATTTTAACTGCAATGAATCTTTGCCATCAATTAGCAGCTGGGCATAGTGGTTAGGAGGACATATCTAGAGACACACTGCTGTGCGTTACAACCTCAGCTTCATTTTTTTTTTTACACCTGCCGTGTACCTTATTTAACATTTCTATTTGTGGATTCCTTCTCTGGTAAAACCATTCAACATCTCTATTCCTGGTTTCCCTCACTATTAAATCATGGTACCAGCCTCAGTGATCTCTTGTGAGGTTTTAATGATTCATTTTTAATAAACCACTTAGCGCATCACTTGGTACCTACTGAGAGCTGTAGCAATATGCACAGTACACACAAGTACATGTGAGTTTGTTATTAATATAGAAAGCAGTTTAAAACTTTAGGAACTGAAAGCACGTATCTTTCAAAAAAGTGCATAATACTATACAAACCAAAGTATACATAAGAAAATAAAGAAAGGAGCCAACTCCTGGCTGCTTAGCATGTGTGCATCATATATGTTATATTGTTTAATCTTTGGAGTCATCTTTTAATCATAACTATCTCATTTAATAAATTAGAAAAGTGAGGTTGTTTTAAGTACTTTTCTCAAGGTCACATGCTAGGCAGTGGCCTGGATAGAATTCAAATCATGACATGAAAGATAGCAAAACGTATGCTGTTTGCACTTTTGAGCATTAACAAGCCTTAGTTGTATAAAATGAGCCATTTACAAATGGTATTTATGGAACCCCAATTAGGTAAAGTATCATAGGATTTCTTCTTCATTTTTTGTTTCATTTCAGTATTTTTACAATGCTGAAAATATTCACAAACAGGAAATGTTTCTTTCCTATTCTCCCATTAACCTACTAACACAGCCACATTCTTCACAGTTTTTCCCTTTTACTTTCCCCAAAATCTGTACTTCTAGCCAGGTCAGGGCCAGAGGGATATAATGGAAACAGCTTGCTTTTCTGCTTCAGTGTCACCTTAAGGGTGAAGTAGACATATGCTTGCAGAAATCACTGGCTGCTAAATGAATTGGATACATTGAAGGAAATTCATCTTATCAAGAGGTAGAGAATATTTCTCTTCCCTGTGAACCTGGGGTTGGTCTTGTGACTTGGTGTGACTAATAGAATATCAGCAAATATGACATAGGCAGAGGAGTGAAAAGTGCCTGTAGGTTGGCTTTTCTCCTCTCTTGGGGCTGAGATGATTTCTGCTGCCATGTGACTAAGTGTGGACTAGCCTCCTGGAGGTTGAGAGACCACAAGAAGAGAGACCATCCATCCTGGCCATCTCAGTTGAGAGCCCATGGACCAAGTAAGATATCAAAAACCAGATGTAAGTCAGGCCATTCTAGACCAAGCCAGCACAGAATGGAAGAAATGCCAAGTCGACTCACAGAATTGTAAGAAATAATAATTTTATTTCTTTTTTTTTTGCTGTTTTAGCCACTACATTTTGGGTTGGTTTGCCTTCCACCAAAGGCTTTATGAGAGATACAGTAGACATGTGCCAGAGACTTTGAAAGGCACTTTGGGGAGTTCAAAGATGAGTAGGCCTTAAAAAGTGTAACTGGAATGTTTGTAACACCAAGAAATGATAAATGCATGAGATGATGGATATCGCATTTACTCTAATGTCATTATTATGTATTATATGCCTGTATCAAAACATTTCATGTACCACATAAATATATACACCTACTATGTACCCATAAAAATTAAAAATAAAATAATAGAATTATTGATAAGATCATAAAAGAGATAGGTCCTTGTCACTACCTTGTCACTAACTTAAAGCAGGTAATAGTTGAGACAGAAGGTGAAGATACAAATACGTTATAAAACATCTCATAAAAACAAATGATCAAATAACACTGCATCCAAATACTAGAAAAGGTATCACAGTAAAAATCCTAAAATTCATTTGGGAATTAGGGAACTATGGAAAACCATTCTTCACACCAATATCAAAATCAAAAGAAAGAAAGAAGAATGTTTTCAAAGAATTTTAGAAGTAAATTTTGGAGACATAAATAACCTTAGCCTAACTCTCACATTTTGTGGATGAGAAAAAGAAAGTTAGGATACTTGTGGCCATGAGGGATCCTCACCCATCTAACCACTTAGATTTCTGATGTGACAGCATGCCACCCCTCCTGGATCTAATCATAAGGGTTACATT
Source organism: Colobus angolensis palliatus (assembly GCF_000951035.1). Classification (NCBI taxonomy): domain Eukaryota; kingdom Metazoa; phylum Chordata; class Mammalia; order Primates; family Cercopithecidae; genus Colobus; species Colobus angolensis. The sequence goes on from NW_012115222.1 coordinate 4,174,735, forward strand.
TGATGACTGCCTTTGGATGAAAGAAGAGACCTTTCTTACTCCTGATTTCTTGAAAGCACAATTAATTCACTCCTTTATTCACTTATTTATTCTTTACCTTTCATCCTATTCAAATTCTTTACCATGGCTTACAAATCAAATTTTTACATAATCACCTGGTTCCTGCTCTTCTCAGCAACCTCATTTCTTATTACTCTTTCTGTTGGACATCAGAATAGTTGTACCATACTTGCTGTTTCCTTGGCCTGGAGCACACTCCAGGACCCAAACCTTTGATTGGCTACCCAGAGGCTGATTTACCATGAAACTAATAGTTGTTAAGATGCAGGGCTCCACATATGCACAAACTTATTTCAAGGAACTGTTACATAATATTGCATTTATAATTCCATCTTCTTTTTCCTAAAGAGGACTCTAATAATTGATAAAGAAAATATCTGACAGTATTGATCCTGCCTTTCCTGGTGTCCCAGTCTAGGAAAGGCAATAAGCTACAAGGCCAGTCATGGGCAGGGTCAGCTGTGAACACAGAAATGAAAGGTAGGAGATGCGAGATGGAAATTCAGCATTTCTGCTGTGTCTTCTTGCTACAGCATTCTGGACACTTACTCTATGTTGTGGATCTACAACTATTTATTTTATTGTGCTGTAATAGTTTAATAAGACAAAAGCATTCCATTAAAAAAGAATATAGCGTTTTTGTTTCTTAAGAATATAAATACTGTATGTTTTAATGTAAAATGTTTATGGACTTTTATTATCCACCAAGAGCGCAGTAATAATAACACCAATAATATGGAAAACCAGAAAACACCAAACAGCTTAAGAAGTTTAGCCATTTTAAAATGTATTAGTGATTTTAGTACTATGATCAAAGACAATAACTTAACACATATAGCTATAAAAGTTAATTTGCATATCACTCTAGAAACACTTTTTATTTAGATTGATTGTTCTTCATCTATATTAATTTTGCTCATTACGATTTCAGATTTTCTTACGTAAGTACAAAGAATAAAGTGGTGGCTATTAATGCATTAGCAAAAGGAGAATTGCTCGATGATGTTAGTTTTATGTCAATATCATTGGCTGCTGAAATAGAATTTAGTTAATTATAATAATGATTTATTCATTTTTTATTCAGTTTATGGAAAAAGTAAATCTTCCATAAGTTAATTCAGTCAAAAATGACATTATTGAAAAAGATGTCATCAATTCATTCAAAAGTTAAGTGAATAAAATAATATATTGGTACCAATTACATAAATAAATTTTCAGTGGTTCAGAACATCATAGTAAAAAACCATGTTCTTAGTAAGTTAAAGCATCTATGGAACAGAAATGTATGTAGAATTGGTTGAGGCACACTCACAATTCACAGTGCACCTGAAACAAGCTGAAATGCTTTGCCAATTTACACAGAAGCAAAAAATTAAAATGTACAAGTAACTATATATATATATTATACTTGTTTAAATATATAAATGCACATATAATAATTCTAGTAATGATTTAATTGTATATGCATAGAGAGAAAGAATGAAGGAGAGAGAGAAACTGGACTTCAATTTATTTCCAATTTGCTGAATAGAAACAAATACTTCAGCATAACAGCTGGTTTTTCTCTTTTTGCTACCCATTTTCAGACAGACTAAAAATGCTGAGACTTTAGAGAACAATTTCAATCTAAATGTTCAACAGTAGTATAGACCATTACTGGAAAAGAGTTTGTGTTCCCTTTTTTAATCAGATAGAAATTTTAATAAAAGTATTCAAAAAATGGAGTACCAAAAAATACAACCTTTATCAAATTGAGTAACTGAAAACAAAGGTTGCAGATAGAAATTGAAATTTATACCCACAAAAGCAAGGGCAAACTAAGTAAATTAAACATGGAGAATTCAAATAATGTATAGGTTGAATTTTTAAGTTCCCTACCTGTGCTTTGAAATATCTCCACTTCTGAGAAAAATATTTGATTAAACTCCTATCTATAGCTGTATAAATGAGAATTGTGTTCTTGAGTAGATTCAAATTTAGAAAACTTATGATTTTTTAACATCCAAATTTAGCAAAGACATGGAATCAACCTAAAGGCCCATCAATGGTAGAGTGGATGAAGAAAATGTGGTACATATACACTGTGGAATACTATGCAGCCATAAAAAAGAATGAGATCATGTCTTTTGCAGGAACATGGATGGAACTGGAGGCCATAGCCTCAGCAAACTAAGACTGGAACAGAAAACCAAATGCTGCACATTCTCACTTATAAGTGGGAGCTAAATGATGAGAACACATGGACACAAAGAGGGGAACAAAAGACATCAGAGCCTACTTGAGGGTGGAGAGTGAGAAGAGAGAGAGGATCAAGAAAAATGAAACTATTGGCTACTAGACCTAGTACTCAAGTGACTAAATCTATACAACAAACCCCTATGACATAAGTTTAACCTATATAACAAACCTGCCTTGTACCCCTGAACCTAATAACAGTTAAATAAATTTGATGAAACATCTTAAAAATAAATATTTTGGTGAATTTTTCTTATCCATACTTTCATAAAACTAATTTATCTGGCAACACAATGTTTCAAAAATTACGTAAAATTATTTTAATGCCTCCTGTCATTCTCAAAACTGTTCTGGTACAGATGATAAATTATATGCTCACCCTATGTATAATGTCTTGGGAGGTTGCCCAACTGCTTCCCCTGGTGTAATGCAGTGATATTCTTCAAGGCACTGGCTTAGACACTGGAAACAGAAAAGTAGTATTAAAACTATCTCTGCCTCCCAGAAGCTCACAGTGTAATGGAATGAAAAAATATTCATTAATTAATATTATGGGTTCCTGGTTGGAGACATACAAAAATTTCCAGAGAGAACTCCAGTGAGAGAGAATGCAGTCTAATGGCTAGCATTGGTATTGCAAATATTTTGGCAATTTGATTACTGAGTGGAATGTATAGCTTTTAGAAAATTGACTGTCCAGCAATATATTTCTGGAAGAAGTTGTTCCATGGTGTCAAAGAGAAATTGTACCAGAGTTAAACAGGCAAGGAAGACTTTATTCAAAACTATTACAGTGAAAGTCAAGACTATTGCTAATAAGAGTGAGAGATCAAATTCAACTTCTACTGGGAAAAAATGCAGGAGAGTTTTTAAGCACTGGGGTAAGCTAGTGGAAAACTACTACAGGATGTTGAGGGGGAGGCTGGTCCATGTGATTAGGCCATCTGCATTTTCTAATTGTGCTTATCCAAGTTAGACTCCTACCCTCCCACAGAAACTGAGAGAGAGGGGCACTATCTTTTTTGATGACTACATTTCAAAGGGGTGGCTCCCAGGTCCTAGAGAAAGACATTCCTTGGGTGTAAACTGGCAAGAGGCTGGGAGATGTACATCTCAAAAGGGGAAGAGAAAAAATCTACAATTGCAAGTTTCCTAAATTAGATGCTCTCAGTTAACAGAGGTCAGGGGTTTATAGTCAAGAAGAAATCTGTGTAAAGTTTAGTCAAGCTAAGGGGAATGTTAAGGCCATCTTCGTCAGTGGATTTCTGAGCATCCATGTATATTTGACTCCAAGTTAGAGGAATACAAGGAAAACTCGCTTGCCTGGAATCTCTCCCCACTGCTGCTCTTGCTGGCGAAGTTTATTCTTGTCTGGCAGGTTATAATCCTGATGGAGTGTATAGGGCCATTTAAAGACTAATCACAGGTCTTTAAGATTCAGTTTGAATAAATAAATACTTTTAGTACTGCTATATAATCATCTTGGGAATAGGCGCTTTCCCTTGGACAGATGACTTCCCGGGTTCCTGTATAGGAAACATTTTACTTTTTCACAATTTAGAGCCAATGAAAATGTACTTTTCTGCAAAAATGATGACAATGACAGGATATAACATCTGCTTTATAAGAGACAGCTGCATACAGTAGCTCCACACTAAATTTAATCTACTCCCTAATTCTTAGCTGTGTTCCTGAGGGAGCATGACTAAAATCATCGTGTTAGCTTGTTCCCAACGATGATGTCCAATAAAGATGCCAAAAATATTTTAGCATTATTTTTATCTTTGACATTTGAAAGCAAACCACACTTACTGGTAAAATTTTGTTTAACATCTTTACTAATTGCCTTCAGTATGTTAAAAATGTAACCCTTTTAACAGTCATCTTTCCTTTTTGAGGTATTTTGTGCTAATTTAAAATACTGACAAGGAATAAAACGCATGAGAATAAAATGAGGCAATGTGGTATTCAAACCACACTCCTTTCTTCTCTTGCTGCATGAATTTGCTCAAGTTTCTTAATCTCTGAAGTTCAGTTTTCTACCTAATAAAATTGAAATAATAAAAACAACTCTTCTGCATTCTTGTTCTGAAGGTTGAGGATTATGTATGCTAAGTTCTTGAAACATAGTAAGTACCTAACAGTATGTTATTATAGATCTGAAAGCTTCATATATACAGTATGGCTATAAGAAGGGACTACTATTGTTTCATAACTGTAAGGCAATTTTGAATACATCCATGAAGTATTCTGAGCCCAGATGTGGTTGTTTTTCTTATTCTCACTTTCTTGAAATAATTTTTTTTTGAAGATTATAGTACCAAACAGAGAACTAGAGAACAAATGCACTATTGCATAATTGATTTGGAGGTAACTTTCATTTATGAGTTGCAAGACCAGGCCCCTGAACTCTGGACTGCAAATCCAGGATTTTTTCAAGAGTATCCAAAGAGACAATATCTATTCCTTGATGCAGGACCAAGGTAGCACTAATCCTTGGCTAATTTTTGGAAGGCAATCTCAAAGCTGGATGTGATACAAACAGAGTAGGTATTGAGATAACTCCAGAAAAAAATAGTCTTTCATTAATTCTCGCATGCATGCATGCATTTATTCAAAAAATATTTACTGAGCGCCTTCTACCTAGCCAGCACTGTGGCAGGTGTCAGGAACAGATAAAAATAATAATAGCTAATTCTTATTATGCCCTGCTGGTACTAGGAAAGAGTTTAAATACTTTATTGCTCTTTTACTCATTTATACCTCAATAACTTCCTGAAGTCTGTATTGCTGCTATCCCCATTTTATAGATAAGAAAATTGAGGCAAAGAGAAGTTAGAAAACACATATGGTAACATAATATCGTGAGGTCAGAACCCAGGCTTTTGAACACCACTGCATAGTGTCTCCTCTAAAATAATAGTGAGTTAAGCAGACATGGTACTTGAATCTGCCTAGTGAAGGAAAAGAAATTAATCACATAATCACAATAATTATATGATTGTAAACAATTATAATGGGGCACATCCAAGTATAGGAACACTATACAGAGAGAACCTGATAAGCTTGAAGGCACGTGAAGAGCATGAGAAACTGAATAAAGGCCAGGGTGGCTGGGACACAGAGATTCACCGCGGGAAAGAGTGCAAAGTACCGCCAGAGAGGTAAAATGTTGAGATCCTGTATAAGCCTTAACTTTGGGGTCCAGAATACCTGTGCTCCAATCCCGCCTCTGTCGCTTTTTTGCCTCTGTATTTGCAGCAAAGGACTTAATATCTCCGAGCTTATGTCCTTATTTTTAAAATAGGGATAATAATAAGATCTACCTCACAAAGTTTCTGAAGTCAACAAATGAGTTATTTTATGTCCGGTACTTAACATAGTGCCTGGCACATTATAAAACTAAATAAAGATTAGTTATTATGATGATTATATGAAATTATAAAAATACTTACCATTTCAAATTTGCCTTACTGAATCTGATTCGTTTCTTTAGCCTGAATTAATTCTCTAATTTATAGACTTAATATTTATAGAGCAGGATGTGAGCTAAACTGTTCTGCTTTCTTCAGCAGACTCTAGACTAGAAAAAATATTTTAAAACATAGTTTAATGTAACAAATGTGTTAGTTGTTATAATAACCCAACTCCATTACCTTACATATGCACAGACACATGCCCTGGCACAGGCATTTGTGTGCATGTGTGTGTGTGCATGTGTGCACTGTAGTTCAGACAAGCTTTCCATATTCCAGTTGGATCAAGCCCGCAAATCTGACATAGTCCAGGTCCCCAGGTAATTCCCCAGAGCACAATTATGTTGAAACCCCAAATCACTGGCTCTACTGCACCACAGTTGTTAAAACAACCCCAGAAAAGCTACACAAATTAATGAATTTCCAAATTTAGGCTGAGTGATTCCTTAGAGCAGTGATTATCATTCTAAGGAATGTAGCGGGTTAGTGCAAGGTATTGCCAAAGTAGGTGGCAGATTTCCTCCTTACACAAAACTATGATAGTTAGTGGGTTTGTAAAAACTCAGCAGAAATGCATTTCTTCATTTGTTTTGTTTCCATGAGTAGAAGACAGGAGAATTTCTCTTTTTCTCTTTGTGGTCAAGAGGAATGTAGCAGTGACACCAGAGTCATCTCACAAAATGCCAAGTGAGTTGAGCTGATCCACTGGCACAGGTGACAGAAGCCTACTTAGTGATGCCCAAGCAACAGGTTTTTGTCAGTGGAAGGAATAATCAAAGAACTTCCTATGTAGGTTATCACCTTAATAAGCCCACTGTAACAAACACCTTAGGAAGAATTTATTGATAGTCAGCATCACGCAAGACTAAACAGAGGTTGCAAACTGAGTGGGTGTGGAAGAGGCTTGAGGAAATCGGCTATTCATAGAGAACAGGGAGGTGCTAGCAAACAGAAAAGCTGGAGAGATTCCAAAACAAGATTTTTCCCAGGGCTGTGTCATTTCGAAAAAATTTAAGTGCCTCTTTAAGCAAAAGACTGTTGGTTCCCAATCCCTGCAATAAGCCATCTGGCCTCTGGTGAGGCTGATGCCATATGGACAGTCATTTTATCTGAGAAGCAACCAAGAGCACTATGAGAAAAAAAAAAAAAATGTAATAATTATCTCTAATTGAATATATAGTCTAATTTTTAAAACTATGGCAAACTCAAAGATTTCAAAGTGCTACAGGGAAAATTTGCACATGGTTGATGCTTTATCTCCCTTCCTGCTCTCTACATCTCAGTGTCAGCATGCAGCTGGTCACATCTGCTTGCATGGGTCTTCATGACGCCAGTCAAGCTGTGTGGAGAACAGGCAGCATGGCTGGGTACATGGCCGCAGGTGCATCAGTAAGTCCTCTAGGTAGGAACAAATAAAGTTCATGTTTGGAACAACCAGCTGGAAACTCAGGAAACCCTCTTTAGTAAACATTGTAAGAAAACTTGGCGTAGTTCCAAAGAAAGTGTACTCTCATTTACTTTAAGGAGAAAACTTATTTTCCCAATGTGTTTTCAAAAATTTTTGATCATTATGTTTAGCTATCCAAATTGTCTATGAAGTCAAATAAATCAGTCCTTTGCTACAGTTAGCACCAATGGGATACTAAGAAATGGATATTATTTTAAGAGCCAATTGCTTTCCAAAACTATTTGAGAAATAAATATGACTTTGACAGAAAATATTTGATGCTTCACTAAATTAAAGATAATGGATATCCTTGTTTTTATAAAGGGTTCTAAGTCTATCGAAGATTTGAGCTGCATTCTTTCTGAAATGTGTGCATACTGATTCATTCAATTTTGAAGTAATTTATCACTTTTATAAATTGACTTTCCCCTGCTTCTCACACAATGAAGTTATGTTTGAAAATTAATGATTCTGCAATTTAATGCTCTCTCTTGAAAGAACACTCTAGGGAGTTTTATTCTGATATGCTGCTAAAGTTTAGGATATTTTTATTAATTTACAACATCCATATAAATGATTTGTGAAATTAAGAAGGGAAATGCACCTAATTTGCCAATGTGATTGGCTTTGGAAAAATTCTTTCTAAAAAGTTGCTTGAATATTCTTGATATTATACAATGAAATATGTTTATAGACTCTTATCATAACTCAGTGTTCCTGATGATTTTGTCTGTGATTATTAAAAATTTTACTATCACAGAAATAGAAAAAAAATTGAAATTCCTATGAAACTACAGAAAACCCTAGATATTAAAAAGAAACTTGAACAAAAAAACCGAAGTTGGAGACAATGCCCCACCTGATCTCAAAATATATTACAAGGCTATAGTATTCAAAACAAGATACTGGCATAAAAACAGATATATAGATGAATGGAACAGGAAAGATGGCCCATAAGTAAATCCATGCATTTACAGCCAATTGATCTTTAACAAAGGTGCCAAGAACACAAACTAAGAAAAGGACAGTCTTTTCAGTAAATGATATTGGGAAAAATGGAAATCCATGTGCAGAAGAATGAAATTAGACCCTTTTCTCACACCATATACAAAAGTCAATTCAAAATGGATTAGAGACTTAAACATAAGACCTAAACATGTAAAACTTCTAGGAGAAAACATAGAAAAAAATACTTTTTGAAATTCATCTAAGCAAAGATTTTTTGAATATGATCCCAAAAGCATAAGTGACAAAAGCAAAAATAGACAAATGGGATTGCAACAAACTTTAAAAAGCTTTTGCACAGCAAAGAAAGCAATAGAGGGAAAAGAAAACCTACAGAATGGGAGAAAATATTAACCACTGATACGGAGTTAATGTCCAAAATATATAAGAGACTTGCTATGGCTTTGATGTTTGTCCTCTCCAAACCTCATGTTGGCATTTAATTCCCAGTGTTGGAGGTGGGGCCTAATGGGAGGTGTTTCGGTCATGAGGTGAATTCCTCGTGAACAGATTAATGTCCTCCCATGGGGGTGAGTGAGTTCTCATTCTTTTAGCTCCTGAGAGATCTGGTTGTTAGAAAGATCCTGGAAGCTTTTCCCTTTCTCTCTCTCCTGCACCTCTGCCCAAACACTCCCCTGTGCCTTCCACCGTATGTGCAAGCAGCCTAAGATCCACACTAGATGCAGACGCCCAATCTTGAACTTTCTGGCCATCAGAATAGTGAGCCAAATAAACTTTTTTTTCATAAATTACTCAGCCCCAGGTATTCCTTGGTAGCACACAAAATGGACAAGACAGAACTCAAGTAACTCAACAGCAAGACAAAAAATTACTCAATTTAAAAAGTGGGCAAAGAACCAAAAGAGATATTTCGCAAAAGAAGGCACACAAATGGCTAACAGGTATATGAAAAAAAAAAGTTCAACATCACCAAGTATAAGGAAAATGCAAATTAAAACCACAGTGATATCACCTCACACCTGTTATGATGCCTGTTATCATAAAGATGGAAGATGACAAGTATTGCCAAAGATATGTAGAAAAGATAACACTCACCTACTGTTGGTGGGAAGGTAAATTAGTACAGTCATTTTGGAAAACACTGCTGTACTTCTTCAAAAAACTAAAAATAGAAGTACAATATGATCCAGCAATCCCACTACTGGGGATTTATTAAAAAAAAAATGAAATCAGTATGTCAAAGAGCTATTTACACTCCCATTTTCATTGCAAACATTATTTACAATAGCCAAGATATGGAATCAACCTCAGTTTCCACCAATAGATATATGGATAAAGAGAAAACATGATACACACACGGATACATACAGACACACACACACACACACACACACACAAACACACACAATGGAGTACTATTAAGCCTTTAAGAAGAAGTGAGTCTTGTCATTTGCAGCATGGATGAAACTGGAGGACTTTGTGCTAAGTGAAATAAACCAGACACAGAAAGACAAATATTGTATGATCTCACTTGCATGTGAAATCTAAAAAAGTTGAACTCATAGAAGCAGAGAGTAGAGTGGTGGTTGCCAGAGGCTGGGGGTAGGAAAGGTGGAGAATGAGAGCTATTGATCAAAAAGTGCAGTCTCAGACAGGATGAATAAGTTATGAAGATCTACTGTATGGCATGATAACTATTATTAACATAATGTATTGTATAACTGAAAATTGCTAAGAGAGTAGACATTACATTTCTTACCACTAAAAAAAGACAAGTATGTGAAATAATGGCTATGTAATTTTGTTTTATTTAATGACTTCCCATTTTATGCATATGTCAAAATATCACATTGTACAGTGCAAATACATACAATTTGTATTTTTCAGTTATATCTTAATAAAGCTGGGGGAATGTTAATAATGGCAATGATGGTGACAATTGCTGAGCAATTGCTTTATGCTGGATACTATTATTTGGTAGTTGATATAGAGTAGTGTCTAAGTACATTGGCTTTCAATTCACAGAAACCTTGTTTTCCATTACACCTTTAATGAGTACATTATGACTATAGCACATAGTCAGCAGAAGGTAGTTTATTCATGACTGTCAGAGAAAGTCTTCTATGACCTCTTGGAACTCAATTTCTCCATCTGAAAAATGGAAATAAAACACCTACCACAAAGAATTGTTACTATAGCAGATAATTTATATGTAGCACAAAATTTGCAAAATATACTGAATTTATGTATTTTTAAACTTTGAAATTAGGGTCAAATACCATCATTTGTGAATAGAGATCAGGAAAAATGGTATTTTGGCTTAAATTGCTTCAAAAAATGACACTTATCTTCCATTTAAATTATTTTACATGTGCATGGAATTTGCCAAATAAAGAATTTTAAAGTATTAAAATACTTGCTAGGGTTCATTTGTGCCTAAACATATGCTGAAAACTCATCCAGCAGGTTATATAAGTTGGCTGACTATATAACCTGCTGTCTGGAATAAGTATTATATATTTTGGGCAATAATTAATATTTATATCATTCTACTTATAGGCTTCATTGAAATACTTAAAATAATTATTAATAAGCCTCTGCATGCTGAGAGTAAAGATTTTAAGCAATGAAGATATAAATAATTTATAACAATATTATATATACATTTTTTAGTATGATTGTACTCACAATTTCATTGAGACTCAAAACTATGAGAAGTAGGCAGGTAATATTATTCCATTTTTAGATGAAGAATCTGAAGTTCAAAAAATTAATAACTGGTCTAAGTTTACCTGAGAACTAGGCAGCAGTGCTGACCAGTTTGCTCTATGTCTCAATCTTTTATCACTGTCTTTACCTTGCATCTGATTTTGTATCCTTGAAAGACAACTGTGGCATGACAGTGAAATTCTATGAGAAAGAAAACAAAAATAAAGGGAGTGGGAAATACTTTGGATATAAGTGTTTGCAATAAAACTATGAGCCATACTGCCATCAAGATGTTTACTGAACAGATATAGATCCTTTGGTACTATTCATATGCTTTAATTAGAACAGAATTCCTTTCCCATTCCCTTTTCATATGATTATTTTCACAATAATTGTAGATGGCTGAGCTAAAGGTCAGGAACCCTCAACATAAAATTCTAATGATAAAATATCACATTATGGCATACTACCCAAATTGTATTTTTTAACTTTAGGTTTCCATTTGACTGTATAATTTTTGACTTCCATGATGACTTCAGACTGTAATAAGTTGGAATATCTACTATATAGAAGCAAAAGCAGGGTAATCATTAAGCAAATTATACCAACCAGTCATGGTTTTTCTTGTACTTATATACACAGATATGTATATATATAAAGAAAATGCAATTATACATGTATATATACACATATGTATATATGTATGTGTGTATATATATGTGTGTATATATACATATATATATATAATTATGTTTTCTTTATCCATTAATTCGCTGATGTACACTTAGGTTAATTCCATCTCTTGCTATTGTGAATACTGCTATAATAAACTTGGAAATGCAGATTTTTCTACATACTGAAGTACAGAGAACAGTGGTTACCAGAGGCTGAGGAGGGGTGAGGAAAGGAGACAGATGATGAGGAGAGGTTGATCACAGGTACAATGTTACAGGTAGAATAATTTCTGGTGTTCTGTTATATACCATGGTGATTATAGCTAATGACATTGTATTGTCTATTTCAAGTTAGCCAGGAAAAGGATCTTGAAAGTTATCACCACAAAGGAATGATAAAGGTTTGAGGTAATGGCCATGCTAACAATCCTGATTTGATAATTACACAATGTATACATGTATTGAAATATCACACTGTACCCCATAAACATTATTGTCATTTCTTAGCAAAATTTAAAAAGAGAGAGTAGGAATAAATGACATAATTGTATTGTGGTAGGCTTTGTTGTTTAGTTGAGGAGAAACTATCAGAAAGATCAGGGAGAAACTGAGGAGAGTTAAAGAAAGCTTTAAAATGAGAGGAAATACTTTAGGGAATTAAGAAAGAAAGGGGCAAACTAAATTTCATGTTAAAGGAATAGACTGTTTTAGGGTTGTTCCTCTTCTTGGTAGTCTAAATAAACTAAATTTGAGTGTGATGGAGTTTTCTGTAAGTTGAAAACTCCATGACACTTTTGCTTTTACTATCATATTTGGTGGTAGCATGCTTACTTTAATTGTGTCTTGGTTAAAGAGTACATAAAAAGGATAAAGTGTATATATGGGGGAAGCAATAAAATGTCACATAATTCAATTAGTTTTTAAAAATGTGATTTGCCAAATAGGAAAAAAGCAAGGTCATCACTTCATGTTGTTAATTGCTCATCAGTTGATTGTGTTTGATTCATTTAAATCCAGGATAAAGAAGAAAGAAATGAGATAGAAGCTGAGGGAGTTGTTAAAGAATTTCTACCTGAAGAAAAGGGGTAAGTAAATGCAATAAAGTTAACAATATCGGTGAGGAGGATGAAACAGATACTTTTGCATAGATTAAGTGATACAAAAAGAAAACTCCTTAAACTTCATACAAATAAAATTTCCTGTAAGCTTTATAATTTACAAAGTGTAGGAAAGTAACAAGAAGTTCAATATACTTCACTGATGGTATTAGCTCCTGAAGAAAACTTCTGTGAACATTTTGGTGTGTTCCTATGCATAGACTGTAGTTTATTTTATGTATCGGATCAAATTTTACATGCTCACTTTTACATAAAGTTTTCTTTGTTTATCATTTTAACAATGTAAAATGTTCCTGGTGCTGTAAGTTTAATAAATATCTCTAATCTCTGCACATTTTCTTAAGGATGTCTACAAGGTAATTCAGTCATTTTCTATTGTTTATATTTTTTTCTCATTTCACAAAAATAAATAATGATGTTTGTAGGGTGAATTCATTGGGATAAATACCACAAAGTTTCTTGTTACACTTGTCATTGACACTTACAAGATGTGTACTTTCACTATCAGTGGATGAAAGTGTATATATCAATATCTATTTAATATTATGACTTTTAATTCTTGCTGATTTGTTTAAAAAATTTAATCATTAATAATTATTTTGATGATTAGATCACTAGGGGCATTTTCCTTCCTTGCATATTATTTCTTACCCTGTTACATTTTGTCATTCATAGTCAATAGTCAATTCATCATTTTATGAAGAAACACTCTACTTCCACCATTATGCACTTCACATTCACTTGCATTCTGAGACTTTACCTGGGAAACATGAGTTTATCTAATTTGACTTACCTTGACTTGCAACTGTTTTCCAATTGCCAATTGATTATAACAACACTTGGTATTTTTTGAGCTTCCAATTTCTCCCCTAGAGCTTATAAAGTCCATTCAATTAAGTTATTTATTTATTTTTTTTTTTGAGATGGAGTTTTGCTCTTGCTGCCCAGGTTGGACTGCAGTGGTGCAATCTCAGCTCACTGTAACCTCTGCCTCCTGGGTTCAAGTGATTCTCCTGCCTCAGCCTCCCAAGTAGCTGGGATTACAGGCATCACCACCATGCCCAGATAATTTTTTGTATTTTTGGTAGAGATGGGGTTTCTCCATGTTGGTAGGCTGGTCTCGAACTCCTAACCTCAGGTGATCCACCCTCCTTGGCCTCCCAAGGGGCTGGGATTACAGGGATGACCCACAGCACCCAACCGAGTTCTTCTTAATCAACATGAAGTGGGACTTCTATCTGTTCTAATTTATGTAGTCAAGTTTTCCTATTTTCTTTCATTGAGACAGAAAGAAAACTAGAAACCATCAGTTTTGATGTTTGGATCACTTTAAGTTTGTGCTGTTTCATCTCAATTCGTTTTTAGAAAATATCCATCTAAAATTACTAGGGGAAATAATACTCCTACTTAAAAATCCTTTTGATGCGGTTTGGCTATGTTCCCACCCAAATCTCACCTTGAGTTGTAGTAATCGTCATGTGTCAAGGGCGGAGCCAGGCAGAGACACTTGAACATGGGAGTGGTTTCCACCATACTATTCTTGTGGTAGTGAATAAGTGTCAAGAGATTTGATGGTTTTACAAATGGGAGTTTCCCTGCACTAGCTCTCTTGCCTGCCACCATGTAAGACATGACTTTACTCCTTATTTGCCTTCTGCCTCCCCTTATTTGACTGTGAGGCCTCCCCAGCCATGTGGAACTGTGAGTCCATTAAACCTCTTTCCTTTGTAAATTACTCAGTCTTTATTAGTATGTCTTTATTAACCGTATGAGAACAGACTATTACATCTTTTAATGTTTTAATTTATCTGTGCCATCTCTGAAAACTGTAGTTTAGCTACTTTATATGCATATACTCACTCATATCCATCGTTAAGAGACAAGAAGTTTCTTTGCTCATGAAGACTCTCTGATAGTGATGTGTTCTAAGAACAATTTCTGTGGTGCCCTTGAAAGAAACATTCTGGTGAAGTAGAAGAAACTTCAACAACTAGCAGCAAACAGATCAAATTTCAGCAAATGAAACAAGGTTCAAAGTCTAACTACAACTGAATTCAAATTGTACCAGTGGCACCAGTGACATTTCTTTGGCCTGTTCTCAGAGACAGTGGGTGTTTGTAGCACAGATTATGAGTTTTAATTTGTTAAAATTTGTTTTTATTACCAATTGGTACAGAGGTGGCAAAAGGAAACAGTCTCTGGAGGCAGAACAAATGGAGAAATGTGTTTTGAGTCCCTTTTAGCAGCAGTCAGTTTGATATCCCCAAGGAAATGTTTCTTGACAATAATTATAAGACAAACATCAACATTTGGTTTCTAAATGTTTGACAAAATGGAAACTATTTTTGCCAGGAAAATGGAACCAGTGGATCCCTTCAAACTCAGTATTTAATGGAGGCTTAAGAAAAGGCTATAAAGGAGAAAATATGGAAAGTATGTGATCTTTAACCCAAACAGGCTGTAAAGTCAATCTAACACACACTCTAGATTTATCAAGGCCTACATTTTCTGTTTTTTAAAAGTTTTTAGAGTTATTTTCATTTGTTTTGTTTTTAATCTTTCATGCCTTTTACTAATGTATTGAGTTTTCTTTGTTCTTTTCCCTTTATTCTAGTATTTTTTAGAAATTATGCATTTAAAAATCTTCTAATGGTTACTAGAGACAATTTTAAATATATTAATTTTGCTATTAAGTTAGCCTAGAATTTTAAAATTTCCAAAGAGTTCAATAAAATAAATTTAACACATGGAACTAAAATTATTATTGCCAGGTCTTACTTGGATTCTATTCTTTTTCCAAGTAAATGTTAATGAGAAGAGTAGCAGGAAGAAAAGTGACCATAACAATTGGCAGATACATTTATTTCTCTAGCTTTTAAAGTTTATTTTAAACACACAAGGCAGAAATATAGGCCCCAAACAGGCACCACCCAACCAATAAAGAATGTTTTATAAAACTTCAATGGCCTTGTCATCTGTTATTTATTTTTATTCATCTTTGCCCCATTTTCTTTCTTTTTCCTTCTCTATCTACAGTTAATAAAAAATAAACAGGATATGCTAAATGAATGTAACTCAAGATGAAGTTTTTTTCCTGTAATCAGAAATTATATAACATTATTCTATAGAGTTTCTTCATTTGCTTTATCTAATTAACATATAACTGGAAAGTTCCACTTCTAAGTTCCACTTCTAAGTCTGATAAGTATTTGGGATCAATAGAAAACTTCCGTTTGAATTTTTATTGCATCAGAAATTAGCAATTAACCAATAATCATTTATCTGGGCAATTTATAATTATTTCATTCATTTCACATTAGGGGTAATATCTAAGACATAAACCCAAGTTCTCCTGTACCCAAGTTTCTTCACAAGCCTTTAAGCTTTGCTAGTGGTTGTTACCAAAGTGATCTCGCAGTTCCACCTTTTCTCCTCTCAATGCGATGTAAAATCCAGTCATGGCCCTCTTTTCTTTTTAATACCACATTGGGTGATGGTTCTGTGTGGTAAAGAGAGCCCGTAAAAAACAAATAGAGCATTTCAAGATGTCATTATTAATTCCACATGATGAATATTTACTGCAGTTGCTATTTAGATGTCTCAGAGGGTATCCAGATTCATTTGATGTAACATGAGGAAACTAGCAAACAACATCATTAGCCTTGGAAAAAACACTGGTTAAAATAACTAAAAACAAACACAAGCCCAAAAAAGGGGGACAGAAAGGGTAACACTTTCTCACAAACTTGTTTTAGGAATTTCTATAAAACCATTCTGACCATTAGTCAGCATAACAGTGTTTTTCAGATTTTTTGGATCCTTATATATTTACTCAGTAAAATCATGACTTTATTTGCTTTTTTAAATTGGTACATGATGACAGGTCTGTGCGTCTGGCAGGAACAATATCTTTCCGGTGTCCATGCTCCTTCACCTCTTGTTACTGTCATTTATAATTATCCAGGAAGTACCAGGTAAACAAATGTGGCTTTAAAACAAGTATAAAGTTTGTGAAATCAGACTTGAACACTTAAAAAAGTATGAATTAAATGTCCATACTTGGACATTTAAAAAAATATGAATTACATTGGTGGTAGGGCCACCAAACTGGTAACAATTTTGAGCCGCTGCCAAAAAAGGTAAATAAGATTGTTTCCCAGCTACTTAAAATTCAATGCAAGTGTTGAAAATATTCAGCTTTATTTTCATTCATTTAACTAACAGTCCCTAAATATGTAAAACGATCTTGTCACTATGCATACCTTGGAACTAGAGAAATAATAAGATACAGCTTCCATTCTTGAAAAGTTCAATATAAATGAAAAATGTGGGGAATATTAATCTTATTCCATTTTAGTCTAAGTTGAAAATTTGATACCTCACTCTTACAGTCACTTTTATTTCCATAACATCAATTTTACTTTCTTTCTTTTTTTTTTTTTTTTTTTGAGACGGAGTCTCGCTCTGTCACCCAGACTGGAGTGCAGTGGCCGGATCTCAGCTCGCTGCAAGCTCCACCGCCCAGGTTTACGCCATTTCTCCCACCTCAGCTTCCCAAGTAGCTGGGACTACAAGCGCCTGCCACCACGCCCGGCTAGTTTTTTGTTTGTTTGTTTGTTTGTTTGTTTGTTTGTTTGTTTTTGTATTTTTTTTAGTAGAGACGGGGTAGCCAGGATGGTCTTGATCTCCTGACCTCGTGATCTGCCCTTCTCGGCCTCCCAAAGTGCTGGGATTACAGGCTTGAGCCACCGCGCCCGGCCATCAATTTTACTTTCTATAGAGCATCACATGTTAAACAAATTTCATCAAATGTCTTTCAAGCAAATAAATACTATGATGGCCTGTCCTTAAACACAACACCAATAGCTAATTTAAAATATGTACAGTGAGGCCGGGCACAGTGGCTCACATTTGTAATCCCAGCACTTTGGGAGGCCAAAGTGGGTGGATCACAAGGTCAAGAGTTCGAGACCAGTCTGGCCAATATGGTGAAACCCCGTTTCTACTAAAAATACAAAAATTAGCCAGGCATGGTGACGTGTGCCTGTAATCCCAGCCACTTGGAAGGCTGAGGCAGGAGAATCGCTGAACCCAGGGAGACGGAAGTTGCAGTGAGCCTAAATCGTGCCACTGCACTGTAGCCTGGGTGACAAAGTGAGACTCTGTCTCAAAAAAAAAAAAAAAAAAAAGTACAGTGAGAATTACTCAAAATTGTATTTAATGATGCTCTGATGAAGACGGCATACTGAAAATGGGGCATTGGTATCTCTCTTCATCTCTCATTTTTTGAAATCAAAATAACAATAAAAGATTACTTAACAAAATCCCTTAACAACAACAAAAAAATGAGAACCAGAAAATTTGCCCTTTGAGGGCCTTCTGGAAAATAGCAAAAAATGATTTGAGATTGACAGATAAATTTAAAGCAAAGTCAATTATAACAATATATGCAATGTGCATCCTCCTGCAGGGATGATAATTGGTCTTACTAATAAGTCCCTGGAAAAATCCCAAATCTGTAGTCTGTGGGTGGACATGATGACTGGTCTTTCTGTCATAGTGGGTAAGGCATGTCAATCAAATTCTTGGAATATAGAGATGTTCAAGGTGGGAGACTGGGCTCAAACTCAGGTGAGAAAGGCAGATGCATTTGATGCCCTTTCCAATGTTCATCATTCTTCTCTTTATCAGTCATAAAAACCCAACCTTGAGTATTTGCCCTCCACCTACCTACCAAAAGGAAAGCCCAATTGCACAGAACCCAAATTCATTCCTCTCTTTCATAAGGAAGGCTACTGGGAAACAATTTTTTTCACAATTAAGAAGCCCATGCCAGCTGCATATATGAATCATTATAATCATTATAATTCTCTCTTTGTAAATCAAGTAATTTTCCTGATAGAGCTTTTATTGAGTCCATGTGATGTGACAAGCACTGATCAAAGAATGAGATACACTGAAGTGAACAATTCAGAAAAGGTCATTGGCATCATAAAGTTAACTGTCTTACAGAGAATACAAATGATAAACGAGCAAGTAAAGAAAAATATTTAAACAAGCAAAGAAAAATAACGGATTATGGTAAGTGATACAGAAGTTTAAAAGGCAGGTGAGGAGCTAGAAGGTAGTAAGAGAGTCCCTTTATAAAGGAAAATCAGAAGGGCTCCTCTAACAATATGAGATTTGAGTAGAAACCTGAAAGAGGAGAATAAGCATGTGGAAAGTTATGGAAAAGAACATTTCTGGCAGAGAGACAGTCATAAAAAGGGGGCCTGGATATATAGTTGGGAGGAGGGCAGCATCTTTGAGAAAAACAAAGGAAGCCAGTGGGCCTGGACCATAATGAGAAAGGGGAAGATTGATGTAAGGTGAGGCAGTGTCCATGTCAAGAAGTGCCTTGCAGAACACAGTAGAGCCTGGATTCTTTTTCTGACCCATGAGGTAGCATTAAAGGTTTTACTCAGAAGGATGGCATCATCAGCTTTATTTCTCAAATAATCACTACATTAGCTCTGAGGAAAATAATTGAAAAAGGGCAAAGTGGAAGAAGAGAGACCAGCAAATGGTCTCTGGTGGTAGTCTAGGCAAGAATGACGTCATCTCAGACAAGGTAAAGGCTTTGGGTATGATTCTTGGGTTTTAGGTTTGAGCAACAGAAGGATGGTGGTGGTATTTAGTGAGATGGGAAATATTATGTAGGAATAGGATTTAGTGGGAGGTAATCAAAAGGTTACTATCTAACATGATATGTTTGAGATGTGTAATGGTATGTTTGAAGGTGTTAAAGATCTTGTCTTTTCAGTGAGAGATCAATGTTTGACTATAGATAATAAATGTTTGACTATAATAAATAATATAATAATTTTATAATAATAAAATACGCTTAAATTTTCAATGCTTGATAACAATTCAAGGGTAACCAATAAAATTTTAGAAATATAATTGATAAATTCCAGGTAACCAGAAGAAGAAAAGAGTTAATAAAATGCCAGAGAAATATAAACAAAAGGGAACGTGTAAGAAAAAATAAATAAAATCCTATTGTAAACATAAAATAAGGTGGTGGGATGTATCCAAATGTCTCAATAAATGTAGTACCTGCCAGATCAACCATTAACTATATCTTCTTGGAGAGTGCAGAGAATACTTCCGTCAACTCGGGTTTGAGAAATGTGGTGGTGAGAAGAACACTGCTCTGTAGTGGCTTCTCTGGAGGCCAGAAATGACAGCAGAAAGTACTGCCATAAAAACGGGTTCTCTGAACTGAATAGAATCTATGGGATCCTATATTTTAGGGGTCATATGCAAGCACTAACTGGCCAAAGACAACATGTGCATGGTTACCCTAATGGGCAGCAGACTCAAAGCAGTAATAAAAAACGGTCTGACCCACAGAGACCTTTGGCACTGGCTAATTGATCATGGAGACCCTATGGCTAAAATAAATATGCAGCCTACTAACATTATAGTTGGTATATGTCAATAAATGGCCCTACGTGTGGTGAACAGAAGTTCGACTTGAATTGCTCCATATGGAGTTATGGCCCGTTTACATCCCCAGATCCTCTTAGGCAATGCTGGGTGTATTTGAGAATTATACTGCCCAAAACTTAGGCCCTAAATTTCCCCCAGCTTTCCTCAAAAGAACTTGTGATCATCCAAAAGAATGATTGTTGATGGGAGTAGGGGAAATAATCAGATTTTTCAGAGATTATTGGTCACTGGCTCTGGGCAGTGGTTTATGGAGAGCAGTGGGTTAATGGAGTTTTAGTATGAGTCCATCTCACGGTTGGCTTGGTAATCCCTCAAACTCATGCTGTGATTATTTTCTCAACCCTTCTGGGCATAATTGGAATAGGTATACTCTTAGAGCAAAGTTTAAGTGGAGACCTCTAGAGTTTTCTTTGTCAAAATGATAATTCAAAATCAATACTGCATTTCTTAAAGAATTACAAAGATTAGTGCCACCAAAATGTGCTTGAAAGATATCAGAGTGGTGATACTACTGCATTCCGATTTAACTAACCTATTTAGCTTGCATAGAAAAGAGATGAATTTTGGAGAATAACAGCAGATTACCATAAACTTGATCAGATGGTGACTACAATTGCAACTGTTGATCCAGCTGTTTTTCCTTTACCAACGGGAATTAACAAATCTTCTGTCACCTGATATGTAGCTTTTGATCTGCTGAATGTTTTCCTGCCCTCTATATCTTTTAGTAAATACTGCCAAAGGAGTTTGATTTAACTGGCAGATTTAGCTGTAAAGTTTTCACTTTCATTGTCTTACTTCAGGATGGTTTCCACTCTCCAGCCTTAGGACACAATCTAGTTTGTAGGGTCCTTGATCATTTGTTCATTTCATACAATATCATGTTGGTTGATAATATTGTAATATGACTATTTTGCTTATTGGACCTGGTAAAAAGCAAGTAACAGCTACTCTAGATACTTTGGCAAGACAAATGTTTATCAAAGGATGAGAAGTAAATCCTACCAAAATTTAGGGACCTGTAGTCTTGCTATTAGGGGCTCGGTGGTCTGCAGGAGGCTGAGATATTATTTTTAAGATGAAGTATAAATTACTGGATCTGGCCCATTATACCACTAAGAAAGAGTACAATACCAAGTGGCAGTCTTTGAATATCGGGTATGATAGTCATTGTTTTTTGAAGAACACAAAAGAATGTCATTTTTAAGTGGTACTGCAATAAGAGAAGCCTCTCCAACAGATCCAGGCTGCCATGCCAGATGCTCTTCCTCTTGAGACATATGTTCCATTAGATCTGATGCTGCTGAAGTATTTATGGCAGATAAGGACTCTATAGGGAGATTTTGGAAAGTCCCTATAATGGATCACAGCACAGACATTTATGTAAGTCTGATTCATTCCTTACGACCTCAGTTTTTGTACAAGGGCTCATCGACAAAGTATTAATAAATGTAATGACTGGTTGACAGTCAGTTAAATTGAGTTGCTGCAACACAATGCAGTCTTAAAAATGATCTACCAGATTTTTACTCCAGAAACACGTCAAATGTGATTGTAAAAAATGATTCTTTTTTTTGTATAGTGCTGAATTATGTTTGTTAACATTTCATTTAGGATATTTGCATCTGTTCATGAGATATATCGGCTTTTAATTTTGCCTTTTTATAATATATTTTTCAAAGTTAAAATTAATTAGGCCTAAAAAATACAAGATAGAAAGTGTACTCTCTTTTTCTATTCTTTGTAAAAGCTTGTGAAAACTAGTGCTATTTCTTCATTAAACGTAAGTAGGATCAGTCTCATGCTGGTAAATATTTACCAGCTGGCTTTTCAAAAATATTATATATATTATAATTTATGTTACATATAACATGCAAATATTATATATGTAGTATATACTGCATGCTCATTGTGAAGTTTTACTGCTATTACGGATGTGTAACACACAACTTACAAATAAAATGTACATTCTTTACTGTAAACTCTTTATTGCCAATTGAGTCTCATATAATACTTTAGTTGCTTTCTTTCTGAACTCTTGTATCCACACTCACCCTAGAAGAGCAATTTAGCCAATTTGATAAACAGATTTGTACCCTAATCTATTAAATGTGTTCCTTTTATATTTACTGTTATTAAATCATATATGTGATCTACTGATCAACTAATTCTTACCTTCATACAAACTATATTTATTAAACTGAAGCCTCTTTATATTTAGCAATAAATCAAGCCCTCATATATATTGCTTAATAATTTCTGTGGTGTTAACTCTCCCACCCTGGCTGATTTCATGCTATCAATGTGATATCACTGAAAATAAAATTGGGAAGAGGGACACAGTAGAGCAGCAGTATAAGTATTTGCACCCTACAGATATAATAAATGTTAATAACCTCAAGAGCAGCTAATAGTAAAATGTAGTAAAAAGTAATGAGGAAGTAATGAGTTTGTGATATTGATTATTTTTCAATATAATTTATTTAGTTGTAATTTTAAATGTTTTAATTTCTAATAATGACTGTGTTAAACAACTAGTTTCCAAAATTTCTGAAATTTTAGCAGTTGTCAGGAACAAGCCATCTCCAGTACACCACAGTTGAAGTCATCAGATAATTGGTAAAGTATTCAATTTCATTGAACAGTTTTAAGACAATAGAGACTTTTTATATCTTCTTGTGCCAATTTTGGTAAGTTGTATTTTCCTAGAAAATTGTCCTTTTCTTCTAAATTTAAACATTTATTGGCATAAAGTCGCTCACTAAAATGTCTCATAAATTTTTTAATTCCTATTACTATTGTCCCTTTTTTATTCTTATTATTTGCTTTTTGTTAGTTTTTATTTATTGACCCATCACGCCAGGAGTTTATCTATTGTATTAGTTTTCTCAAAAAAATTTAGCTATTGATTTATTTTATGTTTATTGCTATTTCATTAACTCTTATTTTGACTCTTTCCCTTCTACTTTTTATAGATTTAAATTTACTGTCATTTTTCTAAGTTCTTGAGATAGAAGCTTAGATAATTGATTTCCACCTATCTTTCCTAGCTAATCATAAAATTTCTATGAAATGATGTATGTATGATAGCTATAGATTTTTCATGAATATCCTTTATATTGTTGAGGAAGATCCCATCTATTCCTAGTTTCCTGAGCATTTTCATGAGGAAATTTAAAATGTCGTATGAAGCACAGCTTTAACTGCATCACATACATTTTGATACGTATTACCTTAATTATCATTTATTCCAAAATATTTCCTAATTTCCTTTGTAGTTTCTTTTTTAACCTATGAATATTTCCATTTACAAACTTTGGAATATTTTCTAATTATCTTATAGTTATAGATATCTACGCTAATTGTACCATGGTAACATTACATAGTATATGATATAATCTTTTAAAATTTGGCTAAACAAATGGTGAATTTTAGTAAAGAAATGTGTATCTTGTGATTTTGGCACCATATGCAGAGAAGTATGTCATTTGGACCAAAAATATTATGTGTTTAATAATAAATACTCATATTGATATGTGTTTGCTTGTTTTCGAAATTTAAAAAAAGATGTTGAAATCTCCCCAAAATAATGTAGATTTGTATATTTTTACTTTTTAATCCATCATTTAAAAATTAATTATTAGATGACATTATTAAGGTGATTCAGGTTAAAATTGTTCTATTTTCCTAGTAAATTAAAATATATTATTATAAAGTATATCTCACAAATCTAGTGTTTCTTTATGTCTTATGTCTTATTTCATAGGTCTGTAAACTTTGAATATTATTTATAAGCTGTATGTTTTTCACTATTATTTATTTTCAGCTTCTGTATGTCCTTTAGATATGCTTTCTAAATAGGGTATGGTTGTTGCTGTTGGTGTTATTATTTTTACAAAGTCTGAAAATATATTATATTTACATTAACTTCATTTACACTTAACATAATCACACACACACACATCCTTCCATATGTATGTATCTCCTCAATGTATGTCACCATTAAGTATGATAGCTATAGATTTTTCATAAATATCTGTTATATAGTTGAGGAAGATCCCATCTATTCCTAGTTTTCTGAGCATTTTCATGAAGAATAGATGTGAAATTTTTCTCAAATACTTATTTGAACCTATTGAGATAATCAAAGCATTTTTCGTTTCTATTCTACTAATGTGATAAACGATCAGGCTATATTAACAGTGTATACCACAAAATCGATAGCTCAGTGCTAAGTGAGCATTGGATTTATGGAGTAAATCCCGTGTGGTCATGATATATTACGCTTTTTGGTTGTTACTGGATGCTGTGTTATGTTATACATTACTGCGTAATAAATTCCCAATAACACATCTGCTTAAAACATGATTTTATTATCTCACAGTTTTCATAGGTTAGGCATATAAGCATGGATTAACTGGGTCCTCAAATCAGAGTTTTACAGCTGTAAGCAAGGTGCCAAGTATGATGGTGTTCTTATTTGGAGCTTAGGGTATTCCAAGCTCATTCAGGTTGTTTTAGGTGGAATTAGGCTTCTTGAGGTTGTATGACAGAGGTATTCATTTTCTTGCTCTCTGTCAGTCAATGACTACTCTCAGATCCTAAAAGCTACTTTTGGGTTCATATCATGTGGAGCCCATGGGCAGTTCACAACATGGATATTTGCATTCTCCCAGGCCAACAGGAGTGTATAAATATGACTTTCTCCTCTGCAACTAGCTACAAGAAACTCTCTGTAAAGATCCTGCCTGATGAGATCAGGCTCACCTAGGATAATTTCCCTTTTAGATGTATAGCATAACATAATCATGAGAGTGGTAACTAATTACAATTATAGCTTCCACCCACAATAAAAGGGATTATATAGGCACATACACCAGATGGTGGGAATCTTGAGGATTATCTCAGAATGCTGCCTATGAGAGATTTTATTTGTCTGAATTTTGTTTAAAAATGTATTTAAGAACAGAACAAAGAGACAACCTACAGAATGGGAGAAAATATTTGCCAACTATGCATCTGACAAAGGTCTAATACCCAGCATCTATAAGGAACTTAAACAAATTTACAGAGAAAAACAACCCCATTAAAAAGAAGGCAAAGGACACAAACAGACACTTCTCAAAAGAAGACATACATGTGGCCATAAGTATATGAATAAAAGGTCAATATCACTGATCATTAGAGAAATGCAAATCAAAACTACGATGAGATACCATCTCTTACCAATCAGAATGTCTGCTATTAACAGAGACTGGTGAGGTTGCAGAGAAAAGGGAACACTTACGTAATGTTGGTGGGAGTGTAAATTCGTTCACTCATTGTGGAAAGCAGTATGGCAATTCCTCAAAGAGCTAAAAGCTGAGGTAACATTCAACCCAACAATCTCATTATTGGGTATATGCCCAGAGGAATATATTTATAAATCATTCTACCATAAAGACACATGCACGCGAATGTTCACTGAAGCACTATTCACAATAGCGAAGGCATGAAATCAATCTAAATGCTCATCGATGACAGATTGGATAATGAAAATGTGGTACATATATACCATTGAATACTATGCAGCCATAAAAACGAATGACATGTATTTTGCAGGAACATGGATGGGGCTGCAAGAACAGAAAACCAAATACAGCACGTTCTCACTTAAAAGTGGGAGCTAAATGATAAGAACTACAAATACAAAGAAGGAAACAACAGACACTTATGTCTACCTTAGGATGGAGAGTGGGAGGAGGAAGAGGAACAAAAAAGATAACTATTGGGTACTGGGCTTAATATCTGGGTAATGAAATAATTTGTACAACAAGCCCCATGATACACATTTACCTACATAACAAACTTTCACATGTACTCCTGAAACTAAAGTAAAAGTTATTTTTTAAAATGTACAAAGTAGAATAGTGGCTACTAGAGGCTGGATAGGGTGAGGGTGTTGGGGAAGGTTGGTCAAGGAGTACAAAGTTACAGTAAGATAGGATGCATAATTTCTAATGTGTCATTGCACAGTAGGGTGACTGTGGTCAACAATAATATACCACATATTTCAGAATAGTTAGAAGAGAGGATTTTGAGTGATCTCACTGCAAAGAAATGATAAATTTTGTAGGAGATGAATATGCTAATTATCCTAATTTGATCATCACACATTGTATACCTATATGAAAACATCACATTATATGCCATAAATATGTATAGTTATTATATATCAACTAACAATAAAATAAACTTGAAAAATAAAAAGAACTAAAAATAAAACTACCATACAATCCAGCAGTCCCACTACTGGGTATATACCCAAAAGAAAGAAAAGATCATTCTATTAGAAAATGCCTGCATTTGTATGTTTATCACAGCACTATTCACAATAACAAAGATACAAAATCAACCTAAGTGTCTGTCAATGGATGAGTTGGTAAACAAAATGTAATCTCTATATGCCATGAACTACCACTCAGCTATCAAAAAGAATGATATCGTGTCTTTTGCAGCAAGATGGATGGAATTGGAGGCCATTAAACCAAGTGAAATAACTCAGAAACAGAAAATCAAATACCGCATGTTCTCACTTAGAAGTAGGAGCCAAACAATGGGTACACGTGGACATACAGAGTGAGAAAATAGACACAGGAGACTCAGAAATGTGGGGTGGGGGTGAGGGTTGAAAAATTACCTAATGGGTATCATATTTACTATACATAAATGTGTACACTAAAAGCCCAGACCTCACCACTATGCAATATACCCACATAACAAATCTGCCCATGTACCCCCCACATCTTTAAAAAATGTTGATTCTGGGTTCCTAAGAGATTTTGGTGAGTAGTTTAGAGGTTTATTTTTCCCCTTGTAATGTCTCTATCTAGTTTTGGTAGAAAATACTGCTATTCTCATGTGGAGGGTGTTTCTTTCCTCTCAATTTTCTGGAAGAGTTTGTGTAGAGTTGGAACTATTTCTTTGTTTACTGTTAGCCATAATTTACCACTGATGCCATCTGCACATGTGGTTTTCTTTGTGGTTAGGTTTTTAACTACAAATTTAATTTATTTAAGAGGTATAGGGCTATCTAGTTTATCTGTATCTTTTGAAGTAACCTTCAACAGTTTATGTCTCTCAAGAAATTTGTCCTGTTCACTTAAGTTTTGGAATTTATTGACATAAAGTTGTTCACAATATTCCCTTAGTCTTTATTATTCTTTTAAAAGTTGTAGATTTATAGTGATAGTGTTTCTCATTTTTGCTATGGTTAAACTTTGCCTTTTCTTTTTTTTTTTCTGATTAGCCCAGCTACAGGTTAATCAATTACATATTTCTTCAAAGAAAAACTTTTGTCTTTATTTTCTTTGTTAGTTCTCTGTTTTGTATTTTATTGATTTCTGGACTGATCTTTATTATTTCATTGTTAATGCATACGTTAGGTTTCCTTTACATTTTTTTGTTAATTATGGTAGAAACTGAAGTTACAGTTTTCATCTCTTTTCATATATGTATTGGTGTTTAGTCGTATAAATTTCCCTTTAAGTGCTGTTTTAGATGCATACCACAAATGTTGATGTGCTCTATTTGTATTTCAAAAATATAAATAGCTGAAAATGCTTCCCATTTTACTTTTGATATCTTGTTTGACCTTGGGTCATTGAAAAGTAATTTTTTTTTTTTTAGTTTCTGAATATTTGGAGATATCTTTTTGTTACTGGCATCTTACTTAATTCTGTTGTGGTCAATGAACACACTTTGCATGATTTGAATTCTTCAAAGTGTATTGAGACTTGTATTGACCCTGGATGTGATTTATTAGTAAATGTTCCATGTGCTGTTGAAAATAACATGTACTCTATTGTTGGGACAGTAGTGTTTTAGATCAACTATTTCAAGATTGTTGGCAGTGCCATTTAACTTTATTGATTTCCTGCCTATTAATTCTATCAGTTATTGAAATAGAATTATTAAGACTTCTGACTTATAAATTTGAATTTCACTATTTCTCTTTATACTTCTATTAGTTTTGCTTCATGTATTTTGAAGCTCTGTTATTAAATGCATTAATGTATAAAATTATTATTTTCTCTTGATAAATTAACTTCTTTATCATTATGAAATTACCTTTTTCCCAAGTAATATTTTGCTGTAAAATCTGTTTTATCTAATATTAATATAGTCTTTCTAGTCTACTTTGATTATTGTTAGCTTAGCAAATATAATTTTCATCTATTTTCTAATGTGTCTTTATATTCAAAGAGTGCTTCATGGACAGCAGATAGTTAGATGTCATCTTTGTATCCAATCTGACAATCCTTGCTTTTTAATTGGAGTGATTATACTATTAAAATTTAATATGATTATTGATGTGTTTGGGTTTAAATTCACCATCTTGCTATTTGTTTTCTATTTTCTCACCTGTTTTGTTCCTTTTTGTCCTCCTCTGACTTCTTTTGAATTAATTTAATATATTTTTATTATTCCATTTATCTCCATTGTTATCTTATTGGCTATAACTTTTTTGGTATTATATTAGTGGTTGCTTTGGGATTATATAGTATACATTACTAGTCATTATCAACTTTCAAATGATATTATGCCATTTCATATATAATATAAGAACCTTAAAACTGAATGAATTCACTTTTCCTTGCCTGGCTTTTGTGTTACTATTGTCAAGTATTTTACTCCTCCATATGTTATAAACCTTACATTGTGTTGTTATTCTTCTTGCTTTATATCCTCAATTATCTGTCAAAAATATTTAAGTGATAAGAAAAAATGTATCTTATTTATATCCACATAGTTATCATTTCCAGTGTTCTCTCTTACTTTAGGTAGATTGAGATTTCCATCTGATAATATTCTTTTTTCTGTGCCTGAAAGGTATCATTAAACATTTCTTCAAGTGCAAGTCTTCTAACGATTAATTCTTTTGGGTTTTGTATGCTTAAAACAGCTTAACTTTCTTAATTTACTAAAAAAAATTGCTGGAAATATTTGTCTAGGTTGACAAATTTCCTATCCACCAATACTTGAAAAATATTGCTTACCATCTTCTGGCTTACATTGCTTTCGGTGAGAAATCTGCAGCCATCTACATCTCTCTACGTCTATACATGTTGTATTTTGTCTTCTTGCTGATTTTAAGATGGTTTCTTTGTCACTGGTTTTAAACAATTTGATTCAGATATGCCTTGATGTAATTTTATTTGTTTCTTGTGCTTGGGATTATTTGAGTTTTTAGATCTCTGGGGCTTATAGTTTTCATTAAATTTGACATTCTTCAGCCATTATTTATTTATCTATATGTTTTCTTCTCCTATTTCCCTATTCTCGCTTCTTCACATACTCCAGGCATATGTATTTTAGACCACATGAAGCTGTCCAACACTTCACTCACAAACTGTTCATTTTATTCTCAGTTATTTTTCCCCTATGTTTCATTTTGTACAGTTCACTAATCTTTTTTTTTTTTTTTTGAGATGGAATTTCACTCTGTTGCCTAGGCTGGAGTGCAGTGGTGCAATCTCGGCTCATTGCAACCTCCACCTTCTAGGTTCAAGTGATTCTCCTGCCTCAGCCTCCCAAGTAGCTGGGACTACAAGCTCGTGCCATCATGCCCAGCTAATTTTTGTATTTTTAGTAGAGAAGCGGTTTCACCACATTGGCCAGGCTGGTCTGGAACTCCTGACCTCATAATCTGTCTGCCTCGGACTCCCAAAGTGCTGGGACTACAGACGTGAGCCACCATGCCCAGCCTCCAGTTCACTAATCTTTTGGGTATCAATGTCCAATATGCATTAATCATAGCCAATGCATTAATTTTTTGACATTATTTTCATTTCTAAAAGTACAATTTGGGTCTTTTTTGTATTCGTTCTCTCTTTTTTTAACAGGCCAATATTTCCTATAGGTTTTTGAAAATATGGTGTACAATTATAAGATATTTTGATGTCCTTGTCTACTAGTTGTATCTATTTCTAGGATAGTGTGTTTTGATAGAATTTTCTCCTTATGATTACATTTTCCTTTTTCTTTTCATGCCTGGTTATTTTTATAGGATAGCAGAAATTGCAATTTTTATCTTGTTTGGTGCTGCATATTTTGTGTTATATGTTTGTATTTTATACATATTTTTATATGAGATTTATCAGTTTGTCTGAAGGGAGCCCAGTGCTTGTTCCTTCTCCTTTTTTGCAGTGTTTTTTTCTCCTGTCCTCAATTTCCTTATATACATGCGCTGATCAATCCTCAGCCGAAGACTGAAGGGAAACCTCTGCACATATTCAGAGTCTCTGTTGAAGCAGCCCTGTCTTCTCTGGGATTTTGCCTTATACACTACAGCTGTCTAAGAATTCCTAGACTCCCAGCTCTGTTGCCAGCTCAGGGAACCAACATCTTACCAAATTCCCACTTCCTATGAAGTAGCCTTGTTGTCTGAGGCATTACCCAGAGTTCTTTGTCTCATGACCAAGAAAAATAAGGAGCATTGACACCAAAGGTGAGGTTGGGGTGAAAATTTAATAAGCAAAAGAGGAATCACTCTACAGCAGAGAGGGAGCCAAAAGAGGGTTGCCAGCTATGAAGCTGAGTTTAGGGACTTTATGGACTGGAATGGGGAGGAATGAGCTGACTGGTCTACAGGTCATTTTGGAGAAAGCACAAGTTAGAAAGATATATGATGGTGTAAAGAGCCAGCTGGAGGCAGAGGTGAGGGCTTGGCCTGGCACCTTGACCCCAGACCAATCAGGTACTAAAGTGATGACTCACCCTGTGTAAATGAGTACTTAGCCCACAGCCAGTTATAGAAAGGTAGGCATATGTAAAATAGGTGAAAAGTAAGAAACTAAGGCATGCCAAGGAGAGAGAAATGTGTCCAAAACCAGGTTGAATTTGTTCATCTCAATTCACAGAGCAAGCATTTCTATTCAAAGACATGGGCTCTTTTCTGCGGCCTACGGTTTGATTTTCAGGCTGTTCTTTGTTTGAAGGAATTTTACCAATGACCCACCCTAACTGCCTGCCTGATTGTTTTCTTACTTTCTTCTTTTTCACCTATGCATGGCCTGGAAAACTCTCTCCAGGCAGTAAGCTGTGGTAATTATAGGACTCAACTTTTTTATTTCTTGCCTCTCAGGAATAATTGCATCCTTCATTGCTGGATGTCTAATATATTGAAAAACATTTTCATGCATTTTATGCCAACTGGCAAATTTGTTCCCTGTAATTCTATATTGGCTGGAAATTTAACCAGTGTGTTTTTCTTTTGATTTATCCTGTTTAAGGGCATATTGCTCTCAGTAATCAAACTTGATTTTTAAAAACAATTTAAACTTTTTTTCACCACTTCCTTTCTATTTCTACCCCTACCCATTTATTATTAGTAGCTCCTCTGCCTCTACCACTCCATTACCCATATACATGTTCTACCTTTTCCCTGTATCTCTTTTATCTTCTGTCTGTATATGTGTATTTTTTTAATCTCTTTAAACTTACTTCTGAAAATTTTCTTCTGACATGTCTTTCAGTGCCTAATTATTTTTCTTATATGTTACTGAACCCTTATTTAGAGTTCTTTGGTTTTATATTTCTCAGTTCTAGAATTTAGATTGATTTTGTTTGTCCAGTTTTCAAGTTTCCAATTTTCTCTTATAAATCTCATTTACTTTTCATCTCCTTGAAGACAGTAAATACACTTAATTTGAATTATGTGTGTCATACTTTCATTAGCTGTATTCCCTGAGCATTCATTTTTATTGTCTGTTGTTTCTCTTGGTTTATGTTTATGTTATTATATTCTTCATCTGCCACTTTCATTTTGAATGATAGTCAGATATTGAATATGAAAAAAAGTTTAGAAATAATTTTAAGCCTTGGATAGTGTTCTTCCTTCAGAGAGGAATTTATTTGCTTCTGCTAGGAAGCTATCAAGGTACCAGCAAGTCAAAATCATAGAGTTGGTATGTTTCCAAAGTCACTCTTACTCCCAACGTATTATCTTTTGTGATAAAACTACAGAGAACAGAGAAATACCAGGTGCCTCCTTCTGTATGTTCTGGAATCTAACATTTTTCCACTAGCACAAGATTGTCAAAATGCTCACTCAACTCCTTAACTTCTCATCCTCTTCTTGATTTAGCAAACAATATCTTGAAAAATGCAATGCCAGTATGGTGCCTACCTCACTGCGAGTCTGCCTTCTTTTGGATCTCCGCCTAAAAGTCCTTCATAGTTTAATAGATGTCTAATATAAGCATATATTTTTAATATTTTGTTCAGATTTATTAATTGTCTCAATGGAAGTGTTAATCTGGATGGCCTTGCTTCTGATTATTAGAAAATAAAATTCCATTGTTATTCTCACCTTTTTACATAAGTACATGCATTTGTTTGATAAAAGTAAAGTCAGTCAAAATTAAATGCATTCTGAAATAAGTAAATTTTATTTGATCAGCAGTAAGAATCCACTATAAATTCTGGTTGAAGCTAGAGACATGAAGGCAATATTATTGGAGAAATGGATAGAATTAGAATTTTTTTAAATAATAATTGACTGTAAATGTCCATAATTTCAAATGGGGCTAAACTTTTCCTAACTAATCATTATATTAGTAAATCTTTGTTTGACCTAATAGTAAAAATAAGTTAGTGTCCTAATTAATTGTTCACAGGTTTTTCTATTACAACGCTAGTAGCAGAGATTTTACTTTGAGCCAGGGTCAAATCCAATGTAGTGGTGGAAAGTT
The DNA here is from genome assembly GCF_000951035.1 of Colobus angolensis palliatus. Lineage (NCBI taxonomy): Eukaryota > Metazoa > Chordata > Mammalia > Primates > Cercopithecidae > Colobus > Colobus angolensis. Next base: position 4,207,648 of record NW_012115222.1, read on the forward strand.
ATTTGTGTGTATGTGTGAATGTGTTTGTTTGTGTGTGGTCAGTTTAAACTTAAAGAGATTTGGGTGAAATTAAGTTTGGGAAAATAATCAAAATTAGAAATATATGATATAAGAATTACTTAAAGTTTTATACTGGAAAAAATAAAGTGATTTAGTAGCAAAAATTAGGAAGTATCTATGTGAGCTCACTATTTTAGTAAGAAATATATATTTCAGCACTGTCACCAAACAAACCGAGCAAGGGAGTGAATACCATCAGTGAACATGGAGAAAAAATGTTTATACCTATGCTGATATTTAGACTCTATTTCACTCTAAATTTAAACTGTTATGTGAAGAGTAACTGATTTCATGTCTTTGACCAGGAAAACATTAAAAACAAAAAGTGTTTGAAATATCTTATTGCTAGAAAGCAAAGATGCTTTGAAAATGTCTGGGGCAGTATTGAAAGAAGCCAACCTTAAGGCATCTCCGTAAGCTAAATTGTTACCAAGTGAGACTGAAAAAGAGAATAATAATCATGGCCAATAGGCATAAAAAGAATGAAATCATGTCCTTGGCAGTAACAAGGACGGAGCTGGAGGCCATTATCCTAAGTGAACTAACTTAGAAACAGAAAATCAAATATCACATATTCTCACATATAGGTGTGAGCTAAGCAATGGATACATATGAACATAAAGATCATGGAAATAATAGATACTGAGGACTCCAAAAGTGGAGAGGGTGGGAGGCAGCTGAGGTTAAAAATTACCTATTGGGTACAATGTTCAATTTAAAAAAATTATGTGAAAGAAATGGAGCAAAAAGTCCTATTTATATAGTAAGTGATGTATAATTTTTAGAAATGTTTTAACTCAATGTCTGTTAGTTCTAATTTGAATTACCAGTTCATAATCAATATCAAAGAGTTAATATTCTAGACACTATAACCTTCTGGTATCTGGTTACATTCTTTTTGTTAAATTACCTTTACCATGGAAAAGTATCAAAATAATATCATTACCTTGGTGAGTATCAGAATAATATATATTACTGTACAAAGAAAGTATAAGAATCAATATAGAATAAAACTCATGGAGTTTAAATTTTACAATAGGTGCAGTTGGAACTCTTCCGTTGAATTTGTGAGTGCTGAGCTTCTGTATTTTTTATCTTCTGTTTAAGAGGTTTGATGTATTTTTAAAAATATAATAATAAATTCATAATTTTTTTTAAAGTAAGATCATTTAATTGATTAATCTCAGCATTTAAAAACATATTAATCAATATGTATGTTTCCTAAATTGAGCATGAATTAGATTTAAAGCAGTAGAAAATCCCCCTCTCTTTGTATAAATATCCCTGAGACATTCAAGATATCTAGGAATCCTGAAATTTTAACATGTCTGACCACGTCTGGCCAACTGTAAAAAGAGTCAAGAGAGGACTCTGTGTAAAGGCTTTCTATAGGCAAAAAGAGGCAGGCCAAAATATCTCTCCCATTACAAAGCCTTCATCATTACAAAGGTGGTATTAATTCTGACTACACTGTGGTGGTTATCAACAGCCTGGGCTAATAGCCACGTGTCTGGGTCCTTGTGAAAGAAAGTGATATAGTAAAAATAATAGGGCTGTAGCAGGCCAGGTCTCACTAACAGCTGAACAGGCAGGCCTCCATCACGACTTTTTTAGCACTGATCGAGTGGTTAAGTTAAATATTAAAAGCTGATAGGGCCAGTGCTCTTTTACAAAGGCTGGAATGTAACAAAAGCCCACCAAGGGTTTTGCCTAGGCTTTTCCTGGGTCTTGAAGCGTGACAAGATAATGAAGGAATTCTTAACACGATCCGTTTAAGATTAAATAAGTTTTATTAGGGGTCTGAAGAAACTCTGCAGACCTCCACAAACAAGTTTTATTGGGGAACTCCCCAAACCTCCATGATTTAGCAGGAGACAAGATAAGGGTAATCACCCCTATCTCCTGGACCCATCAAGATTAAGTAAATTTACTGAGACTCCAGAGGAAGGCCTTAAGGACTCAGACCTTAGTTATAGATTAGAAGAAGTTAATCATTTATGTCTTTAGATGCATGCACACTTACAGGTAGATATGTAGCTTAAAAGGTATAGAAGCACTGGAAAACTTCATAATTTTGAGCTGGTCTGGTAATATTTTCTCAGCCTTCTCCTTGTACCCGGTAACAGAAATAAACTCTTCTTTCCCTGTTCATCTGCATCTCATTATTGGGCCACAAGAATAAGCTCCCTGACCCTTGGTTTGGTCTGAGAACAGAGCCATAAGGCAAGAGCACACAAGCAGCAATTCAGGTCACATAGAATATACTACAAAGGTATATTCAACTTGCAACACATCAGTGAGTAGCTTTGATGCCATGAGGGCATTGGTGCCTCAGTGGTGATGCCTCGGGTTAGTTCCTGATGGAGCAATAAGTTGCTTAGCAGAAATCCTGGTGCCTAATAAAGCACTGGTAGGCCTGCCCAACCAAGGTGGCTGAAAGAGTAACTGGAAGATCTGAAGACACAGCTGGGTAAGTGCAGTGGGACAGTTCATGGACAAATGTCAAACATACTCTAGAAACACTTGGGCTGAGCTTATCAGGGATGAAGATCCCGCAGGATGCAATTTGGAAGAATGGCAGCAGTAACAATAAATGTCACTTAATGTTAATGTGACCTAACATACAAAAATGCTCTTAATATCTGGGATGATTTGTATTTCATACTTATTACAATAAATTCTGAGGGCATAAAATTATAACATCATTGTTCTAGGGGGAATTCTGGCTGTGTTTAAAAATAAAGAATCTTTTAATAATTGAAATTTTAAAACTCTCGAGTATAAATATTTCTACTATGGTGATTTATAATATAAATATAGTTTTTAAATGTTGAAGCATTTGTTGAAATTCATTTTACTGCCATGACCAAACACAAATAAAAATAATTTCATTATAGTTTTATATAAATGAGCTTAGTGGGAATGCAAATTCTCATTAGTTGTGATGAAAATACACCTATCCTATTAACAAAAGACCATGTTTGAAAATTTGTTAGTCAGCTTCTGCTACTTTTTGGGCAGCATTCTATGTGCTCAGCCTAAAGCAGTGAACAAGACAGAGAATGTCTGTGCTTCCATAGAGACCTACAATGTCAGGGAGGGAGAAATATCCAAACAAGAAAAAAAAAGGGTAACCCATTGGTAGGTATTGTACCTCTACTTTCTTTGGGAGCAATTGTCATGTCTAAAAAGCCTCAAGAACATTGGACATTGCCCCTTTATAATAGTGACCATATAACTTACTGCTTGAACCAGGGCATTTCAGAGAGTAAAATGTAATGCTTAAAAAATTAAATAATTTGGCTGTGCATGGTGGCTCATGCCTGTAATCCCAGCACGTTGGGAGGCTGAGGTGAGTGGATTACTTGAGGTCAGGAGTTTGAGACCAGCCTGGCCTACATGGTGAAATCTCGTATTTACTAAAAATACAAAAATTAGCCCAGCGTGGTGGCATGTTCCTGTAATCCTAACTACTCAGGAGGCTGAGGCAGGAGAATTGCTTGAACCAGGAGGTGGAGGTTGCAGTGAGCCAAGATTGCACCACTGCACTCCAGCCTAAGCAAGATCCTGTCTCAAAAAATCTTGAAAGCAAGATCCTGTCTCAAAAAAAAAAAGAAAACAAACAAATGAAGTAATTTAATTTTTAAATATTTATTGACTGATAAATTAGTTTGATAACATTTATTGACCTACAAAACACTTTTGTTAAAAAATTACATTCAAAAATAACTTTCTTAAAAATAACATACATCTGCACATATTAAAGCAAAATTTTTTAAAATCCCATTTATTATCTAAAATTAAACATAGACTAAGTTAATTACTTATTCTTGGTACATAATCAGTTTTTAAACTTTATTAGTTTCTAATACTTTGTCACTGATATTTTTCTGAAGCACTTAGATTTTTTTCAGCTGGTCTTATTTTTATTTTTCCAAATAACTCCAATAATTTTTAAAGTTATACTTTATACTTTGTAACTTTAACAGTTGATATTTTTAATCAATTCTTCTCTAAAGAAAATATTAATAAACAAAATATTCTTTCTGCGTGTGAGGTACTTGGTAATCTCAAAAAAATTTTCTTAATGTGAGATATTATCAATTTTTGTTCTTTTCATATTGAAAAGTGTAACATTTTAAACTCATGTATTTTTCAAGTTATTTTCTTCTTTTTTCTCCTTTAGAAGACCTTTCTTTGATAAATATTTTTAAGCTAAACTCATAAAGTAAATCGTATTTATTAACTTTTTGAATATTTTACCACATTTAGATACAAATTGTAGACCATCTTAATTTAATTTTAACCCAATATAGAGTGTAATTTATCCAATTAAAAATAGCAGTTCTGTCAAAAGATTCTTGCAAGTCAAAATATCATAATTACAGGATTTCCAATTTAAGTCTTATGAACTGTTTGACCTTTCATTTTTCATTCTGTTCAATTCCACACTTGATCTGGTAGAAATAATTTTTAGTATTTTCTGGTTTGTAAGCTTTGTCTTCCAAGTCTTGATATAATTTAAAAAGTGGCGGAAGATTGACTAAAGCAGTCAATAAGGAATGTCCGGGTGTGATAGAATTATTCTTTACCTCAGTGGTGTAATGGTTACACAAACGAATGCTTTTAGCAAAACTCATCAAAATGTACATTTAAGATCTTTATATTACACTGAATATAGATCTTACTATGATAAAAAAATCAACTAAAAAAACCCCCAAAAAACTCAGAGCTTATATGAGAAAATTTAAAAAACAAGATGAAATAAGCTATATATTCCAATATCATTGATATAAACTAAAAATACATCCACACAAAGTAACAATATGTGTTTCATAAAACACATACCCAATGAAAGAACATAACATTTGACAGTATGGAATGGTTGCTGTGGTTGGGTAGGGGAGAGGGGATTAGGGGAAGGAGTGACGCACAGGAAAAGTGAGAATAAACAAGTAAAATGGAATTTGCTTCCATGGACCTTTCACGTACGTGTTCCTCTCAGGTACAATTTTCTGACCTAAAATGCAACCTATGCATTTGATGAAGGTCTAATTTGCAGATTCGATAAGGAGCTTAAACAAATTTACAAGCAAAACCCAAACAATTCCATTGTAAAGTGGGCAAAGAACATGAACAGACACTTTTCAAAAGAAGACATACACATGGTCAATAAGCATATGAAAAAATGCTCAACATCACTATTTGTTAGAGAAATGCAAGTTAAAACCACCATGAGATACCATCTCACACCAGTCAGAATGACTCTTATTACGAGGTCAAAAAATAACAGATGCTGGTGAAGTTGCAGAGAAAAGGGATTACATACACTGCTGGTGGGAATTTAAAGTAGTTCAACCACTGTGGAAAGCAGTGTGTGGATTCCTCAGATAACTTCAAACAGAGTTATCATTCAACCCTGACATCCCATTATTGGGCATATACCCAAAGGAATATAAATTATTCCACTGTAAAGACACATGTGCATATATGTTCATCATAGCACTATTCACAACACCAAAAACATGAAATCAATCTAAATACCTATCAACAGTACACTGGAAAAAGAAAATGTAGGCTGGGCGTGGTGGCTTATGCCTGTAATCCCAGTACTTTTGGAGGCCGAGGTGGGTGGATCACAAGGTCAGGAGCTCGAGACCATCCTGGCTAACATGGTGAAACCCCGTCTCTAATAAAAATACAATAACAACAACAAAAAACTAGCCATGCATGGTGGCGGGCACCTGTAGTCCCAGCTACTCAGGAGGCTGAGTCAGGAGAATGGCATGAACCTGGGAGGCAGAGCTTGCAGTAAGCCGAGATCATGCTGCTGCACTTCAGCCTGAGCGATAGTGCGGGACTCCGTCTCAAAAAATAAATAAATAAATAAAAAGTAAATGTGGTACATATACACCATGGAATACTATGCAGCCATAAAAAAGCACGAGATCATGTCCTTTGCAGCAACATGGATGGAGCTGGGAGCCATTATCCTAAGCAAATTAATTCAGGAGCATAAAACAAATACTGCATCTTCTCACTTGTAATTGGGAGCTAAACAACGAGAACATATGAACATAAAAAGGGCAACAACAGGTATCAGGGCCTACTTGAGGATGCAGGCAGAGGAGGGAGAGGAGCAGAAAAAATATGTACTATGCTTAGTACCTGGCTGACCAAATAATTTGTACAACAAACCCCAGTGACCTCTATAACAAACCTTCACATACACCCGTAAATCTAAAATAAAAGTGTATAAAATTAAAGAAAATATGTTATCAGAATTTTATGAAGTCTTGTTAAAGGAAATTTTACATATTTACATCGTGAATTTGTCTCTTGGCTAATCCAGTCTACTTGAGAGTAACATTTCATTAAACTTGGACAATGAAAATTCTTCTCCCTATAGTCAAAAGTAATAATAGATCAATATAATTTGACTCTAAAATTTCCGAAATGCACATGACTAATTTTTTTAGTGTGAAAGAAGAATGAGGGGAAATAGGTCTGTGGCAAACCAAATTAACTCTGATTCTATTTTTCACACATTTTGAATAAGAGATTCACACCTGCCATTTATAGAAGTGTAATTTTCACAGTCCTGAGGGTGAGTATCCACCTTCTTTATGGAAAGTTAAGGTATACAGTTTTGCAAATAGAAAGAATATTGCATTTGATTTAAGATGGTTGATTTAAGGTAAATATTTGCACAAGCATCCTAGTCCATATGTTAAGAAAAAATTACAATTCTTTAGGGCCAGGCTCATTTTTGAGATAGTCTTTAGCTTCAGATAGTGTTTCAGATACACCCAACCAGAGCATTTGTTGGTTCCAAATTAGGTAAGATTGTAGATTTTAATCTATGGAATCAATATCGCAAGGTTAAAAACATGACATCACAAGATGTGAGAATGTTAGAATGTATTATTGAACCAACAATGAACAACATTTGTAGGCTTTTGACTGTAGTGTGTGAGAAAATTTATGCATTCTGTCTTCCTGACATGCTCTCTGCAGGCTCCATAATGTTGTTTTGGTAACAGTGTAAAGTACTCTTTATTATTTTTTAAATGTGTCCTCAAAATAATAGGTATTATTTTGGTATAATTCTAGTTAAGTAAAACTCTGGCAGAACTATTAAGTTATAGAGTAAAAGACATTTCTACAGATTGGTTAAACCTTTACTTATAGCTCCTATATATTACTCTTGTGAATGGCTGCTGATACCAAGCAAAGATTTAAGGGGTTATTAATTTAACCTCTTCTGATGTGCTCAACAACATTTTCTAAAAATCACACGCAGTAATTTCCTTCTACCTACTTCAAGCATTAGGTGAACAGATTTGTATAATTTTGTATGCATAATTTTATTTTAATCTATAATGTAGGTGCCATCACTAAGTTCTGTTGAAGAATTGATTACTACAAATATTTTTGTTTTCATTAATTTGGAATACATATATATAATCTAGGAATACAAAATGCTGTATAATGGAATCCAAACTTTTCATTTTTTGTCCTTTAGAATATTAAAAGTTCATGCATGCCGTTAGGACAATATTAGAGTGAGTTACTAGAAAGAAATGTAGAATAATGCTATTAGGTTTTCTGTGTTTTTTCACTTTCCCATATAAAATGTGGTTTCCTAAGGTTAGAAAATGACAGTTGTTTTCTAATAATCTTAATGTCTAGTTCTGCTCCCAATGTCTAGCTCTGCTCTCCATAAACAATTATTTTCATTCTTTTTTATTTAGGTAGTAATTTGATATAATTAATACACTCCCACCCAAGGCACAGATAAAATAATTATAAGAATTCATTCTTACATGTGTTCTCCTTTAATATTGTTTCGCAATGAAAATATGGACCTTTGGTAAAAACATAATTTCCCCTCTTCATTTCAAAATGTAAAAATCATAGGTAGCTTTTGTAATACTGAGTGCTCAAATACTTGTATTTTACGATAGAAACAACTCTGTCAAAGGTTGTGTTAATCTTCTTAAGTAACAAGAATTTCATTAGTCTTTTCCTTACACATTAAATTGAACCAAATAATTTCAAAAGTCTCAAAGGCTGTGAAATTATTATAATAATTGGAAATGTGTCAAAGTGTGGAGTATTTATATGACAATTTCATTTAAGCTTTCAGGGCACTATTGAAACACATTTCAACCTTAAATGGCCATCCAGGCAGAGGCTTTAGAAGTAAATTGTTTACATTGATTCACAATCCCATAAGCCTTTATAGTAAACTATCGTCTTTGAATTTACAACCTTGCTTAATTTAGCAGAAAATTGCTTTCTATTTCTGAGACCTGCTTAGAAGACTTGAGCAGATTTAAAAAAAAAAAAATTGTTCTGTGATGATGATGAAGGGAGACTTGAGAATCCCTTTGAAGAACAGAATTGACTATAGACCGAACAGCCTGTGTTTATGGATAACTGAGCTTCACACCTCTCACTGAAGGTGAGAAAGTCCTATTGAAGGTGACAAAGTCCTTATCACAGTGCTTGATCACAGTCCTTGTATCACAGTACAAGGTGGGTACCCAAATGTGTGTTCCTATAAAACAGCAGCAAATAAACTGTTATTCCTCAAAAACTCTCATCTCCACTGAATGGGTATAGGATGTAGAATCTTCCTGTGCTTAAGCAACTTTTAAATAGCACTTTATACACTTTCAAAAGATCAATTACATCAGAGTAGCTATGGCTTGTGAAAGTTAAAAAGGAAGTGAGCAATATCTTAAGAATACCTGGCAGATAAGAACTGCAGCTGTTATGATTGCCTAACTGACCACCTGTTTCCTGTTGAAGGAGCTCATTGTACTAGTGGAGAGATTTTAAAAGGAATTAAAATACGTTCTTCAAATTTACATAAAAATGGATGTTGTGTTATCTACTGTTTCATGATTAAGAACATATACAAAGCCCTTCTTTTATCATGCCTATAGTTCCTGGTGTTTCTGAAAAGTTATAGTGAGACTCAACTATGACTTTCAGTAAGTGAGACTTACTGAAAGAAAGGAGAGGTAGAAATCATACATTCAGCAGCAAATGGGATACCTGAATCTGAATTCCAGCTCTGCCACTTACTAACCTTGTGACCATAGAAAATTTTCCAATCTCTCTTATTTTTCTCATCTCTTAAATGGAGATACTAATAATAGTTACATTCTAGGGGTATTGTGAGAACCAAATGAGTTAATATATGTTAAACACTCAGAACAGCCTGCCAAACAATGAACACTATGTAAGCATTGACTTATTAATATTTTGTTATTACTTTATAAGCACTAATTTTCTGTAATCGGGGAGAGAAAGAAAAGCAAAGAAACCTTGATGTTCCAAGCAAGTAAATACTCAAGTTCATCCAGCTGTGTTTCTATCAAATGTGAGGGGTTAAGGAGTAGACAATCTTCTTTATTTTATACCTGATGGAACTTAGGCAAAAGGGAATAACTGACTTGTATCAGATGATGATAGTCTTTGATTCAGTCACTTTCAGAGCTTTTCTTTTTATTTTTCTTCCCACGATGAGCATTTACTCTTTCATCAGCCAAAGATCATTTCCACATTCTCCTGGTAATGAAACTGACCCAGGTGTCCCATAGAGCTGAAGTTCATGGTTTCTTTGAATAAGCACAGAAACTGGTCCTCCCAGTCTTAAAACCTGAGAAAGTTGCATTTTTCTTATCTGAGTTCCTTTCCAAGGAAACCAGCCATCAGGCCTCCCAGATAGTAGCAAGGAGCTAAAAGTCACCAGATCACTGCATTTGGACAATGAGATGCCAGACACCTCATCTGTTATGATTGCCTAACTGACCACCTGCTTCCCGTTGACCAGCTGCTCTTCTTTACCCCTCCCTAATTCCTGTTCTCCCACACATGGTTACGTTTCTTCCCTGCTATATAAGCTCCTAATTTTAGTCAGTCAGGGAGATGAATTTGAGATCTCCTGGCCTCTTGGCTACAGCACTCTATTAAAGGCTTCATTTTTGGCAATACTTGTTTCAGTGATTGGCTTTCTGTGCAGCAAGCAACAGGACCTAGACTGAACACCTGGTGTTTTGGTAACAGTAAGTGGACACAGTTTCCTTTGAAAGTTGTCCCTCCCTGACAAGGATGCCAATTGTATTTCACCAAACCCAGTAAGGGTCATTGACCTGGGTCTGGTCAGGCAGCCAAAGTATTGTTTGATGAATGTTACAAAAGGAGTGCTGCTGATATTTTATATGGCATTTAATATGTAAATACTGGATAACAGAAGCACACTTTACTCTGAGATCAGTAGGCTGACATCATGTAAGCTTAAAGCTGTCTACAAATATGTCGTTCTCATCTTTTATCTCCCACCTAGGGGAAGGCTCAGCAGCAGTGGAGGAAATGAGGCCAAAACATGAAGTGAACCAGAGCTAATTGGTGAAAGAATATTTCTTATGGTATCATTTGAGTATCTGGAGCCTTGAGACCTTTCCTACATCTGGATTTCCAATGTATGTAGGCTAACAAATTGCTTATCTTTTGCTTAATCTATTTTTACTTGAAGTTCTATCAAATATGATGAACAGAGAACCAACTAAAACAAAAATACTACAAATGGAAAAATCCTAAAATGTAGATTTGACAGAATAGAAAAGGGAGTGAAGGGAAGTATGGATCTTACATTTTGCAATAATGCAATAGCAAAGCAGTTGGTAGATCTATAACCTATTATGCCTTGGATCTTGGACCATATATCAACCAAGAGTGGCACTTCATGGGCATGGTAGAGAAACATCATGTTGTTAATGTGTTTATTACCTCTTGTAACTTCCAGTAATATCCAAATGGAAAGTGCTAAATGTTCAGTCTGAGCCATCATATCTGAGAGCATATAGAGAAAAATATGCCTCTTTAGGAAAGGTCACTGAACTGCAACCAATGACTGTCAAAGATTAGATAATAATAAACTTTGCAGAATTAAAATTCAGTTCCCTTTTATAGACGTTGGATTATCTTTCTAGATTGATTAGTTAATCTAAAATGGCAAACACTGTGAGAAATAAAGTTGGAAGTTAGGATTCAGGGCAATAGGTTGGGGAATGGGAGCACATGATCCTCTGGGCCTCTTACAAACACCTGGTGCTTTGCAAACTCTTATGCAACACAAGTATAATTTCATACATTAAAATGTGTGTTTTAAGCCTTGTACCTGTTAGTTATTCTTCCTGACCCTCTCCCTCCTTCCTACCCTCTACTCTCCAAAAGGCCCCAGTTGTGTGTTGTTCCCCTCTGTGTGGCCATGTGTTCTCATCTCTTAGACCCCACTTATAAGTGAGAGCATGCAATATTTGAGCTTCTGTTCCTGCGTTAGTTTGCTAAGGATAATGGCCACCAGCTATATCCATGTCCCTGCAAAGGACATGATATTTACAACAAATCCCCATGACACAAGTTTACCTATGTAACAAATCTGTATTTGTACCTCTGAACTTAAAATAAAAGTTTAAAAAGTATGCTTTTTACTAGACTGAAGCTTGGAGGCAAAGGGAACGTATTTCCATCAACATCTCTGCCTGTAATTTTCTATTACTGTTAGACAAACACCAACACAATCTTTTAAGTTGAAAATTAGGAATAAGGACAACACTTGCATGCCAATTACTAAGGGTCAGAAAATACTCAAACGCTGCCTCAATTTGAAATTCTGACTGGTAAAAATTCTGGCTTTGATTATTAGCTAATGTAATTAATAAGAACCAGCCAGTTACAGTTTTATGGAAGTTGAATTGTCAGAGAAATCTAATTTTGGCATCCAGTAGCTTCTGACTGCCCAACACTTAAGTTAATTTTTCTTTAAGGTGAACATTTATATGGAATGGAAAAGGATGCTTGAGACAAAATAATAAGGTCAGAGATCATTAAAGGAAAACATTATAGATTTGACAATATTAAAATGTGAAACAATGGCACTTCAGAAATTACAAATAAAATGTAAAAGACAAACTGAAAATATTAGTCACATAGGCCTTAGTATATTTCATAAATCAATATAAATTGATGAATGCACTAATAGAAAAATAGGAAAAAGTGGCAAATATTCAATTCAGATCAAAGAAAAACTAGCCATTAAACATAATAAAATAAAATGCATTTCATACAATAAATGCATTTAATGGGATAGTTTTTTATCTATCACACTAGCAAAGGATTTAAGGAAATGGGCACCTTTATACACTGTAGTGTGGGGCAGAAAGAAATTCTTTCAACATTTTCATCAAACAACTTGTCAAGAGATATATTTTTTAAAACTTTAAAGTAGCTATAACTTTTAACCTAATAAATCTTTTCCTACAAGTTAATCCAATAGTCGGCAAATAGTAATATGGCCAAAAATCTATATACTTAATAAAATATATTTCTCTGCGTTGTTTACAATATTTTTGAAAATATTTTTTAACTATTAAAGTTATGAACACATATAGTTGTACATATTTATAGGGCACATGTGAAATTTTGATATAAGCATATCATGTATCATGATCAAATCAGGGTAATTGGGGTAGCCATTACCTCAAGCATCTATTATTTTTTCTTCCAATTCTACTCTTTAAGTTACTTTGAAATGACCAATACATTTTCAACTATAACTATCTTAGTATGCTACCAAACACTAGATCTTATTTACTAACCATCTCCTCTTTATGCCCTCCTCCCCACCACCAATTTCAGCGTCAGATAATCATCATTTTACTCTCTGTCTCCATTAGTTCAATTCTTTTTCAGTAGCTACATATTACTGAGAACATGCAATATTTGTGTTTATGTGTTTGTTTTATTTCACTTAATGTAATGTCTTCAAGTTCTATCCATATTGTAGAAAATGACAGAAATTCATTATTTTTATGGCTGAATAATATTTCATCACATATATGCTCCACATTTTCTTTATCCATTCGTCCCTTGACGAACACTTAGGTTGATTTCATATCTTGGCTATTATGAATAGTACTGGAATAAGCATGGGAGTGCAGATAGCTCTTCAATATACTGATTGCCTTTATTCTGGATGTATACCCAGCAGTGGGATTGCTGCTGGATGATATGGTAGTTCTATTTTTTGGTTCCTTGAAGCACCTCCATATTGTTCTCCGTAGTGGCTGTATTAATCTACATTCCCACCAAGAGTGTACAAGGGTTTCCCTTTCTCAACATCCTCACCAGCATTCATTGTTGCTTGTCTTTTTGATAAAAGCCATTTTACCTGGGATAACTTGTTGTAGTTTTAAGTTGCATTTCCCTGATGGTTAGTGATGGTGAGAATTTTTTTCATATGTCTATTGGCCACTTGTAGGCCTTCTTTTGAGACATGTCTATTCATAACTTTGGCTCATTTAAAAATTTGATTATTTGTTTTTATCCTATTGAGTTGTTTGAGCACCTTATATATTCTGGCTTTTAATCCTTTGTGAGATAGTGCTATAGTTTGGCTCTGTGTCCCCACCCAGATTTTATGTTGAATTGTAATCCCTTGTGTTGGAGGTGGGGCCTGGTGGGAGGTGATTGGATCATGGGGATGGTTCAAATGGTTTAGGACCATCCCTCTAGTGTTGTTTCATGATAGAGTTCCCATGAGATCTGATTGTTTAAAATTCTGTAGCACTTCCCCCTTTGCTTTCTCCCTCCTGCTGCCATGTGAAGACGGCTTGCTTCCCCTTTGCCCTTCTGCCATGATTGTAAGTTTTCTGAGGCCTCCCTAGATATGCCTTCTATACAGATTATAGAACTGTGAGTTAATTAAACCTTTTTTTTTCTTTTTTAGTAAATCACCCCATCTCAGGTAGTTCTTTATAGCAATGTGAGAATGGACTAATACAGAAAATTGGTACCAGTAGTGGGGTACTGCAATAAAGATGCCTGAAAATGTGGAATCAGCTTTGGAACTGGGTAACTGGCACAGGGTGGAACAGTTTAGAGGGCTCAGAAGAAGACAGGAAGATGAGGTAAAGTTTGGAACTTCTTAGAGACTTGTTGAATGGTTGTAATCAATATGCTGATAGTAATATAGACCATGGAGTCCAGGCTGAGGTGGTCTCAGATGGAGATAAGTAACTTATTGGGAAGTGGAGTGAAAGCCACTCTTGCTATGCCTTAGCAAAGAGACTGGTGGCATTGTGCCCCTGTTCTAGAGATCTGTGGAACTTTGAACTTGAGATTGATGATTTAAGGTATCAGGCAGAAGAAATTTCAAATCAGCAAAGTGTTTTAAGATATGGCCCGGCTGCTTCTGAAAGCATATGCTCATCTGCATAAACAAAGAAATGACCTAAAACTAGAACTTATATTTAAAAGGGAAATAGAGCATAATGTTTAGAAAACTTGCAGCTCAACCATGTCACAGAAAAGAAAAAACCCATTTCTGGGGAGGAAGTCAAGGCTGTAGAAATTTACATAAGTAAAGAAGAGCCAAATGTTAACAGTCAAGACAATGAGGAAAATGCCTCTGAGGCATTCCAGAGACCTTCATAGCCTGGAGGCCTAGGAGGGAAAAATGTTTTCATGGGCCAGGTCCAGGACCTGCTGCTCTGTGTAGCCTTGGGACATAGTGTCCTGTGCCCTCGCTGCTCCAGCTCCAGCCATGGCTAAAAGGAGCCAGGGTATAGCTCAGACTGTGGCTTCAGGGGCTTCCATGTTGTGTTAGGCCTTCAGGTGTGCAGAAGGGAAGAGTTAAGCTTTGGAAGCCTCTATCTAGATTTCAGAGAGTATGGAAACCGCTGGATATCCAGGCAGATGTCAGCTGCAGGGGTAGAGCTTTCATGGAAAACCTCTAATAGGGCAGTGCAGAGGGGAATTGCAGGGTTGGAGCCCCCACACATCATCCCAGCTGGAGCACTGCCTAGTGGAGCTATGAGAAGCAGGCCACTATCCTGCAGACACCAGAATGGTAGATCCACCGACAGCTTGCACTGCACACCTGGAAAAGCTGCAGGCATTCAACACCACCCCATGAAAGCAGCCATGGAGGCAGTATTCTACAGAGCCACAGGGGTGGAGCTGCCAAAGGCCTTAGGAGCCCACCCTTTGCATAGTGTTCCCTAGATATGAGACATGGAGTAAAAAGAGACTATTTTGGAGCTTTAAGATTTAATGACAGCCCTGTTGGGTTTCAGATTTGCACGACACTTGTAGCCAATTTGTTTTGGCCAATTTCTCCCTTTTGGAATGGGTTCATTTACCCAATGCCTGAACCTCCATTGTATCTTGGAACTAACTAATTTGTTTTGTATTTTACAGTCTCATAGGCAGAAGGTACTGGTCTCAGATGGGACTTCAGTCTTCAACTTTTGAGTTAATGCTGGAATGAGTTAAGACTTTGAGGGACTGGGCCAGGTGGAGTGGCTCATGCCTGTAATCCCAGCACTTTGGGAGGCCCAGGTGGGTGGATCACGAGGTCAGGAGATTGAGACCATCCTGGCTAATGTGGCGAAACCCTGTCTCTACTAAAAATATAAAAAATTAGCCAGGCATGGTGGTAAGCGCCTGTAGTCCCAGCTACTCGGGAGGCTAAGACAAGAGAATGGTGTGAACCTGGGAGGTGGAGCTTGCAGTGAGCTGAGATCGCGCCACTGCACCCAGCCTGGGCAACAGAGCAAGACTCTGTCTCAAAGAAAAAAAAAAAAAAGACTTTGGGGAACTCTGTTTGGAAGGCATGATTGTATTTTGAAGTGTGAGAAGGACATGAGATTTAGGAGGGACCAGGACAGAATGATACGGCTTAGCTATGTGTCTGCACCCAAATCTCATGTTTAATTATAATCCCCCAGTGTTCAAGTGGGGTCTTGTGGAAGGTGATTGGATCATGTGGGTGGTTTTCTAATGGTTTAGCACCATTCCTCTAGTACTGTCTCATGACAGAGTTCTCAGGATATCTGGTTGTTTAAAAGTGTGTTGCCCTTCTCCCTTTGTGCTCTCTCTCCTGCTGCCATGTGAAGACATGCTTGCTTCCCCTTCTGCCATGATTGTAAGTTTCCTGAGACATTCCCAGCCATGCCTTCTATACAGCCTGTGGAACTGTGAGTCAATTAAACCTCTTTTCTTTATAAATTACCCAGTCTCTGGTAGTTCTTTTTACAGTGTGAGAATGGACTAATACAGATGGGTAGTTTGCAAATATTTTCTCCGATTCTGTGAATTGTCTCTTTACTCTGTTGATTGTTTCCTTTGGTGTGCAGAAGATTTCTAGCTTGATGTGACCCCATTTGTCCATTTTTGCTTTGATTATATATGCTTTTCAGGTTTTACTCAAGAAATCGTTGTCCAGATCAATGTCCTGGAGTGTCTTCCCAATGTTTTCATAAAACTGACATGAACAGCAACTGAATTGTTGGACTGGTTTAGTCATCAGAAGTGGAAGTCTTTGTGGTGTACCTCTGAAGTATTGTAGTGGAGACAACAAGGAAGAAAGAGCCTACAGTAAGCAGAGCTCTGGGCAGCCAGATTGACAGAACAAAGAACTTCCATTCAGTTCAGGGAGTAGGAAAACTGCTTCTTCTACCCATCTAGATATGTTATGGACCAGAAACCACTATTGCCAGTACCTTTTCCTCTGTTTCTAAGTGGAAAACACTTATAATCGTTCCTCCCACTATGATTTGGATAAGTTAATCACATTTTATAAGATCCCAAAAAACCAGTTCTGAATCTTATCAGAGATCCTGCATTTGGAATTGAATAAGAACTAGATGTTATTGGATAGCAACTAGATGTTTCTGGAGAAAGAAACTAATTGTTTTCCTTTAGTGAAGGAATATTTCCACTTCTGTTTATACAGGGAAGAGCTAACTGGGGCTTTTCTTATTTCTTTTTTTTTTTCTTTCTTTTTTTTTTTTTGAGACAGAGTCACACTGTGTTGCTCAGGCCGGAGCTCAGTGGCATGATCGCAGCTCACTACAACCTCCACCCTCCCAGTTTCAAGCAATTAACCTGCCTCAACCTCCCAAGTAGATGGGACTACAGGTGTGTACCACCATACTGGCTAATTTTTTTATTTTTAGTAGGGATGGGATTTCACCATCTTGGCCAGACTGGTCTTGAACTCCTGACCTCAAGTGATCCACCCGCCTTGGCCTCCCAAAGTGCTGGGATTACAGGCATGAGCCACTGTGCTTAGCCCTAGTTGAGGAATTTTTGAAATCAGTAGTTTCCCTCTTATCTACAGGGGATATGTTCCAAGACCCCCATTGTATGCCCAAACCACTGATGGTACCCAATCAGATGCCATCAATTGGTATATATTTCTGTTTACATATTCCACCCACAAACTTAATATCTTTTCCATTTTAACTTAGCACTTATCACATGGCCGTAACTTTTTCAATTTGAAGTGCAACAGCAAAACTAGCTCAAATTCCTTTTCCTTCTTCACAATCTCATGGATAGAAGATTTGTTCTTACTGTAGATCTTAGCAACTTCAGCATATGACTTTTTTTCTTTCCTTATTAACTCAAAACTTCTACATTTCCACTTAAACTGAGCACTTTAGGGATTCTGTTTGCCATATTCAAATGCCAGGATTACTACTATCATGCATGGGCCATTATTAAGTAAAATAAGTGTTCCTTGAACATAAGCAGTACCCATACCTCTATAGTCAATCTGAAAGCCAAGTCAGCTAATACGTGATGCAGGCTGGTAGCTTCTACAGTGTGGATACACTGGACAAAGAAATGATTCATGACCTGGGCTGGATGAATCAGGATGCATAAGATTTCATCATGCTACTCAGAAAGGTGTGCAATTTAAAACTTAACAATTAGTATTTCTGGAATTTTCCATTTCATATTTTCTAGACCGCGGTTGATCTCAGGTAAGTAAAGCAAACCACAGATAATACAAAGCAAAACCACAGGTAAGTGGGGATATATGGTTCAAAGACTAAATAAAAAGGGAAACTGGAAAGATCATAATCTTAGACAATCTGACAACATTTCAGATACAAATACGACACACACATATAAAGAACATAGAGTCAAAGTGATAAATATTGTCAGTTCTTTCTTATATTACATCATAAATCAGTGGAATTCAGATTTATATTCCAGTAGGGATTACAATAAAATTTAACAAGCCAAATCTAAAACTTAAAATTAAAAAGTAAAATATGCAAAAATCACCAGAACAAATTTTACTTCATTAAAAAATTAATAGTGCTATTGAGATATTATTGACATACAGTAAAGTGCATACACTTAAGTGCATAAATTTTGATAAATTTTGACCCTACAATTAAGATAGTGAACATAGAACATCATTCCTAGAAGTTTCTTTGTGTCCTTTGTAATCCTTCCCTTCTGACTCTCCTACCACTGGATGGGTATATAGATAGATTTGTAAATTAATGTTTTTTGTCTTTCATTATTTTAAAGATGTTACTCCACTATCTTCAGGTTCTTGTTGTTTTGGATAAGAAATCTGGTGCCATCCGTATCTTAATTCCTTACGTTATGTAATGTCTGTTTTTCTCTGCTTTTAAAATGTTGTCTTTATCCCTAGCTTTGGGCCATATGATTATGATATGCTTGGTGAAGATTTTGAATTACGTGTCTTTCGCCCTTTGGGATTGCTGAACTTTTTCACACTGTGCACTATAGGGTTTTTTTTTTTTTCTGTTTTAAAAATCAAATTTGTAAGATTTTTAGTCACAACCTCTTTAGCTTTGTTTTTTTTTCTGTACCATTTCTCTCCTTTCCTTCTGGCATACTAATCACACATAAACTAGGCTGCCTGAAGTTGTCACGCTGTTCACTTATTCTCTCTTCATTATTATTTTTTAGTTTTTAGCTCTCTGTTTCATATTCTGTAGTTTCTATTTCTATGTGTTTAAGTTTATTGATTATTTCTCCTGCAATATCCAATCAGCCATCAAATCCTTCCAGTATTTTTTATTTCTGTACTAATTTGCGGTTTTGGAATTTTGATTTGGAATATTTTTTAATCTTCTATGTTTCTGTTTAACATGCTCAACCTTTCCTCTAGCTTTTCAATCATGTGAAATATAGCTATAACAAGTGTTTTAATGCCTATTACTAATAATGTATGTGTTAAATCTGGTTTGCTGCTGATTGGTTGCTTTTCCTCCTAATTTGGGGTTGTATTTTCCTGCTTTTTATATGGTTTTTCTATAGAATGCCAGCCGTTATTGATTTTACTTTCTTAGGTGCTGGGAATTTTTTCAGTGAGATAGATATTAATGACCTTTGTTCTGAGATGCACTTAAATTATTTAGGAAGAATTCCTATTTCTGAGATTTATTATGTAGTACCACAGCAGTATGTATCCTAGGGTAATTAGAGGTATCTTAAGTTCCTTGGATTTCTAGCTTTATCATCTCAAATCAGGAGGTCTACCAGGCTGTGCCTGGGTATTTTCTTCCTGCTCCACTGGCTGGAACACTGAAGGCAGTAAGCTGTGGCAACTGCAGAGCTAAGCTTATTTATTTCCTATTTTTCAGTGATCATTGTCCTTTTCTCCTGATATCCAATGTCTTGAAAACTATTGTTTCATATATTTTACCCTGATTTTCATTGTTTCTGCTAGCAGGGTAAACCTGGTCCTTCTTGCTCTATCTCAGTTGAAAGTATAAATAAACCAAGATGATTTAGAGCTAAAGATGTGAGAAAATGTGCTCTATAAGAAAATGCAGTCACATATCACTTAATTACAGGGATTCATTCTGAGAGCAGTAGGTTAGTTTATACCAGCATCATCACAAACATATGAGTATACCAGCATCATCACAAACATATGCACTATAGTGTTAGGATGGCCATGATATCACTGGGTGAGAGGAATTTTTTTTCAGTTCCATTATAATCTTATGGGACCACTCTCAAATAGGCAATTCATTGTTGACTAAAACGACGGTATGCAGTCAACGCATGACTAATTAAAATACTGGTTATTTGGTGTGGAGTTAAGCAAATTCTATTGGACAGAAAATAGACTGCACTTATACGGAAAATTACCACTGAGTTATTGTAATTTTTTATTTATTTATTTATTTATTTATTTATTTTTTGAGACGGAGTCTCGCTCTGTCGCCCAGGCTGGAGTTCAGTGGCCGGATCTCAGCTCACTGCAAGCTCCGCCTCCCGGGTTCACGCCATTCTCCTGCCTCAGCCTCCCGAGTAGCTGGGACTACAGGCGCCCGCCACCGTGCCCCGTTAGTTTTTTGTATTTTTTAGTAGAGACGGGGTTTCACTGTGTTAGCCAGGATGTTCTCGATCTCCTGACCTCGTGATCCGCCCGTCTCGGCCTCCCAAAGTGCTGGGATTACAGGCTTGAGCCACCACGCCCGGCCTATCGTAACTTTTTGACTTAGTTAAGAACCTATAGACTACTTAAAAACGGTATTGGAAACATTGACAAGTATTTGGCAAAACTAGAGCTATACACCTTCTTCAGTCACAAACATACAATTCTAATTGGATTGAATATCTAAAATAGAATATACAAAATCATAAAATTTGTAAATTAAAATAATTTCAGAACTGTGAGTTATTGAAGCTTTCTATAAACTAAAATTATAAGCTATAAAGCTAGACTAACAAATTCCACTATGTTAAAATTAAAAATGTCTCTGCCATCAAAAAAACTTCACCATTAACAATGTTAAAAGATAAATGACAGATGAGAACAAGTACACATAAAACAGCCATTGGATTAATATTAAAATATGGAAAGGGTTTACCAAATAATAAAAATAATAGGCCAATGGAAAACAGAGCTGAAAATATAAACAACTATAGCATTTAACAATAGAAAATACATATAACCAAGGACATATGAAGTAGAGTCGAGCATTTTTAAAATACATATTGGTGGCTGGATATGGTGGCTCACGCCTGTAATCCCAGCACTTTGGGAGGCTGAGGCTGGCAGATCATGAGGTCAGGGGATAGAGACTATCCTGGCCAACATCGTGAAGCCCTATCTCTACTAAAAACATAAAAATTAACTGGGCATGGTGGCATGTGCCTGTAATCTCAGCTACTTGGGAGGCTGAGGCAGGAGAATCGTTTGAACCAGGGAGTCAGAGATTCCAGTGAGCTGAGATTGTGTCACTGTACTCTAGCCTGATGAGAGTGAGACTCCATCTCAAAAAAAAAAAAGAAAAAAAGAAAAAAAATTCGCAAAAATTAGTTTGTTCATATCAAATGTAGAGTTATGAGAATTAAGTAGCCCTCCGAATTTAAATATTATATGTCTAATGACCAACAGTTTTATTTCTTATTATTATATACTCAGATTTAATATCATAGTTAAGAACAAGACGAATAAACAGAGATCTTCATGGAAATATTGTTTATTATTATAAAAAATTTGAAAGCAAATTATATTTCCATCATTGGGAAAATAACTGAACTACAAATAAATTGCATACATAGTATAGCATACACTATGTAAGGTTAAAAAGTGACACAGAAAAGTCTCCAAAGGGATTATGGTGGTGAGAGAAGGGAATAGGAAGCAATGATCATAATAAAGCATTTAGCATGATAAATTATCCTTCAGAAACACAAACACACGCAGCAACACTGTACACTTCTCTAAATAGTTGCTTGTATGAGTACCTGTGTATTTAACACATTAAAAAGCCTAAAAATATACCTGTTAAATGATAAGCTGGGATAAAAAGAGGCATTACATGTAGTAGTCAAAAAGCATTTTACCTTAACCTATAATATTTAATTCTTTATCAATGACAATGCATTCTACATTGCTTGTGTAATTCTATAAATATTACTATACAAACAAGTGCTAAAATGAATTATAATATTGGAAGAAGCATGTATATGTGGGTCTGTATGTGAATGCTAGGAGGCCACTTAGTGGAATGTAGTGGTTGCCTCTCATTTTTGTACACAGCATCCTTTTCTCCTTTTCCAGTTAATAGGACCATTACATTCCTTTTTACAGTTTTATTTTGCATAAACTAATTCAAATTGGGTTTGTATCACTTGTAACTGAACAAGTCCTTATTTTCTTTCTAACACATTTTCTGTTTTATTGTCATTATGTTTTAAAAATGTAAAAACAGCACATTACTATGCAACTTCCAGTTTATCTTGAAGAAATGAGTCACCACCCAAGTATGGAGCATGAACTTAATCTCATGGGATTGGAAGGGCAGACAGGGAAAGGAATGATACTTTGGAAATTTACTTTGAGAAATGTCTGTATTATTAAACAGAATAGGGTTTCATTTCTGTATTCTTTCAGCGAAGCTACTAATCTGAGCAATATAGAATTAAAATTGTAGACTAATACATTAAAAGGTAAGATATACAAGAGTAAAGTACGTAAGATTCTAACAATAGGGATTTTGATAATGGTTAGTTGTTTCCTATTTACCTTCTATCAACAGCCACGCCTCCAGAGCCCAGCTCTGGGACCCTGGCACCAGGGGAACCTCCCATGACAGATTACCATGGTCTCTTGCATGCTGCTGTAGATTGCAATACTGAGAGCATGATAACCTGCCGCTCCCCAAAATATTCTTGTCTTGCCTACTTGCTCAAATATTGGAGGATCTGAAGAAATTACGAAAAATTGCTGACATTAGTAATCAGTTAGGATTATCCAGAAAAATAGAACCAATAGGATATGTGTGTGTGTATATATACATATATAAATTAAAGAGATTTATTTTAAAGAATTGGCTTATGAGATTTTCCAGACTTGCTGTGTCCAAATTCTGATGAGGAAGCCTGAAAGGCTGAAGACTTAGGAAAGAGTTGCAATTTGTGTCCAACGGCAGTCTGCTGGTGAGCCAGGAAGAACTGATGTTGCAGATGAAATCTAAAGCTAGTTGCTCTGTTGTCAGAATTTCCTCTTGCTTGTAGGAGGTCAGGCTTTTAGTTTACACAGGCCTGCAACTGATAGAACGTGGCTTACCCACATTGTAGAAGATACTCTACTCAAAGTTCACCAATTTAAACGTAGATCTCATCGAAAACACCTGCACGGAAACAGTCCTAATGTATGACCACATATCTGGGCACTGTGGCACAGCCATGTTGACACATAAAATTAATCATCACACTTAGTCTAACATGTTTCAAGCATTTCAAAATCGGTTTTAATTTACTGGTGGACCTATGACTTACATTGAAAATTTAAAATGAAAATAAAATTCTTTTGAAAAATAAAGATAGTATAGTTAGGTACATTAAAACAAAAACTTTATATGACTGATTATGAAAAATTATATTAATTAAATAATTACTTTTGGTACATATTTGGAATTTTAATCTTTCTTGGCCATATCTCTAATATCACGTCACTGGAGTTCTTTAGAAAAAATATATATTTTTAGTATGGTCCTACTTTTTCTTTTTCTTATAACATTCCTTCAGTTGTGGCACATCAATTTCTGATAATCTCAGAGCAAATTCTACAAACTGAAAAATACAGTCAATTGTAATTATTTTCATAAAGAAATACATAAATATTTTAACAGAAGTATTGTCACAAGTATAGTATTTTTGTCTCCATGTAGACTACCATTTTGACAAACATTTTTAGAAAACATCAAATAATTTGCCACCATTTATGATTATGTTTAATGTTTTGTCAGATATAAATGCTGCAAGTATGTAGGGCTTCTCAATGTTATTCGAGTGGAGAATATAAACATATCCAATACAAATAGAAGTTCCAAATTTTCATAAGTCAAGATATTCCAAGATGCAATTAAATCTCAATTTTTAATTTCATATGCTGTTTGAGCTCTTGTTTAATTTGATTGGTTCCCGTGTGGCTTTTTAAAGTAAACTTTTTTGTTGTATGACATGCATACTGAAAAGGGAACAAGTCATAAATTATACAGGTTGGCGAAATTTCACTAAGTGATCAACACCAGTATAACTACCACGTAGATCAAATCAAGAAATATATTATTATCAGGTTCCCAGAAAGTTCATCCTCATATCTCCTTCACATAAGTGACCATTGCCTAATGCAGTGACTATTGTGTTCATAGTTGTTGGGGGGTTTTTCAGCTCAGAAAAATAACTCTTGCCCATTATCTATATTATTAGGACATTATAATAGTGAAGTAGTTCTGTGTGTGTGTGTGTGTGTGTGTGTGTGTGTGTGTGTGTATGTAAAAGAGAGACAGATAAAAGACAGAGAGACATAGTACATTCAATTTCTTTTGGATTATGTGTTACTACGTCATTCATTACATGTTGCTATGTCATTCATGGAGACATCAGGAGTAGACAAGACTGTTGATTAGTATGTAGCACTCAATCCACTTCTGTTTTGATTTGGAGATGATAAATTCAGCAAACCCTTCTTGATATGTTCATTTGTGAGGATGATCAGTGTAAGAATTAGATGCCAGTGTATGTGTAGATCCTTCATACGAAGCCTAGAACAACCATTTGGAAAATTCAGTGACAGTTTCTCACAGAATAATGTAGTGAAGCAGGTTGCCTGGGTGCCTGGCTGTAGGATGGCAGGTGCCTGAGAATCTAACCAAGAGAACAAAGGGAGAGGCAGGAGTTAAAGGTACTGGATTGGGAAAACCAATAAATCATACCTTTTTTTCCTGTCCTGAACTTAAAACAATTAAGAAATGAAACATAGAAAAGATACTGATGAGGATCAAATATTGGTTTTAATAATGATAAAGCTAATTGGAGAATTTGGCTTTAGTTTTCATAACATAGGACCTGCTAAAACTCACCCCAGGGAAACTTTGGGTCTGCTAAGCAAATATACTGATCTGGGATGATGACCTTAATGGGTGGAGAAGAAATAAAAGAAGATTAATCCCCAATGCTTACAGATGTTTAATAGATGAGGTTTGTTAATTTTAAACATGGATCAATGGTGTCATACCCTTGCCAACCAACAACAAATACTACACTTTCTATATGGAGAGGAATAGGAAAGGGATGAAGAAAGAGGCCTGAACATTAAAGAAGCATTGTCACTCTGCACAAGAAAACAAAACCAGATAAATGAAGGTCCCTTCCTAATGTTAGCCATCACATATAACCTTTTCACAGAGACTAAATGGATGTCTAAATGCTGTCTTGTGTTATGATCAAGATAAGTTTAATATAATGGTTAAAAACTATGGTAATCACATATGTCTGTACATAGAGAAATTTAACCATCCTTAGAATATAAATATGAATTATTTGGACAAATTAGTCAACACTTCGGTTGGTGGTCTATATGTTATATTGAAGTATAAATTATTCCAGCCTTTCAAATACATAGATAAATTTTGATTAGTAATGTGATGCCAGAATTCCAGGGATTGTCCATTTCACCCACTGATAATGCTAAGCAACTCTAAGGGACTATGCAGAAACGAAAAAGGTAGGAAAAAGTCGTTCGAATAAGAAAAGTTATTTGAGCAAGAAAACATGACCTTTATTCCAGGCTAAAATTTAGGATACATTATTAAAAGGTTGATATGTGAGCAACTGGGAAAGAAACTAGTGATTATTAAAGCCAGCATGTCCTCATTAAACAAGTTATATCACAATAACTACATTTTTTAATAACTACATTTTTTAACAAACAAGTTATATCACAATAACTACATTTTTTAATAACTACATTATGAAAACTACATTTTAATAATTTAATTTAATAACTACATTTTTAAATAACAAGGTTATAAGATTAATAGACTATGGAAGTTCTAAGGAAAAAAATAATAGAAATAATATGTGCAAGGGTAAAAACAGTGGCAGTAATGTTTACTTCAATCTATTAAGTCTAAGACTTAATAGACTTACTTCATAGACCTAAAACAACCGGAGCTGCTGCCTGATACGTGGTAAGAGCTTCAAAAGCATAAACTACTTTTATGATTGTCATTATTTTTTGAGAAACTTTAGTTGGGTTAAAATAGAACATGTATTCATAAAAGATTTTGGAAAAGTGTTAAATATTGTCTAAATTGATAAATGGAGACAGATCAGAACAGATTTTATTGTAAATAGGTGAATTTGTAACCAGGTGATAATATTGAAAGAATTTAACATAAAGAAATGACTTCGGTGGCATAACAAAGGTCTATCTACAATTTAGACTCTTCTTACTGAGCACTTTCATTAATGACTTCAGGAAGGCAAAGTTATTAGATAGAAGATAAAATAAAGCTGAAGGGTAGCAAGTCAGGAATCCGAGAACTGTTTCTTTCTAGAACGACAGGTTGAATGGAATAAAATTAATTATAATAGTGAAAATTGAAGAACAGCACACTTAAGTAAAACAAAAACCCAAAAAAGAACTGTCCATGTGCATTAAGCATCAGTATTACTTAGCATCAGTATTAGTGAGGAGAAAATATTTATTGAAAAGCAAGCTTATTATGAGTCAAAAACTGTAAAATAAATTTTCAATAAAATAAAGCAATTCTGAGCTTCATTACATTCTAATTTGTTCTATGTGTCAGAGGTATCGAATAAGCATCAATTGATAGAAGATGGGGAAAACCATTTTCACTCAAGCTCTAAACTCACCCTGCCCCACTTTATTGACCAGGCTGGAGTGCAGTGTCATGACAGCCTTGAATTCCTGGGTTCAAGTGATCTACCCACCTCAGCCTCCCCAGAAGCTACAACTACAGGCGTATGCCACCAAGACTGGCTAACTTTATTTTTTATTTTGTTAGTGACGAGGGTATTGTTATGTTGCTCAGGCTGGTCTTAAACTCCTGACCTCAAGTGACCCTCCTGCCTCAACCTCCTAAATAGTTGGGACTAGTGGCATGCACCATTGCATCCAGTACTAAAGTTAAACTTTCTAAAGATTAACTGAAACTATCCAAAGTGGAATGTCCACGTTTGGGGAGCAGTTTATTCTCAATCTTTGCAGTACTTTGACCAGTACCTGGAAACCTTATATAGCCAGAGTTTCATAATCTGAGGTCAGAAATAAATAAAGAGGTTGCTTAGAAAATAAGGGTGACTGG
Organism: Colobus angolensis palliatus; assembly: GCF_000951035.1. NCBI lineage: Eukaryota > Metazoa > Chordata > Mammalia > Primates > Cercopithecidae > Colobus > Colobus angolensis. The sequence continues at coordinate 4,234,695 of NW_012115222.1, forward strand.
AACCTACTCCTTTATATTCTAATCCAAGAAGCCTGAAGTGGATAAAAGCATCTCATCTCGTTTCTTTTGTATTTACTATATACTTTTTTTTTTCTTTTTATAACACTGTTCCTGTTGATAACCCAGGAGTGGAAATCTGACCTGGATTGTGGCTCTGACAAGGCATTCCTAAAGCACTTAACATGATAGAAATCTGAAACATATATATGTAAATGCGGATTAGAAGGGCGTTCCAGGTAGACAGAACATGTGCAAAGCCTCTGTGGTAGGCAAAAAGCATAATATGATGAGTAGTTAAAAAAGAGTGTGAGTGGCCAGAACAGAATGTGAAAGAGAAAATGGAGAGATGAGACTGGAGAGGTGTATATTACTAAGACAACACATGGCTTTGTAGTTCATGTTCACAATTTTGACCTTTGTCTAAAAGCAATAGGAAGCCACTGAATGGTATCAATTAGGAAGGTGACATGATTGGATTATAGTTTTGAAAGGCTTGCCCTGTCAGGGGGGTGGTTAATAGATTGGAGAGGGACAAAAGATGATACCAGAAATTCTGATAGATGTCTCTATCAGTGGTCCAGTTAACAGATTAATGATCATTTATTTTGATAAAGTGACAAGGGAGATGAAAAAATTGATGAAAAATTGATGATAAAGTTGATGGATTCATAAGTTAATTACAAATTAATATCAATAGGACTTAACGAAAGGTTGAGGATGGGATTGGAGTACAAAAAAATTTCAAGGCGCTGTTCTTTCAGAATATTTATGAAAACACTACTATGTGTTGGGTACTGTTGTAGTACCTAGGGGTACACCAGTGAACAAGATGAACAAGGTCCCTGAGTTTGTGAAGCTTACATATCAGCGGAGAAGACACATAAACACATAAAGAAATAATAAAATAATATAAAAATCACGTGTACTTTGAGGAAAATACAATCTGTGATGCGATAGAGAGTTGCTGAAGAAATGTTTAAATTGGTGGTATCTAGAGAGCATCTCAAAGAGTAGTTAAGTGGTAAGCTGAAACCTCAATAACAAGAAGGAACTAGTCATAAGAGGAAATAGAATTGGAGCCTTCCAGACCAAACCAAAAAAAGGCAGTGCAGATGTCCTAATGGAAGAACAAGTCTAATGTCTTTAAGGAAAAAAGAAGGCTACTTTGTTTGGAAAGGAATGAGGAGGGGTGCCGTGGAAGGAATGACGGTTGGAGGGGCAGGGCTGGATCGTGTAGGGCCTGGTAGATCATGCTAAATAGTTTCAACTTTATGTAATGCCTACGGAAAAGCATAAAGTTGTTTTTTTGTTTTTTTGTTTTTTTTAACAGGAAGGTCATCAAGATCCTCTTGCAGCAATTCAGAAGGGAAGCAATGATAGTGATTTGGACTAGTGAGCCATTGGTGGAAAATGGAGAAAATGAATACAATTGGGGTTATTTTGAGGGTAAATAAGGAAGAATGTGTTGTTGGATTAGATGTGGGGGTTCAAGAAGGACAGCCCTCTTTCTCAGTTTTTAGTTGAACAACTGAGATGATAGTATCATATCCTTAGAGGAGGACAACTTAGGAGAAAAAAGGTTTTCAGACAGGGAAGGAAGAATAAAGAACTTCAAATCATCCTTGTTGTTTAAGATGCCTATTATACATCCAAGTGTACATAAAACTTTGATCAAGACTAGAGATATTATCTAGTTTACATGTCTAGATAGATGGTGCTGCCTTTTATTGCTATAAGAAATCCTGTCTGAAGTGCTACTTAATAAAGTATGTGGTCCAATGAGATACTAAGCATTACAAAGGTAAAGTAAGTCTACTGCTGAATTCATTAGTAGTAACCTTGCAGTGGTGCTATTAGCTTTCCTAAATAAAGAATGCTGCTGGGTTTTTTGTTTGTCTGTTTTTTGGAGATGTCAGCAGGTACAGGAAATGGGAAGAATGTGTCTTAATTGTTAATCTCATTTTTTTCAGTAAACTAGCTTAATTTCAGAATTTCAATTAGGGTCATTCCTCCTCTGCATAATCAGTTTCTGATTTGGAGTCTTCATTATCTATTTACCTTATTAATATGATAAATATGATAAATATTATTAATATGATAAATAAATATTATATTATAAATTAATATTTATTAACATCATAGTAAATGTAAAGTGGCATCTCATTATGGTTTTGACTTGCATTTTCCTGGAAACTAATGATGTTTGTCATTTTTTTCTGTACTTACTGGCTATTTGTATATATTCCTTGGAGAAATGTCTATTCAAATTTTTGCTCATTTTTAAATTGGGTGGCATTTTTGTTGTTGAATTGTAAGAGTTAATTATGTATTCCGGTACTAGATCTTTATCAAGTATATGATTTTGAATACTAGATTGTGGATGCATGAAAGTTTTTAATTTTGATGAAGTTCAGTGTATCTATTTTTCTTTTGTTATTTATGCTTTTGATATAATATCTAAGGATCCTTTGCCAAATCAAATTCATGAAGGTTCACTCCTACGCTTTATGCTGAAAATTTTATAGCTTTACATCTTACATTTTGCTCTTGTGATCCATCTTGAATTAATTTTTGTATATGGTGTAAGGAAAGGGCCCAACTTGATTGATTGATTTTGCAAGTGGCTATCCAGTTGTTCCAGCATCATTTGTTAAAAAGACTATTCTTTTCACTTTGGATGATTTGGGCACACTTGCTAAAAATCAGGCATATATGAATAGATTTATTTCTATATTCTCAATTACATTCCATTGATCTATCATAGCCATTATCTTTGTTTTTTGAGTTTTTTGTTTGTTTGTTTGTGGGGTTTTTTGTTCTGCTTTTTGTTGTTGTTATTGTTTGTTTGTTTGTTTGTTTGTTTGAGGCGGAGGCTCACTCTGTCGCCCAGGCTGGAGTGCAGTGGTGCGATCTCAGCTCACTGCAACCTTCACCTCCCAGGTTCAAACAATTATCCTGCCTGGGTTTCACCATGTTGGTCAAGCTAGTCTTGAACTCCTGACAACAGGTGATCCACCCGCCTCAGCCTCCCAAAGTCCTTATACCAATACTACACTATCTAAACTTTGCTTTGTAGAGAGTTTTCAAATCAGGAAATGTTAGGCATCCTACTTCTTCTATTCAAGATTATTTTAGTTATTTGGAATTTTTGAAATTTTAGAGTCAGCTTGTCTTTTCTTTTTCTTTTTTTTTTTTTGAGATGGAGTCTCGCTCTGTTGCCAGGTTGGAGTGCAGTCGCTGCAACCTCCGCCTCCCAGGTTCAAGCTTTTCTCCTGCCTCAGCCGCCTGAGTAGCTGGGACTACAGGCGCGTGCTACCACGCCTGGTTAATGAGGTCATGAGGTTTCACTATTTTGGCCAGGATGGTCTCAGTCTCTTGACCTCATGCTCCGGCCGCCTCGGCCTCTCAAAGTGCTGGGATTACAGGCGTAAGCCACCGCGCCTGGCCCAGCTTGTTAATTTTTAAAAGTCATTTTGATACAGATTGCATTAAATTTACAGATCAGTTTGGGGACTGTTCCCTTCTTAACAATATTAAGTCTTCCAATCCATGAACATGGGATATTTATTCAATTATTTAGATCTCCTTTAATTCCTCTCTACATATTTTGTGGTTTTCAGAATATGAATTTTTCACAGCTTTGTCAAATTTATCCCTAAGTATTTTAATTTTTTGAATGCTTTTATACACAGAATTGTTCTCTTAATGTCATTTTCAGATTATTCATGGCAAGTGTATAAGAATTTTTGTATATTGATTTATTTTGTAACCTTTGTGAACTCATCAATTAATTGTAGTAATAGTTTTTAGTGCATTCCTTAGGATTTTCTATCTACAACTTCATGTCATCTATGAACCAAGACAATTTTACTTTCTCCTATCCAATATGAATGCCTTTATATTCATTTATCTTTCCTAAATTCCCTAGCTAGACTTTATAGTACAATATTTAATACAAGTATCAAGAGCAGGTGTCTTTGTCCTGTTCCTGATATTATAGGGAAACCATTCAGTCTTTCACAATTAAGTATGATGTTAGCCAGAGGTTTTTCATAGACCTTCTTTATCAGTTAAAGAAGTTTCCTTCAGTTTCTAGGTTGTTGAATTTTTTAAAAATCATGAAATGGTATTGGATTTTTCTGAACCTATGATCGTATACTTTTTCTGAATCATACGCTCCTCCCTTTTTATTCATTCATAGAATGTACTACATTAATATTCAGTTGTTAAACCAATCTTGCATTCCTGGAATAATGGTCCTATATGGTCATGATGTAAAATTATTTTTTATATATTGCTGGATTCAGTTAGCTAGTATTTTGTAGACGATTTTTGCATTTTCGGTCATAAGAGATATTGGTCTCTAGTTTTCTTGTGATGTCTTTGCCTGGTTTGGTTACCAGGGTAATACTGGCCTCATAGAATGAGTGGGAGGTATTTCCCCTTCTTCTATTTTAGATAAGAGTTTGTGGACAATTGGTACTACTTTAAAAAAAAATGCTTGGTGGAATTCAGCTTGAAGTCACCTGATCGTGAGCTTTTCTTTGAGGATAGTATTTTTTTTTATTACGACTTTAATATCTTTACATAATATATCTCCACTCAGGTTATCTATTTCTTCTCAAGTCAGTTTTGCTAGCATGTGTCTTTCTAGGTTATGTAAGTTATCCAATTGCTTGACATACAGTTATCATAGTATTCATTTATAACCCTTTTTATTTCTGTAGGTTCAGAATTAATGTCCCCTAATTTGAGTCTTCTATCTTTTTCATCAGCCATTTAGCTAAAGATTTGTCAATTTTATTGATCTTTTTAGAAAATCAACTTTTGGTTTAATTTATCTGTTGTTTTTTTATTCTCCAATTCATTAATTTCTGCTCCAACTTTTTTTATTTCCTTTCTTCTGTGTGTTTTAGGTTTAGATGGCTCTTCTTTTTCCAGTGTCTTAAAGTGGAAGGTTAGTTATTTATTTGACTCTTTCTTCTTAATATAGGCATCTTCAGCTTTACATTTTCCTCTAAGCAGTGCATTAGCTGCATACCGTATGTTTTTATAAGTTGTATATTTATTTTAATTCTCTTTGTTTTAATTCATCTCAAAGAATTTTCTGAGTTCCCTTCTGTTTTTGTCTGTTTTTTAAAAGTCATTTCAACTTTTATTTTAGATTCAGTGGGTGCATATGCAGGTTTGTTATATGGGTATATTACACAATGCTGAGGTTTGGGGTATGGATGATCCCATCATTCAGATAGAGAGCATAGTACCAAACAGGTAGTTTTTCAGCCCACCAGCCCCTCCTTCTCTTTCCACTCTGGTCGTCCCCAGTGTCAGTTGTTTCTATCTTTACATCTATGTGTACTAAATGCTTAGCTCCCACTTAGAAGTGAGAGCACGTGGTATTTGATTTTCTGTTCCTGCATTAATTTGCTTAGCTAATGGTCTCCAACTGCATCCATGTTGCTGCAAAAAACAGGATTTCTTTCTTTTTTATGGCTGTATAATAGTCCATGGTGTATACATACCACCTTTTCTTAATCTAATCCACCATTCATGGGTACCTAGGTTGATTCCATGTCTTGTTATTGTAACTGGCACTGCAATGAACACACCAAGCACATGGATGGATCCTTTTTGTAGAGTGATTTGTTTTCCTTTGGATAGATACCCTGTAATGGGATTTCTGGGTTGAATGGTAGTTCTGCTTTAAGTACTTTGAGAAATCTCCAAACTGCTCCCCACAGTGGCAGTACTAATTTACATTGCGACTAACTGTATATAAGTGTTTCCCTTTCTCTGTAGCCTTCCCAGCATCTGTTGTTTTTAGAATTTTTAACAACAACCATCCTCACTGGTGTGAGATGATATTTCATTGTGGTTTTGATTTGCATTTCTCAAATGATTAGTGAGGATGAGCATTTATTTCATATGCTTGTTGGCTGCATTTGTGTCTTTTGATAAGTGTCTGTTCATGTACTTTGTCTATGGTTTAATGGGGTTACTTGTTTTTTGCTTGTTGATTTGCTTAAGTTACTATAGCTTTTGGCTATTGGGCTTTTGTTGGATACGCAGTTTGTGAATATTTTCTCCCATTCTGTAGGTTGTCTGCTTACTATGTTGACAGTATCTTTTGCTTTGCAGACGCTCTTTAGCTTAATTAGGCCCCAGTTGTCAATTTTTGTTTTTGTTGCATGCTTTCTGTGACTAAGTCACAAATTACTTGCCATGGGCAGTGTTCAGAATGGCATTTCCTGGTTTTCTTCTAGGATTTTTATAGTTTAAGGTTTGAGTTCCCTTTTGATTTATTTTTTGACTTATTCATTATTTAGGAGCATGTTGTTTAATTTGTACATATTTATGAGGTTCTCAAATCTCCTCTTGCTATTGATTTCTAACTCCATTCCATAGCAGTAGGAGAATATATTTTATATTATTTGCATCCTTTGAAATATATTGAGCCTCAGTTTATGGCCTAGCATATGGTCTATTCTAGACAATGTTTTATGTGAACTTGAAAATAATATTTGCTGTTGCTGTTGTGTGTTCTGTACCTATCTGCTTTTTTAAAAAAATTTGACACATAACGATTGCACATATTTATGGCGTATATAGTAATGTTGCAATATATATAATACATCGTGATGAGATCAGGGTAATTTGCATGTCTGTCTTTTTCTTCTATCTAGTTGTCTATAGCTGTTCTCTCTTGCAAACTAGCTAGCCTACATTTTAGCTTGTATCTTGAATCTCGTCCTAATATGCTTTTACTACAACCTGCACTGTTTTTGAGAGTGCCCTTAAGCTTGACTTTCTCCCTGCTCCGTGCAAATGAAATCAATTCCTTTGAGAATAAATTAGCAACTCTCTGTTTCATGGTCCACTTTTCCCTCCAGGCAAAATCTGTAAACCAGGGCTATAGAGCTGGAAGAGGGGACAATAGCAAGCTTTTCTCCAAGTGTCTACCTTTCCCTAGGAACTGAGTGCTTCTGGAGTGGGGTTAGGGGGCAGCCAGAGGTCCTTTCCTTTACCTCTCCTGGCATGAACAAGGGCAAAGATGATCAGGGCCTCAGGCTTCTCAGATCACTATGCCCTATGTAAAGCTTCCATTCTATGAGTGGAGGCTCTGAAACAGTTTATCAGCGACACACAGGACTTAGCCTCAGCAACAGGTAGCTGAGGGCAGCGTGAGAAGTGCTGATGTCCTACTCTACCCAAGAGAGAGAGAGAGAGAGAGAGATAAATGATTTCTGACTCAGAGTTTTGGGGAGAGGCGGCCCTGTGCTTTTGGCTGCAGCAATCTGGAGTGAAGTCTTTACCTTGCTGAGCTGGGAGGGGGTAGTAAGGGAATGGTCTTGCTTCAGATACCACAGATGCTCACCTTTTAAAATAGATTTTCTTTCATTGCTGTTTCTCCGTATGCTGTTTATCCTTACAGCCATTTCCAGAGGCTTTAAACGGTTATCTTTTAAAATTGATTTCACCAGTTTCAATAAAGGTGGGTCAGTGAAGCTTCTCACACTGTCTGGCAGTCAACACCTAATACACGGTTCTAAACACTTTAACTCTGGTACTCCGTGTTTATGATTATAGTTCTATAAGAGTCATTTGAATAAGTGTTACTTGGCCCTCAGAAGGAATAAGAATTCTCTTTTGTCTTAAAAAAAAAGAAATGAAATAAAATCTGTCTTGGGGTATTTTATGTTACATGAAGTTCTGCCTTAACAATTTAATGAAAAGATATATATCTGCTTTCACTTAGTGTTGGTGTGTAGGTTGGTAAGAGGTAGGCAGATTTCATACCAAAAGAGACCTTTCCTCCCACATTCTAAAACTCTTGCTGAGATTGACTTGTCTTTCTAGAATTTTGTAGTTGGTTCTCACAGTGCTACTGTAGGCAAGTGTCTACTTTAATCCTTGACCATAAACGCTAGGGAGTAAATAAAGAATATATTTAGATTGTTGGTAATATATCACCTCTATCAAAAATGTGGCTGAATTGCAAGCTCTTGTTACAGAATGAACAACAGCCTTTACAAGGATCAGCAGCAAAATGTGAACATCATCATAATCACTGTGTGCTCTACTGAGAAGAATCTCCGTCACACAAAGGGATCATCGCTGAATACATGGGGATGACTCTTTAGCTTCAGAGTGTGTGCAGCACAGTAGAGAGAGCACTGGAATAGGTTTTCGCCCTAAATGTGTTGTTAATTAACTCTGTGACCTTGAGAAGATTATCCAAACCACTGCACCTCACTCTGCTCATTTATGGTGTGAAGGGATTGGATGAGATAATCCTCTTCATCTTCAGTAATCTAAGATTGCATGTGATGTTAGGTGCGCTTGTGGGATGTAGGAAAAGAGAACTAAGAATTCCTGCCCACAAGGTTTGAAAGATATAATATGATAATCAAGAAAATATTTAAACATATAAGGAATTATGGCAAATGTTAAATAAACAGTATAGAAAATAATTCTCTCATGGTCAAATAAGGTTATTTCATGGCTATAAATCACCTATGAATTCTAGTTATCTGTTTAGCTTTCAATAGCTCTAAATAGCTAAACTGTGGGAAGAAGAGGTCATTTCCCCAATAGCAAAATGTGAGTTCTGCAGAAATCTCAGCAATAGGGGGAAAGATTCATAACAAACTCTAGTATTTCATAATACATAATAAAATTAAGATATTTAATTATAAATCCTTTAAAAGTGTAATTTTAATTACAGAATCTACTAAATGCAGTGAAAAATCTAGATGCAGTGCAATACTGACACCTTAGCCAATAACACGTTTAAAATGAAACAGCGAAAAATTGATTTCTACCCGTAACTACCTTCGGTTTCTTTTATTGGCTTAATGATGCAGGTACAACAGAATCAAACAAGTAATTGCTGATGGCCCCTATCAACTCCTGTCTGATCTCTAAGCTGTCAGAAGTGGAAATAGTTGCTCTTATGGGTAATGGCATATATGGGACCATTTGTCTACTTTGAAAGCTTTATGAATTATCTTCAAATTATTTTCCTTGATACATTGTAGTATCAGCTATTATAGCCCTCTTCTGCTTCCCCTTGCTAGGTTGCACCTCCATGCTCCATGCTCTTACTCATTTTGGATACAACTAAATGTCCCATAGTAAGTCCCTTTTCATAATTAGCTAGCTTAAGGCAACAGGTTTTATTTTTAGTGGTTTTCCCTATAATTTACTTTCTGCATAATAGAGGAAAGAGACTTGAATGTGCTGTAAAATTTTTAGATGCTAAAACTCATTTTAGTTGACTCATGCAGTTAGAATAATTTTAAGCTAGGATTTGATGTAACCGTTTTTATTGCACCTACACTATGATTTCCTCAACAAAAACTTTTTGTTGAACTGTTATTTGTATTATAGTATCCTATGAGTTTAAAGCAATAAGGCTATGGCTAAGAGAAATGAGCTAGAAACAATGAATAAAATCTATCTCTTTCAGTCAAAACTTGCCTACAGCTAGGTATTAAAATTTGGCATTATATCATCCAGGGGAAAAAAACAACTTACTTGGGAGTAAAAAAATAATTAGCCAAATTAGACATCTGCTATTCAGTGGATTTTTAAAAATATTGTTTTAAATAAAATTCAGTGGGTTGAATTCAACTGAATTAATGTGTTCTCAATATGAAGGCACAGATTTTGTGTTTGCAGAAATTCAGAGTGTATAGTTCCAACAGTCTGCAAGATTAAATGTCTAAAAGTGGAATTTTGCATATTTTATGATTAAGGCCCAGCCTGACTTTCTGCAGGCAACTGAGTCTAGAGGTTTTCAAGGAACTCTCATTTTACATCAGTAATTTATTGGACAAATTCAAATTTTAAGTTTTGCATGCCTTTGTTAAATTTATTTCTACATATTTTATTCTTTTTGATGCGACAGTAAATATTTTTGTTCATTTCTTGCTTGATTGTTCACTAAGAAGGTATAAAATGCAATAGACTTTTGAATATTGATCTTTTATACTACAACCTTTCTGAACTTATTAGTTCTAATACATTTTTAGAGAATTTCTTAGGATTTTCTATATACCAGATCATGTTATCTGCAAATCCAGGTAGTTACTGTTTCCTTTCAAATAGGAATGCCTTTGAATTCATTTTCTTGACAAATTGCTTGGTTAGAACCTTCAGCACAAAGCTGACTAGAGTGGACATTCCTGTCGTGTTCCTGATCTTAGGAGAAAAGCACTCAGTATTTTTTCATCAAGAATGATGTTAGCTCTGGGCTTTTTGTACAGATTCTTTATCAAGTGAAGAAGTTCCCCCTCTATTCCAACCTTTTGACAGTTTCTATCATAAAACCATTTTATGATAGAATGCGATTTTTTTTTTTGCATCATTGAGAAGATGCACTTTTTGTCTTTTGTTCTATTGATAAGGTATATTGCATTATACGATTTTTAGATGTTAATTAAATCTACCTTGGTCATAGTATGAAATCTTTTAAAATATTGCTAGGTTTGCTTTACTAGTATTTTATCGGAAGATTTTCTCATGTATATTCATAGGGGATACTGGTCGATAGTTTAGGGGTTTGTGTGTGTGTACTAATTTTTTTTTTTTCAGATGGAGTCTCACTCTGTACTAATTTTTTTTTTTTCAGATGGAGTCTCACTCTGTCACCCAGGCTGGAGCGTAGAGGCTCAATCTCTGCTCACTGCAACCTCTGCCTCCCTGGTTCAAGCAATTCTCCTGCCTCAGCATCCCGAGCAGCTGGGATTACAGGTGTGCACTACCATACTCAGCTAATTTTTATATTTTTCTTAGAGACGGGGTTTCACCATATTAGCCAGGCTGGTTTCAAATTCCTGACCACAAGTGATCCACCCACCTCGGCCTCCCAAAGTGCTGGGATCACAGGCATGAGCCACTACACCTGGCCATGTGTGTGCTGTTTTTGAGTAGTTTTGTTTCAGGTTAATATTGACTGCATAAAATGAGTTGAGAAGTGTTCCTTTGTCTTCCACATTTTGAAGGGTTTATGAAGAATTATAATTAATTTTTCTTCAAATGATTCATTGAATTTACCAGAGAGGTTATCTGAGCCTGGGCTTTCTTTGTGGGAAGTTTTAATATAATATTATTAATTCAATCTGTTTATTATATGCTTATTCAAATTATTTTTTCTTGAGTCAATTTTGGTACTGTATGCATTTTTATCTATTTGTCCATTCCATTTAGTGTGTCTACTTTGTTGGTATATAATTTTTCATAGTATTTTTCAATAATCTTTTAAATTTCTGTAAAGTACATTGTAATGTCTGCTCTTTAATTCCTGATTTAATAATTTGAGTGTTCCCTTTCTTTTTCTTGGTTGGTTTAGCTAAAGATTTGTCAATTTTGTTGATCTTTCTAAACTACTAATTTTTGGGTTTGTTGATTTTTCTCTTTTATTTTTCCATATATTGCTAATTTCTGCTCTAATTTTTAATATTTCCTCTCCTTCTTGCTTTAAGTTTAGCTTACTTGTCTTTTTCCAATGTCTTAAATGATAGGTTAGTACATTTAATTTTATATCTTATCTTTTTTTAAAAAATATAGATGTCTGCAGATATTTTGTTCTGAGCACTATTTTAGCTATGTCCCATAAATTTGCTATGTAGTTTCTTCATTTCCTTTTGAATTACTCTTTAAAAATACTTTTAAATATTTTCTAATTTTCTTTGTGATTTCATACTTAGTTAATGGGTCAGGTAACAGTGTGTTGTTTAAGTTTCACAAATTTGTTATTTTTCCAAATGTCTTTCTGCTATTGGCTTCTAATTTAAATCTATTGTAGTCAGAGAATATTCACATCCTTTGCATGATTTCAAACCTTTTCAATTTCTATACATTTGTTTTGTGTTTCATCATATTATCTCATCTGCAGAATGTTCCATGTGCACTTGAGAAGAACACACATTCTGCTGTTTTGAGTTAGTGTGTCCTATAGGTGTCTGTTAGATCTCCTTGGCTCCTAATCCTGTTCAAGTCTTCTGTTTCCTTGTTGACTTTTCCCTAGTTGTTCTATCCATCTTTGAAAGTGGAGACTGAAGTCTCCAACAATTATTGTTGAACTATGTCTTCCTCACATTTTTTTAGTATTTGTTTCATACATTTTGGAGCTGTGACATTAGGCACATATCCATACATTTCTAAACAGACTCCTAGCTGTTTATGTTAACATTATCTTTCTACAGACATCATTTAATTATGTTTCAAATTTCTATCTGAAGATATGTATTAGGTACCATGACTTAGCTTACTTAATCTTCATTTCAACCATCTTCCAGAGTACATTACTCTACTTCAGAGACCAGAAATCTAAAATCGACATTTTTTCAGAATTCTTTGCAGCTACAGTTGTGTGGAAATTAAATTTTACATACATAAAATTTGGCAGATAGAGGTACACAGAAGCAAAGCTTCTCTTATTCTTCTTTGTCGATTTTTTCTGATAAAATCATGAAAGCATAAGGTTTTTCTTCAGCTATTTTCCATTCACTGTTCTGTAGTTTTCTGGTTGTCCAAAGGTAATTTAGGAGGTATAAGCAGAGTTGTCGGAGCTTTGATTTTATCTTCTAGTCCCTAAATCATAATGTAGAAGTGTGTTGAACCAATAGTTTTAAAGGTGATCTAGTAAACAGCATCTCTCAGTGGGTCATTTCTGCATTGCTCTGAAAGTCATATGTAGAGACTCATCTTAGATCCCATTCCCCCAGCTTTTCCGATCATTCTAAGCACCTAATTACACCCTATTTCCTGCTTAATACCTAAAATCTTTTCTATTTCATGCACAGAGACTTTACTGATAAGAGTATTTGGAGCCAGAAGAGGTTCCTTGCAACAAAACTACAAGGATAGGAATCTTAGATCCTTTACCTAACTTAGAATTAAAGGCAGTGATGTCTCTATTAAAATAGGAAATAAGAATACTACTAGTCCATGCCACATGATGACAAAACAATACCTTAAAATTATAACTTGATGTCATCAACAACAAAGTAGCTACTGAGAGTAAGGCTATGGCAGATGGAGTGATTCCTACAACAGAAAATTTTGGTGGTACTTTCGATGTGTGGTTTGAGAAGCTGAGGGTAACTGCTTGCTCTGTTGACTGAAACCTAGATTTAGAAGCAATTAAGATGCCAGATTTTTTTGGGTATAACATGGGTATTAACACATTTAAGAGATAGGAATGTTTAAGATTAACTTTATAATATATACTCCCCTCACTTTATTTGTTCAGATGAACAACTAAGTCCTTATCTGCTTAATATAACCTGTATGAGTGTGAAGAATAGAGTCGTAATTTAAGCTATCACAATGGAGAGCAAAATCCCAGACCTGAATCAGTATAGACCCAGCAATGCTTAAATAAACTGGAAATCAAATATTCTTGAGAAAGTTCCATGACATCATTCTTCAAGTATATACTTTAAACATTCCTCCTAGTCTTTCCCAAAGGAATCTGTAGCTATTTCCCATGGTTTTTGTACCTTAAAGAAAGAAAAATAATCAAATATTTTGAGTACTCATGCTCTCAGTCCTTCAAAGCACACAAGTCTCTGGAGACACAGTGTTCCACTTTGGCTCTCAGGTATGACTGGGGGCTTATGAGGGTATGGTGATAAATGGAGATTTGATGAAACTTTATCCCCTTGTGACTCTCTGGGTCTAGAAACTCATTTTCTTGCTATTTCCCCTGTTTGTGAATGTAGAATGGAAAAATACACTTAGTAACTGGAAGAATTTCCTTAACTTTCAGCACATCCTTAAGGGAATTAGTGCCATCACTATGTAGTAGATTGCTGGAAGCATAATCAGGTGATGACGACAATTGCAGCTATCTATCCAGGTGCTGTCTCTTTACTGGAGCAAACCAATTCGTTTTCACCACCACTAGAAGTAGGATGCCTATCCTGGTTTACCTCAGGCAGTGTCAAATCTCCAGTTCTGTATAATAAACTCAAGAAGATCTTCATTGTCTTACCATACTACAGATCATCACAATGATGTTTCCAATGTTGATGTCAGAATGCCACATGGACCTAGTGGGCCAGAAGTATTTGCTATCCCAGTTGTCTTAGAAAGATACAAGTGCATTAGAATGTGGAAGGTAACTCAATGAAAATATAGGTGCCTGCTACCTTGGTGAAATACACAAGCACATTATCAGTATACTCATTTCACAGTGAAACACAGTTGGCTGCACATTCATGACCCACTGGTGTTGGTAGGCATTTCTGGGTTTGGGATGCTGCATACGTTATATTTAAGGGTGCTGCTCTAATCATTACTAAGTAACCCATAGGCAACTGGCTTAGAATGGGGCTCCAGAAGGCCGGGCGCGGTGGCTCAAGCCTGTAATCCCAGCACTTTGGGAGGCTGAGACGGGCGGATCGCGAAGTCAGGAGATCGAGACCATCCTGGCTAACACGGTGAAACCCCATCTCTACTAAAAAATACAAAAAACTAGCCGGGCAAGGTGGTGGGCGCCTGTAGTCCCAGCTACTCGGGAGGCTGAGGCAAGAGAATGGCGTAAACCCGGGAGGCGGAGCTTGCAGTGAGCTGAGATCTGGCCACTGCACCCCAGCCTGGGCGACAGAGCAAGACTCTGTCTCAAAAAAAAAAAAAAAAGAATGGGGCTCAAGGTAGCTGATTTAAGCTGCCAGTCAAGCAGATATGCTATTACATAACACATTTTTATGACCAAATAGATACAGTCACCCTTGATGTTTCTATGGTAGATTAGGACATTGTATAAAGAACCTTGAAATCTTCAATAAGAGAATCACACCCTTCAGTTTTGGAACTAAGCCACAGAACTCACCAAATACTATTGTATTTCTCCTTTGAAAAAAAACAGCTTCTGGTTTGCTAGTTGATATCAGAGGTAGAAACACTATGGTGAGTTTTTATTATTTTGGGAGTCGTCCTTGGAGGTCTAGCTTAGAGCCAGATCTTTGAGTTCTTTTGATGATATTTTAATATCTTATATTAAACCTCTTTCGGCTTAAGTACCTTGAGTGCCTTCTATTCCCCCTACTGAACTCTGACTTATTGGGGATGCCATCACTGGATTATAACTCATGACTGACATTAGATTAACATGTAAGTGTAGTGAATGCTTATAACGTTATGCTGTCTTGGCATCCATTTTAGATATGTTAGATAAGATTTAGCATTTTACAGCACAACATGGTGACTACAGTCAGCAATAATTCGCTGTACATTTTAGAATAACTGAGGGAGTACAATTGGAATGTCCTTAGCACAAAAGAATGATGAATGCTTGAGGTGATGGACACCACATTTATCTTGATGTGTTTATTATACATTGTATGCCTGTATCAAAATGCGTCATGTGCCTCATAAATATACACATGTTCTGTGTTCCCACAAAATTAAAAATAAATGCATACAAACATACATAAATATAAGTTGGGTTTTCTTATACCGGGAAAAGGGCTTAGTCACCCTTGACAGTTTCCAGTTCTACACAACACACACCTCTTCCCTCAGTTCCTCAATACAGTAGATCCACATACAACTGCTTCCTAGTAACCACTTTGCTAGAAAATGGCTAGGTGCAGCCTGCTTGACTGGCCCCGCTGACCCTCACACCTCACATGGGCTGTGCACAGTGACTACCTCTCAGTCAGTGTGTGACTTCCTGGAACTCATGCCTCCTTGTTTTAAACCCACCGATTAATATTCCCCACAGGAAACCTATTTGGAAAATGCCCTGGGCCTATTTGTTTGGTGCACAAGTAACTGCAGTTTTCCCCATCACTTTTAATGGCAAAAACTGCAATTACTCATGCACCAACCTACTAGTAAAGGCATTGGCTCTCTCTCCCTACCTATGCTCCCTGACCTCTGTGTTTGTGGCCTACAGGTGTGCTGTGACTCCGCCCAGGGCCTGTAAGTATTAAAAACTCATAAACTGACACGTGGGCCATAACATCCAGCATCTACAAGGAACTTAAACAAACTTACAAGAAAAAAAAAATTATAAAGTGGGCAAAGGGCATGAACAGACAGTTCTCAAAAGAAGACATACATGCAACCAAGAAATGTGAAAAAAAAAGAGCTCAATATCAGTGATTACTAGAGAAATGCAAATCAAAATCCACCAGTCAGAATGGTTATTACTGAAAAGTCAACAAACAACAGATGCTGGCGAGGCTGTGGAGAAAAGGGAATGCTTTTACACTGTTGGTGGGAGTGTAAATTGGTTCAACAATTGTGGAAGACAGTGTGGTGATTCCTCAAAGATCTAGAGGCAGAAATACCATTGTACCAATTTTTGGTATATACCCAAAAAAGATACATGCATGTGTATGTTCATTGCAGCAATATTCACAGTAGCAAAAACATGAAACCAACGTAAATGCCCATCACTGAGACACTGGATAAAGAAAATGTGTTACATATACATCATAGAATACTATGCATCCATAAAAAGGAATAAGATCGCGTCCTTTGCCAGGACGTGGACAGAGCTGGAAGCCATTTTCCTCAGCAAACTAACTCAGGAACAGAAAACTAAATACATGTTCTCTCTTATGAGTGGCAGCTGGATGATGAGAACACATGGACACGTGGAGGGGCACAACACACATTGGGGCCTATTGGAGGGTTGGGGATGGGAGGAAGGAGAATATCAAGAACAGCTAATGGATGCTGGGCTTAATACGTAGGTAATGGGATGATCGGCGCAGGAAAGCACCGTGGCACACATTTACCTATGTAACACACCTGCACATCCTGCACGTGCACTCCCGAACTTAAAAGTTAGAAGAAAAAAAAAAAACAACAAAAACAACCTCTTAAACTTTTAACATTGTGGTTGTGTCACTGAAGCTGTGTCTGCATTCCAGCCCCTGATGGCAAGGCTGCCCTAAGTGGCACAGGCACACGGAAGCCCTGCTGGTGCTCTTTGGTCCTGGCCTGTGGCGGCTGCTGAGGCCAATAGCTACCAGCTAAGTTGATTAAGAAACTCAAAGGGTTTCATTCAATAAGTAAGATATGAGAAGATGTGAACTTTAGGAATTTTTATTCTACCACATATGACATTGAGAAAATAATCAAATAATTTCATACATGAAATAGAAATTTTCCTGTAGGATATGTAACAAAAAATTTTATTCTCTAGAAATAAAATAACAACTATTTAAACATTTAGAAAACATTACACCATGTCAAACCACTGGTAAAGTCTATCAAAGTGTTCTAAAATTGACCTAAATTGGAAGAAGTTAATCCTGTACTATCTGTTCCTATATGTTCCATTAATATAAAAAAGTTATTTGTACTCTTTGATGTTTAGAAAGATAATGGATGATGCAAATTAAAGGACACTTGATCTTATAAATAAGATTGAAAAGCTGACTACTTGAAGATGCTTGACTATTAGAATAATTTGAAATCTTCTACTTTACACTGCCCTGAAAAAAGGAGAAAATATAAAATTAAAGGTGACAAATTTCAAGATAAATTTTATTCAGTTTTAACAAATCTTCCAGGCAAGAATATTAAACTAACAAAGTTGGATCAAATTGCTTTTAGGGGTCTTTATAAGAGATTTAATAGACTGAATAATAACTCAAATTCTCATTAAGTGGTATAAATAGCTGACATTTTATCATTTATCTTGGCTTTCTTCTTCATTTAAAAAATGTTGATAAGATTCCTGAGATTATTCTTTAAGTTGCACACTAAAATTTTTATTAAAATACATTTTAAAGAAATAGAAAACTCAATTATTAAACCTAGTGTGTCAGATGTCACTCAAAGGAAGATAGTAAATCTTACAACAAAACTTTTAAAAATACGAACCAAAGTGATGTAATATAAGCTTGATTATTATACCACATATAATTCATCAAAGATATGATTAATCTGCCTATTTTAATATGAGTCACAAAAGTGAAGAACATAAAGAGTTCACTGTGTTTAGTAAGCATAGGAGCTATACCGTCGTCTTGGCCCACTGACAATGCAAGTAGGAATATAAGCTCCAGTTCAGTTTTCATTTGAGAACTGCTTAATTTTAGATGATATTACTTTTACCAATTGCTTTGTAGAATCTCCTAGATTCTATTTCTGTTCCATTCATTTATATAATAAAAATTTATTCTTTGAATAAAAATAGATCACCAGAGAAAGAAAGTCTTCATATGTGAATCAATTGGCCAGAAAACTGTCAAAGAATTTTAATACATTCAAATCACCTATGTGGAAAGAACACACTTAAAACTAGCTGTAAAAATTCTAGTATAATTATATTTCTCCATATGCTGCTTTATCCCACATCCATTAGTACAGATACAAAAGCAAGATTCATTTCTAATCTGATTTTTCTGATTTGTATCCCTCTACCCAGAGCAACAAAACAGATTTCCAAGATGTAATCATGTTAAACCTTTTTCTTTCCCTTCTCCTATTAAAATATCTCTTATTCTTTATGTACTTTTTCTTTTTTGCCTTTGGAAGCTCATTCTAAATAATTTTGTTTCAAGATTTATGTTTGCCTCTTTCTTTCTTTCTCCTATATATTGAATCCAAAACATTTATTTGATATTTATTATTTGTTATATACTTTCCTGGGCCCAGGGATATCATAATGAGAAATATGGTACAGATTTCTATGTTGTTCATAGACTTAAAAATAATGAATGTACAATAATAATATAAATAAAATATAATTATAGGATTTAGAGTAAAAAGTAGGGATTCTCCTTTACCAAACTCTCTAATCCCATTCCATGGACCCTTAACCACTTTTTCAAGTTTAATGTGCACTCTTTCAGACATTTTGTATGCATTCATACAAATATATGTTACCTTTTTTAAAAAAATGGAAATTTCTAACTAAGTAAAATCATGCGACTTAAATGTCTTTTTATTGTTGACATAG
Source organism: Colobus angolensis palliatus (assembly GCF_000951035.1). Taxonomy (NCBI): domain Eukaryota; kingdom Metazoa; phylum Chordata; class Mammalia; order Primates; family Cercopithecidae; genus Colobus; species Colobus angolensis. Next base: position 4,253,629 of record NW_012115222.1, read on the forward strand.
TGACTTAGCAGTCTCTCCATTTCAGAGCATCTAGATCTCATTTAACTACTGTATGCATTTTTACGAAGGTGTCTTAATTCATTTAATAATTCCCCTACTGATTAACATCTAAGTTGTTACTAATGTTTTACTAATATAATCAATCCTATAATGAATATCTTTATACATATGTGTAGAATTTTATTAAGAAAATGTATATGTAGGTATATATAGATTTTTTATGAAGCATATTCCAAAATTGGACCTCTGTGATCAAAATAATATGTACAACCCTTATTTCAATATATAATTCCAAAACACACTGCACAAATGTAATTGCTATCAATAATTGTGTTAAAATTCCTATGCTTAATTCTCACATACCATCCTCACAATCGTTATTTTAATTTTTATGAATCGGAAATATATTGCTGTGTTAATTTGTATTCTCTGATTTCTGGTAAAGTAGAATATCATTGCATATGAATATAGACTATTTTTACTCCTTTTGTGAATTACTTAAGTGTCTTTGTCCATTTTTTTGTCAAGTCATTTTCTTTTGGCTTATTGATATGCTGGCATTATTTATGTATGATAAGTATTTAACCTTAGTGTATTTTACATGTGACATCTATTATTTAATGTGTAATTAATATGATCAAATCCTTTACATTTCTACTATAATAGTTGCTAAGGCTATTACAACAAAGTATCATAAACTGGGTCACTTAAATAACAGAAACATGATGTCTCAAAGTTCTAGAGGCTGAAGTCTGAAATCAAGGTGTTGGGAGGGTAAACTCTTTCTGAGAGCTGTGAGGGAAGGATCTGTTCCAGGTCCCTCTCCTTGGCTTGTAGATGGCTGTCTTCATGTTCACATGTTACTCTCTCTGTATCTTCATATTATCTTCTCTCTATACATATCTGTATACAAATCTCCATTTTCTATATAGACACAGTCATATTGTATTAGAGCTCATCCCAATGACCTCCTTTTAACTTCCATTACCTCTGTAAAGATCCTATCTCCAAATAAAATCATATCCCAGGGCACTGAGGGTCAGGACTTCAACATATGAATTTTGGAACACAATTCAACCTATAACATTTCACTCTCTGTATGCTCTAATTTGTGTCCTTCATATGCAAATATATTCATGTCATCCCAACATTTGTGTCCTTCACATGCAAATATATTCATGTCATCCCAACATTTGTGTCCTTCACATGCAAATATATTCATGTCATCCCAACATCCCTAAGAGTCTTAACCAATTCCAGCATCAACTCTAAGTCCAAAATCTCATCTAAATATCATGTAACACAGGTATGCGTGAGACTGGAGGTATGATTCATCTGGAGGAAAAATTCTTCTCTAGTTGTGAACTTGTGAAACCAAACAAGTTAGCTGCTTCCAAAATAAAATGGTGGGACAGGCATAGGATAAACATTCCCATTCCAAAAGGAAGGCATAGGAAGGAGGAAAAGGATCACAGGTTCCAAAAAAGCCTGAAATCTAACAAGGCAAATTGCATTAAATTTTTAAGGCTTGAAAATAATCCTCTTTTGTGTCATGCTCTGTCCTACAGGCCCACAGTAGTGGTAACCCCACTTTCCAGGCCTGCCATGTTGGCAATCCCACCCTTTCTGCTCTGAGCAGAGGGCCAATCCCTCTGAACCCAAGGAGATGACCCTATTCTCTGGAACCAAGCAGGAGATGGTCCCATACACAGGCTTGTGCACTCTGAGCCGTGGTAGCAGCGGCAGCCCTGACATGCTCTGAATCAACTTCCAGGTCATTGTTCTCTTTTCTTGAAGGACAATTCATGTTAGCGTTATTGGCTCATTTCTTTCCTGTAGAATTCTAGAAGTCTGGCAGCCTTCATTCATTTTATCCCATCTCTGTTCATCTCAGTTTACTCTACCAGCATTTCTGCTTGTATAAAATTTTCAGAAACCTATTGGCCTCCCATGCAATTCATGGGGTCCGGTCCATCAGATAAGTGGATCATTTACAGATCTTTCCTGATTAACTCATCTCTATTCCTGGCTTCTGCTGAGTTAGTTGATTGGATCTGTGAGTCACATGCCTAATCTCTTCAGCAAAGGATCGTCTAACCATACCCTGGATATTCTCTATAGAATGTGTTTTCTCATTTTGTATAACATGTATAGGCTGAGAATTTTTCAAGTCTTCAAGTTCTAGTTCCTTTTTGCTTACCAATTTCTTATACAATTTCTTATTCAATTTAGCTGTCTTCTCATATTTTACTATAAACAGTAAGGAAAAACCAGGCCATACTTTCAACACTCTGCTTAGAAATGTCTACACATTCATTTTCTACAAAACACTACAACACAATTCAGCCATGTTCTTTGTCCCTTTATAATAGGGATTGTCTTTCCTCAAGTTTCTGGTAACATATTCGTTTCCATCTGAGACCTCAGCAGAAGCACCTTTAATGTTATTATCTTTACCAACAGTCTCCTCAAGACAATGAAGTTTTTTTTTCTATAAAGTGCCTCAAAACCCTTCCAGCCTTTATCCATAATCCAGATCCAAAACCACTTCCACATTTTTAGGTATTTGTTATAGGACCTACTATTAAAAAATATTATTATTATTTCTGTACAGACAAGTTCTTAGTATGTTTCCTAGGCTGGTCTCAAACTTCTGGTCTCAAGCAATTCTGCCATGGCCTCCCAAAGCGCTGGGGTTAAGCATGAGCGACTGGACTCAGTCTCCTCCCAGTTCTTCAGTGAAAAAACTCTACAGCTGACACACTTGCACTTCTTTTTTTGCTTATTCAGATATTCTTCTAGGGATGGCAATAAAGAAATCACCAAAGAAATTAAGTTCCTTCCCTCATGAGGCATCATTTCTATAGGGATGAGATAGACAAATAGACGAATAAAGAAATAAACATACAATATCAGTTTATGCTACAGGATCTAGACAGTAGAAGTAGGGCAAGGGTGAGGGGTAGAGAGGCTGCTATGTAACACAGAGTGTTCAGGAACAACTTTCTCTGATGAAGTCACATTTCAGCATTGACTTGAATAAGGTAATAGAATATATCATAGGATATATGGGGTAAGAAAATTTCAGACAGGGAAACTGGGTGTAAAGGCCCTAAAACAAAAGTATGGTTGGCTTTGTTTAATGAATAGCAGAAAGAGCAGTGTTGATTAGAGTGCTTTTAGAGCAAGTTGTGGCATGTCTGTATTACAGCATTAATTCAAATGACGGCTTTCTCATTGGATCCACACAGAACCTCATCAGGTGCCATTCTCAGATGTAACTGATATGCTCACGACTCTCTTCTCTTCAAGAATTTTTTTTTTTTATCAATATAAACTCTGCTTTTCTATCAGTATAAACTCTCCACCTTGAATTTTATTTTATCTGATATAATTATCATTACAGATTTTATTATGCTTGCTTATGACATATATTTTTGTATCTTGTGTTTTTCAAAATGTTTATTTAGATTTATTTATGTTTATTTATTTTATTTAGATTTATTCTTTCAAGTAGGATATAGATGGATTTACATAGTATTTTTACGAAATTTTAGACCCCTAGACTTCTTCTTTTTTAAAAAATTTAAGATAGAATCTCACGCTGTTGCCCAGGCTGGAGTGTAGGGGCATGATCACAGCTCACTGCAACCTCAACCTCCCAGGCTCACTCATGCGATCCTCCCACCTTCACCTCCTGAGTAGCTGGGACTACAGATCTGCGCAACCACTTAATATTTGATATTTATTCATATAATTTTGCTACTTGGGGCTAAATGCACAATTATTTACTTATTAAAAAGTAAAAATACTAAGTTTGGTTTTTTTGATGAACACAGGCATTTAAAATTTGGAGTTTTGGGCAATAGTTAAATCTAATACATGCATCTAAATCCCATTTACATCAGCAAGTAGGTGGTTATGGTAAAATATTTTTAGCAGTTTTTTTTGAGATCTTAGGATATTCTTCAGTTAAATAGGATTAGCAAGAAAAGATTTTTCTCCTTGAAAACTGCATAAATATGAAGAAATCTGACATAAAATTAGCATCCTTGATGGTCTTTAATAAGCTAAATTGTGGTACATAATACATCTCTGTTTTTAAATAAATTTTTAATAATATAAAGATTCTTTGTGAAATTTGAATTATCTTTTGTGAAATCTTGAACTACCACTAGAAACCTAAGAGCCACTTGAATCATTGGCTTAAAAAGAGTCATCCATAAAAATATTGAAGCAAATACCATACATATAATTTGTAATAGTCTGATGGGGCTAAATATGCTAGTTCTCTTTTGGGGAGGCTTTCAAACTAATTTTAAACCACTTAATGTATTCTTTTTTAATTTTAAAACTTATTTTTAATTGAAAAATAACAATAATATATTTATGGGGTTGCAATGGGATGTTTTGATATATGTTTACAATATAGAATCATTAAAGCAGGCTAATTAAAAAATCCATACATTATATACTTATTTTGGGGGGAACATTTAAAATCTACTCTTTTGGCAATTTGGAATATACAATGCATTATTATTTATTATAGTCACCATTTGTGCAATAACTCACTAAAATTTATTTTTCCTGTTTTACCCTTTGATCAACATCTTCCCTTCTCCCACTTCAGACTCTCCCTAGACTTTGGTAATCTTCATTCTAGTCTCTACTTCCTTGAGTTAAAATTGTTTAGATTCCACGTGTAAGTGAGATCTGGCAGTATTCGCCTTCCTGTGCTTGGCTTATTTCACTTTGCATGATGCTCTCCATGTTTGTTCATCTTGTTGCAAATGACAGGATTTCTCCCTTTTCAAGGCTGAATAGCATTTTATTGTGTAATTATACATCACATTTTCTTTGTTTATCTGATGAGGAACACCTAAGTTGTTTCCATATCTTGGCTGTTGTGAATAATACTGCAATGAACATGGGAGCGCAGATATCGCTTCATCAGCAAGATATTTTAAATGAGACTCAATACCTAGTTTGCTCTCCCAATTTCCTTTAACTGAACACATTAGTTAGTATTTTAGAAGATTCAAAGAGGCTTTCCAAGAAACTTAGCTTCATAACACCAACTAAAATAGCTATGTCTTGAGAGATTGAGCAATTAAATCACTTTGATAAGAGCATATGAGGTATTTTGTATGATTAAATTTATCTAAATCTGGCTTCTTTGAAAATAATAATACTCAGAATTAGAAAAAAACTATTTTTTGTGACATCAAAACCATGCAAGATGTGACAAACCAGAGCTTTAAAATGATCATGTTGATACCTAGGATATTTCTTAATAACAGCTTTAACCACAGGAAATTTTACACACACACACACACACACACACACACACATTTTAGTTTTCTAAACTCATTGCTGTAAATTCAATCTCTACAAAAATAAGAACTTTTTTTTTTTTTTTTTGGCACAGTCTTGCTCTGTTTCCCCGGGTGGAGTGCAGTGGTGCGATCTTGGCTCACTGCAACTTTGCCTCCTGGGTTCAAGCGATTCTCCCGCCTCAGGCTCCTGAGTAGCTGGGATTACAGGTGCCTGCCACCATACCCAGCTAATTTTCGTATTTTTAGTAGAGATAGGGTTTCACCCTGTTGTTCAGGCTGGTCTTGAACTCCTGACCTCAGGTGATCCACCCGCCTTGGCCTCACAAAGTGCTGGAATTACAGGCGTAAGCCACCGCACCCAGCCCAAAATAAGAACATTTTAATCTCCTCATGATACACTCTGGCTGGAGATTTAGGCACCTTTAGAGTATAAAGTGATTAGCATTCAAACAATTTTCCTTCCCGACAAAAGCTTCTGGACAAATTGATGGGTAAATTGAACAAACTATCAGTTCTGTCTCATTATTAAAGAACAGCATTTTGGCAATTTCTCTGCCAGGCCCTTTGTTTTAATTTTAAAACATGGCTTACAATTTGTGATAGACGGGTCCACTGGGTTTTGCAATGCTTTCATCAAGTTCCCTGTGTCTCTTTGAGACCAGCTGAATCTCATTTGCCTTCCATTTTGGATTATACATTTGGAGCACCATGTAAAGGCTATATGAGCAGTAGCAGAATGAGTCCAGAACTGTTCCAACCATTGCTTTCAGCTTTAAATCACTTTTTTAGTCTTTGATTATGTTGACAAGACCAAGACGTGAGTTTGATTATTAATGCTTCTATAAAGTCTTGGTGCTTATGACACCATTAGAGCAAGAGAAATCAGGACTTGTATCTTAACTAGACATATTATAATTTAAAGCGATTTTAAATTATCCAATAATAGTGTGATTACACTTTTAGATCAATCAAAAGATGTCACTTCTGCAAATAACAAGAAAAACTTTGTATATGCTAACATCATGGTTTTGTTCAATGAGAGTTGTATGATTCAAAAGTATCTGGTATGGAAGTAGGATTAAACAACAAAGGATTCCCTTTGGAAAACATTTAGGCAACCAAAATAATTCTGTATTTTAAAAAATCTTACCACTCAATTACCTCCAGGTTTTAGTTTCATTCACTCTGTTAGGCATATGGTGAAATCATATTGATGGCCACCAGAAGTTCCTGAGAGAATTGTTAAAGACTTTTTTTTTCTACTTTTAGTGAATAAAATTTTAGGATAAAACTAATTTCTTAAAAATTACTTTGGGGGGACTATGATGACCTTTTAAAGTGTCACTTAGCTAGGTTGAACTGGATTACCCAGAATTCCCTTTTTTATGCATTTCCAATCAGGGCGAAGCACAAAGGAGATTCTTGCAAGATTTGGAAGACCTAGGGAAGGAAGTGACATTTTATAGCTGACCTATGGTGTTGCTGATCTGCTGTATCATTTCAATGGCATAAAGCAGCATCTGGATCTGCAGTTGTTTAGCCTTTTCTGGATTCATCTTCAGTTTTTTGACCCCTGGGCCAGGTAGGTGTTTAGCTCTGAGATAAAGACCTTTGCAGGATACCCTTTTAACCAAAGTCAGAGGCAACAAGAATGGACATACATTTAAGTTCATCCTTGTGGGGTTGCCGACATACTTTCAATCTTCCCTTCCTGATTCCTTGCCTGTGGACTTCAAGTTCCAACATAAGATACAGAGACATAGCTTTCAAAAGACTGCTTAACCAGTCCTCATTATTGTGTCAGTCAATTATCAATATCAAACACACATATGTATATATACAGATATGCATATCTATATAAAATATATCTTGCTGGTTCTGCTTCTCTATTTGAACCCTGGATGGCACAGAATTCTTCACTTAGCATTGGCTCTCACTGAAAGAAATTGAACAGGTTCTCTATTTGTTGTGGAAGATATTACTATTTTGTGCTCAAAGATGGAGGAATGGTTGTATCCCGAATGGAAATAGAGTGTAAGGGGCTATAAGAGTGTAGATGGTAAAAAGTATGGGAAATCAATATACAACATTCTCCTGTTTTCATTTTTTGCATTCTATTTGTCTTTCTCATCTTGAGACAATTCAACATACTTGCTAACAAAAGAGTTGTATAGTTTATCTTCACTTATGTTTCTCACATCCAGTAAAATTCTATTTCGGTGGTTAAAATATCATAGCTTGATAGCCAACAATGTTATTACCTAGTTATATAAACAACTTAACCCCAAAGATATTAGAAGAATCATCATAATCAATACAATAATTACAATCAGCATTTTTGTAATTAAATGCTGGAAGAAAATGAACCAATGTCTTCACAGATCTGAGGTAAAATAACTTTGAATCTAGAATTCTATACATAACCCAGCTTGTAATCAAGTACAAGCAAAAAGTGAAATTAGTTTTAGTCATAAAGTTTTTCCCCATGCACTCTTTCTGAGAAAAGAACAGTGCATTCTGAAAACAAAGGAAATTCAAGAAAGAAGATACATGGAATGCAAGAAATAAGACAATTCAAGCAAAAGAGCAAATGGAAAGAAATCTGAGGAAGACAGCTGCGCAGTAAACCTGAAAAATAACTAGTCTACAATTTATGGGGGAGTTCTTAGGATTTCAAGAAGAATGTTCTTAGGAAAAAAGTATTCTCACTGCAACACATAATATGATGAGGATGGTGAACAATTTTAGAGATAACATTTATTATTGTCCTATTTATCTTTTCTTAAGAAGAAACAGAAAAGTCAATACAAACTTCTGGGATAAGGGTAGGGAGAATTGTACAAGAAGTTCATAATCAAAATACATAATTTTGAGTAATGATTTTGTGCTAGAAAATAGTATCTACAGGAGACAAGTATGCTTTTTTGTCTACCTAAAATCTTTTTAACATCTCTTCTAGGCTAGGAGAGTTTTTGTCCCTGGTTTTGTTATCCCTAAGGCAGAAAGTCCACAATCACTTCTCCAGCCTCCCTTCAGTCATATATGTAACCCAGCCTGTGCCATTCAGATGCACCTTTGTGAGACATTGATTCAAAAGTAGATGATGCGAAGAAGCAAGTACCATTCTGACATGAGGTCAAATGAGAGAAGAAGCTGAAGTCTAAACATCAAGTGCTCAGAATAAACAGATATACTCTAGGGACTGTGTCTTTGGGAGGCAGCAGTGGGTATTCACTGGATTCTGTTTATGTTGTCAATGTTTCTCCTTACATTGTCCCCAGACTTGATTTTCCGTTATGACATAGAATCTACACATGCATGTGTTTTTGTTGTTGTTGTTGAAACTACCTAGCCTGGGTTATGTCATTTAAAATTTAAAAATTGACTAATAGCAATTGGGACCAACAGTGGTTACAGAAAGTAGGATTTGAAGAAAATTAGTATTAACAGTGATTATTTGACATTAGTAAAAACCTCACTATCATTTGGGGATGCAGTTCTGGCAACTGATAACTGGAAAAGATGAAATAGTTAATTGGACTATCAAGCAAACTTACCTAGAATCAAATATAGACTTAAGGCAAGACTTCTGAGACCTTATAGTCACTGCCTAAGAATAATAAGGAGGACATAAGGTTTCTTCTCTCTGTGCCGGAGAATTCAAATAAACAGATTGACTAGACTGATATCCCAAATCTTTGCTCAAATCATGGTAAAAGGACCAAGGATTTTCTATGACTTAACTAAAAAAACCTCTCATCTATTGCTTTTGCAGTGTTGAAATCACTTTAAAAAATCAATTATAACTTTGACTTTGTAAATTACTCCTGGTTTTGGGGGTTCTACTTAAAATTTCTTACAGAAAAGTGTTTATGTTGCTGAAAACTTTGAAAATTGGTGTCTTAAACTATATTAATTTTAAATAAACAACATATTTCTCTTTGAGCTCTAGCGCATAAGGAAAGCTCTCCCAGGTTCCCTGTGCATTCATGGCAATGGTTATATCCTCTGCAACAAACTATAACATCCTTTAGCGCTATGTAACAAGTAGGTCAACTAACAAGGGTTAGCAGATAAACTCAGAATAGCTGAGACCTCCAGTCAGAAGTGGGGGCCGTGTTCACTAGAAAGGTCTTTTTCATAGGCCTCCACCCAATGCCCACAAAAAAAGCAAGAGGTTGTAAAATTGCCTCCTCGTGATGCAGGTGCACAAATAGTTTTCAACTGCTACCTGGGTCAGGCATCAAACATCAACTGCTTTTCTGGGCATTATTCTCATACAAAATAAAAACACAAAGGTCTTAGAAGGGATTTGAATCCCCCCAACCCTAGGACCCAGATAAAGACACACTGCTTTGTGGCTTGGTGCAGTGGTGCACGCTTGTAATCCTAGCACTTTGAGAGGCCAAGTCGGGTGGATCACCTGAGGTCAGGAGTTTGCAACCAGCCTGATTAACATGGTAGAACCCCATCTCTACTAAATATATATAGAAAAAAAAAGAAATTAGCCAGGTATGGTGGTGCATACCTGTAATCCAAGCTACTTGGGAGGCTGAGAAAGGAGAATCGCTTGTACCTGAGAGGCACAGGTTGCAGTGAGCCAAGATTGTGCCTTGCACTCCAGCTTGGGGAACAAGAGCAAAACTCCGTCTCAAAAAAAAAAAAAAAAATCCACTGCTTCTAGGCAAGGGTAGAAGCAGAGGCCCTCTGCCCCAGTGGAGGAGCAGAAAAATCACTTGGTCCAGCCTCCTTCATGGACACCAAATAGAAATTGGCTACAATTGGGGAAGGAGCAGGAAGCTCTCCTGTCCAAGACCCAACAAATACATAGGCAGAGTCTAACTGCCAAGTAGAGGAGGGGTAGGGGTTCTTAAAAGACCGTTTATCCAAGGCCCAGGATCACAAGCCCTGCACAGTATTAAAGCTGAACAAGTAAAACTGAAAACATCTTTGCCATACCACCATGAGCTCAACAATCTATCAATGAAGAAAGAGTGAGAAAATGTCCTTTCTGTGGCACAAACATTCAGAAACTACTGAAAGCTGAGGAAATTGGAAACACTGAGAAAAAATACCCTGGCATATCAGGCCATATACTGGGTACAAAATAACAGAAGCTGAGAACTAGAGGAATTTGAAGCCAGTGAGGCACAGATAGCTGTGGGACAATACCAAAGACTTTAACATAGATGTGATTAAAATCCACAAATAACAAGACAGAATCAAAAGGACAGCACAGAGGAATATTTGAAGAGGCATTGGCCAAGAATTTTCAAAGTTAGTGAAAGAAAAATGGACCATATATTCAAGAAGCTTAGAAATCTCTAGCAGAAGAAACAATTAAAAAAAAAATAAACTAAACCAAAGCAAACATCACCTAGATACATTATAGTCAAACTTCTGAACATCAGAAATAAAGAGAGTACCTTGAAGGTATACAGAGTAAGAAAATGTGGCACATATATACCATGGAATACTATGCAGCCATAAAAAAGGATGAGTTCGTGTCCTTTTTATGGACATGGATGCAGCTGGAAATCATCATTCTCAGCAAACTATCGCAAGAACAGAAAACCAAATACCACATGTTCTCACTCATAGTTGGGATTTGAACAATGAGATCACTTGGACACAGGAAGGGGAGCATCACACACCGGGTCCTATTGTGGGGAGGGGGTAAGGGAGAGGGATAACATTAGGAGATACACCTAATGTAAATGATGAGTTAATGGGTGCAGCACACCAACATGGCACATGTATATATAGGTAACAAACTTGCACGTTGTGCACATGTACCCTAGAATGTAAAGTATAATTTTAAAAAAAAAGTATTACTAGATACAGAGGAACAAAAGTAAGAATTATAGCATACTTTTCATTAGAAACTATACAAGTCAGAAAAAAAGAGCAATATCTTTATGTTCTGAGGGAAAAAATCTCATCCAGATTTCAATATGTAGCAAATATATATTTTAATAATGGCAAAGTAAATAATTATTGGAAAAACAAAAGCTGAGAGACTCAATGCAAGCATACCTGCAATGCAAGAAATAAATAAATGTCTTCAGGCATAAGAAATAGTATAACAAATGGGAATGTGAGCTACACAAAGAATATGAAAGCACTGGAAAAGGTAAAGTTAAAGATAAAAATAAAAGCCATTATTTTCTTACTTTTAATCACTACAAGATAACTGACTATTTAAAGCATAAAGAAAACAATGTATTTGGTGGTTATATAATATCAGTGATGTATTAGTCCATTCTCACACTGCTATAAAGAATACTACCTGAGACAGGGCAATTATAAGGAACAAGGTTTAATTGACTCGCAGTTCTGCAGGCTTAACAGGAAGCATGGCTAGGAGGCCTCAGGAAACTTACAATCATGGTGGAAGGGGAAGCAGGCACCTTCTTCACAAGGCTGCAGGAGTGCCAGTGAGAACCAGAGAGTGCCTTATTTAAAACCATCCGCTCTCAGGAGAACTCCCTCACTATCATGAGAACAGCATGAGGAAAATTGCCCCCCGATCCAATCATATATGATTCAATCATATATATACACACATATATACATATGTATATATACGTATATATGTATATATATATATATGGAGAGAGACAGAGAGACATAGACCAGAAGGGATTTATTAGGGGAATTGGTTCATTTGACTATAGAGGCTGAGAAGTCCCAGGATAGGCCATATGCAAGTTTGAGAACTAGAAAAGCCAGCCAGTAGTGTTACCCGGTTCAAGTTCAAAGGCCTCAGGACCAAGGAAGTTGATGGTGAACTCTCAGTCTAAAGCCCAAGGCCCATGAACCCCAGGGGAAGAGGGTTTTTCGGAGAGGAGGCAGCACAGGTGCAAGTCTCAAAGCATGGAGGATATGGAATTCTGTTGTCCAGGGCTGGAATAAGGGTGTTCAGGTTCTGGAAGAGACAGCAAGAATTCTCCTTTCCTCTACGTTTTTGTTCCATTCTAGCTGGCTGATTAAATGATACCTGCCCCACAGTAAGGGCAGATCTTCTCTACTCTGTCCACTGACTCAAATGCCAATCTCTTTTTGAAACACCCTCACAGACACACCTAGGGCAGCTCAATCTTCTAATCTAATGCCAAACCACCTGGCTTATTTTTAACAGAAGAGGGACAGGCTCAGTGCCTACGGAAACACTGAGAATATTTAGTGCCTTTCCAGCTACCCAAGTATCCCTTAATCCAGTTAAGTTGATGCCCCAAATCAGCCATCATGGTTAGTAAGAGGTAAAACGTATTTGCTAGTAGCTCCGTTCATGTAATTCCTCAACAATTAATATTCTAAGCCAGAATTCAGATGTTAGATGGGTTTATCAACCAGTCCTCATTTGTCATTATAAATGACTACAGTTCTTAATTACTCTTTCTTGAACTTCTTTTTCTGAAAACACAATCGGCCGGGCGCGGTGGCTCAAGCCTGTAATCCCAGCACTTTGGGAGGCCGAGACGGGCGGATCACGAGGTCAGGAGATCGAGACCATCCTGGCTAATACGGTGAAACCCTGTCTCTACTAAAAATACAAAAAACTAGCCGGGCGAGGTGGCGGGCGCCTGTAGTCCCAGCTACTCGGGAGGCTGAGGCAGGAGAATGGCGTAAACCCGGGAGGCGGAGCTTGCAGTGAGCTGAGATCCGGCCACTGCACTCCAGCTCGGGGGACAGAGCAAGACTCCTGTCTCAAAAAAAAAAAAAAAAGAAAACACAATCACTTGGACATATTCAATACAGTATGTAATTCTTGATAACTATTGATTCCAAGTTGCTCCACCCTTGATCATGACAATGCAATGGACTTATAGTTTATATCCCCCCAAAATTCACATATTGAAACCTAATCTCCAATAGTGATGGTATTAGGAGGTGAGGCCTTTAGGAGGTGATTAGTCATGAGAATGGAGCCATCATGAATGGGATAATGCCTTTATAAAAGAGACCCCACAAGACTCCCTAGTTCTTTTATTCTGGCCTCTGAGCCCAAGCTAAGCCATCATATCCCCTGTGACCTGCACATATACATCTAGATGGCCTCAAGCAACTGAAGAATCACAAAAGAAGTGAAAATAGTCAGTTCCTGCCTTAACTGATGACATTCCGAGATTTGTTTCTGCCCCACCCTAACTGATCAATTAACCTTGTGACATTCCTTCTCCTAGACAATGAGTCTCAGAACCTCTCCACTGAGTACCTTGTAACCCCCGCCCCTTGCCACAAGAGAACAACTCCTTTTAACTGTGATTTTCCACTACCTACCCAAATCCTATAAAGCTGCCCCACCCCTATCTCCCTTTGCTGACTCCTTTTTCAGACTCAGTCCGCCTGCACCCAGGTGAGTAAAAAGCTTTATTCCTCATACAAAGCCTGTTGGGTGGTCTCTTCACATGGAAGTGCATGACACTTTTTGCCATGTGACAATCTAGGCAGGCCCTCATCATACACCAAATTGCCAGCTCCTTGATTTGGAGTTTCCAACCTCCAGAACTGTGATAAATAAATTTCTGTCATTTATAAGCCACCCAGTCTATGTTATTTTTGCTATAGCAGCTCAAACAGACTAAGGCAAATGGTGTGTTGATGAATTCAAATATCCCTGTAGCAAAAAACACACATGTATATTAAATGCCATCTTATAAAATGTAAATTGTGCCTGATGGGACTCTGAGACAGAAATGAAAAAGAAGATAATGCCATGCCTATCATAGCAAATCAATTGACTTTCCCTGTTGTACTTTTTGTCCTGTCTTTACTATATGAGTATAGCTGAAGTAATAGGGGAACCATTACATTTCTTTCCCATAGTCTACTCTGTCTGCAGAAAACCTGCCCTGAGTTCTGGACTGACAGGACTATTAGAAAGAGAGTTTTAGAATCAGTATTTTACCCTCAACTATTTTCTGAATCAAGGCAACTATCCCTTGTTGCCCTCCTGGAAATTCATATTGCTTGTGAGGAAGTCAGAATAAGATCATTGGCATGTTTCCAGGAAGATATGGAGCCCCACATATTTGCCAGCATTAATATCTAATGCACACATCCCTGGTTTATACTTTCTTCATCCTTCCTTTTTCTTTCTCTCTTCTCCTCTCCTCTTCTCCCCTCTTCCTCTCTCTCTCTCTCTGTCTTTCTTTCATCGATTTCATCATCTAGTCTAGCCCAGTGGGTATTCTTTGAGCTAACAGGCTGAAGATCCTAACAGATACAAGGAAATTTTACCAATGTTCTATAGCCAAGTGATGCATATGCATGAAGCTATGTTTTTGTCCTTGACTGTCTCTTTTTTCTCTGTAGGTGGAAGGATTATAACAAATGATGCATTTTTCATATAGCAAGAACATAGATATGTTTCCTTTTTATTTCTCTCTGCCAAATATACTGCGTCTCTCATAAATGCTGGTGTAATTTTGTTTGGCAAGTTTATGCTATTCCATGCACTTAGTCACAAACTTTCAAATGCATTTTTGTCACAGAAATGTAGTTCCGCTTTAGAAGGACCATCACTCCTGTGATCAGAGCCTGGGATCAGAACCCCCTTTGCCTACTCATACTTCTTTTTGGATTTTTTTAGCAGCTTTATTTCCCACTTATTATTTGTCATGTATTCCACCAAGAGCTTTAGAAACAGTTTTCAAAAATTTGTTTAAACTTTAGATGCCTTAGAAAGTACTTAATATCACTTCCATTTTACAACTGAAATTGAGGCTTGGGTGGGCTAAATAAGTTGCCCAAGATCACACAGCAAATTATTGTGGGATGGAAAATGGCATTTTCATGACCAAGAATGTATTTATTACATTTCTAATAATAACCATCAATTTTTAGGGCACCTGTTTTTCAAGCTTTGTTCTACAAGCCCACTGTCTTCCTGGCTGAACATCCCTATGATTGCTCCAAGGAGAAGATGGAGCTATAGCCACCTCCCAACAAACAAATAAAAATCATGACACGGAAGAGAGAAGATCATGCCAAGAGATGGGGAGAAATTCAGCTCTGATCATACAATTTGATCCTTGAATTTGGCTCTACCTGAATTCAGATTCCCCTGAAATATTTTAATTATATGAACAAATTCCTATTACTTGCTCAAGCTAGTTTAAATCATGTTTTCTGTCACTTGTAATGATAACGTTAGTGGAGCCAAACTTTAAACCCAGCTCTGCATGAATTTAAAGTTGATGTAATAATCTCTATATGAAAGTGCCTTTCAATGTTTATTATACTGAGGACAGAGGAAGTTCAAGGGAATCTTCACTAATATCTAGTGACTTATAAGTAAAAGGTACTGTAATTTTCTTATCTATTAGTAATGAGAAAATTGTCTTGCAAGAATTCAAATGCATGCAATGTGACAATTTATTGAGGAAATGCGAAAATAGTTGCTGGCTTTCTCAAAATGATAACTTACATTATATGTGAGTTTTTCATTACTAATGCCATTATATATTTTCTGTAGACATGAGGCATATTTTACTTGAAAGTCTCCAGTAAAGAGATCTCAATGTTATTATTTCCCTTTTTCCAAAAGCATATCCTCTGATAAGTGACATTTTTCCCTGCTAGCTTGAATTATGTAAATGTTTCTTAATAGGAGTCACATATAGAGCCCATTTGCTTTACTTCTCTTCTTTCTAGTGCCAAATCAATATATTCTAGTGATGGGAAAGATAACTCTGTTCTCCACCTGCCTCCACTCAAAGGGAAATCATTTCACCTGATTTAGACTCTTTGAACCTGACCTCATATTTAAGCCATCAGGATGAATTGGAGCCAAAGGAAGAATGACTATCCTCAAAGACACAGCCCTTAGCAGGGCTGATGAAAGATTTCTTTCTCGCTTGGCATATGGGGAATTTGCTACTCCTTGTGCTGGATGAAAACATAGTGTGTGTTAATTTTTGAGTAATACTTATGCTCCCTAGCTCGAAATGAATAAAATTATGCGGTGGTTTGTCAAGTATCCATTTAAAGACACTCATTCATTAATGCGCTTGGCATAGAAATACTCAATAGCAAATCTCGTGCCCCATGTATTATACCTACCTTAGCCTGCCTGCTGGATAGTTCCTGTACATGCCTTTTTTGTTTTTTCCTTTTTTGTGACAGAGTTTCATTTTTGTTGCCCAGGCTGGAGTGCAATGGCACGATCTCGGCTCACTGCAATCTCCGCCTTCCAGGTTCAAGTGATTCTACTGCCTCATCCCCCAAGTAGCTGAAATTACAGGCACCCACCACCACACCCAGCTACTTTTCATATTTTTAGTAGGGTGGGGTTTCACCATGTTGGCCAGGTTGGTCTCAAACTCCTGATCTCAGGTGATCCGCTGCCTCGGCCTCCCAAAGTGCTGGGATTACAAGCGTGAGCC
>NW_012115222.1:4271454-4285707 GCF_000951035.1 Colobus angolensis palliatus
AAGAAAGAAAGAAAGAAAGAAAGAAAGAAAGAAAGAAAGAAAGAAAGAAAGAAAGGTGGTTTTTATCCTGAAGAAAATCATACTGAGTGGAAAATTAAAACTTTTTTTTTAAGTCAATGGCATAGAAATACATTCAGGGGAGCTGAAATTTCAAAGGAGCCTCTCATCATTTCTCCCCTTTACTCTAACTCCGTCACACACATTTTCACCCACCAAGACTTTTCCAGCTTGGATTCATAACAGTCGTGTTTTCAATATGCTCCCTGACTCAATCCCTGTCTTTTTCAGACTCAGAGTTCACCTCCTCCAGCAAGCCCTCCTTGAGATGCCATTCCTCACCTGGCTCTACTTGCTTGACCAGAAGTACTTTAAAGATTATATCTTTACATTTTGTATCTGCAGGACTTGAAATATAATGAACATTCCAGACATATTTGATGAATAAAATAACGTCCAATCCCTTCATTTTATAGATTGGTTGATGAAGACCTTGGACTTTTGGCCAAGATGGAACACCTACAGTGGAGATTATTTAGTGCTGTTTTCTATTCACAGGCTTAGCCACTCCAACCTGTCTGTTGTCTTTACATCATAGGACTTCATCCAAGGTGCACTCTTATAAAGCATGCCAGTTCAAATATACATTCTGACAGACAATCTAGCTTCCCACATCTGTTAGATGGCTCTTTCTGTAACAACTGAGGATAAGATTTTTTTCTTTAAGAATTAGAGCTAAATATTATGAAATATAATCTAGACTTCAAGAAACTTTTACAGTTACCTGTATCACCCTCAGTGGATGAATAAAAATCTCTTTGACATCTAAGACAAAATGGCCATTCATCTTCTATCTGAAAATTCTAGTGAGGACAACCATACTTTCTGAGGCATGTTGAATGGCTAACATTTTAGAATTCTTCCTTACAATTGACTGAAATATGACTGAAGTTTCACAGATTTACCCTTATTCCTCATGATAAAAGTACAGAAGTTTGTTAGAGTCCTCGGTGACAGGTTGGTCAAGACTGGACCTTCCATGGGATACATGGTCTCACATCCTGTCATGGCTACGGATCTCATAAGGATGGGTCTGAACATCAAGGGTGCCATATAAATATATATATAAATATGTGCGTTAAGAAAAGGAGGTGGAGGTAGCATGCCTATAAGAGTGAATATTCTAATGACCTGTCTTGAGTGAAGCTGATGAGACTTCGAGTATTACTGTAACTGTTAAGGCTATGCAGCTTATTTAGAGAGAAATGTGGAATTTGTTATATAAAGGTAAGTTTAAACAGAGTGCTAATATCTTGGAAGGTCAACTTTGTTAATTCAACACAAATAAAAATCCAAGCCATGGTCATTCAGCACACATAAAGTCTAGGTAATTTCAAATAAAATTACTGCTTGGCTGAATGCTTAAGCAATTTTGGGTTGCTGGAGTGAATCGAAGAATACTCGTAATGTAAGCTCATTTAGAGTCACAGAGAGATATGCTGATTTAATTCAAGTGTTCTGCTGTCCATTTAAACTTCACCTTCTTCTCTTACTTTGGATTACTAGACGTTTTTGTTCATCCTGTTTGACAAGCTGCATCTAGTCTTATGAATTTAACCTTTTTGTGAATTGTCTTTGCTATTAAAAATTCTGTAAATATCAATCACTTGAATCATGTGGAGTCATGAAAAATGTATGATCCTTGAATGTACATTTTTTTCTCTCCATCTGTAATATTTTATTATGTACAGAATAAATTAGAAACTTATCTGTGATTTTAATATTTCTGATAGCTTAAATATGTCACTTTACATATGATTTATATGTGAAATGATTTCTAAATATGATAAAATGTATCCCAGACTTAATAGAGGTTCAGCTGATCTTTTGGCTCAGCTTTTATTTTTATTTATTTATTTATTTGTTTATTTTTTAGATGGAGTCTTGCTCTGTCGCCAGGCTGGAGTGCAGTGGCGTGATCTCAGCTTACTGCAACCTCCACCTCTGGGTTCAAGTGATTCTCCTGCCTCAGCCTCCCAAGTAGCTGGGGTTACAGGCACACACCACCATGGCTGGCTAATTTTTTGTATTTTAGTAGAGACGGGGTTTCACCATGGTGGCCAAACTGTCTCGATCTCCTGACCTTGTGATCTGTCCGCCTTGGCCTCCCAAAGTGCTGGGATTACAGGCGTAAGCCACCACCTTGGCCAGCTTTTATTTTCTAGTTTGGTGTTTCTATGGGAGATTTAGGGGGAACCTTAATTTCTTTTTTTGTCACATAACGTTTCCCACCATATAGGAAAAGAGAATATTTTTAAAAATTACAAAAGTTCCCTAAAAAGGAGTTCTCCCTTTTTCTTTAAGATATGTACAAGTTTTCACTCAGAAAAGTTGAATATTATGTATATGTCTCTGGGATTTTAGATTTTTCACTTAATGGACTGCATAATTCTCCTTAAATCCATTTGAGAAAAGGTCTGTTACTCTGTTTAAAAATTGTTTGAAGACTTTGCAGTAAATGATAGTGTGGTAGTAGATAAATTCTATCCCCTGCTTCACCTCTAACCACTGCACTCTTAGACCATAGACAAGTTATAAAAATAAACTATCACGTTGTTTTCAATTATTCAGGCAACTGGAGATTGTAAACCACCCTCTCCCTAATTTGTCTGCCTCCAACCTATTAAAACTACCACAGCTTGGCTCCAAGGATTCATAGACTATTGAATTTGCCCCTACCAAGCAGAGATGGTGGACAGCATTATGAATAATAGCTGAAAATTGTTTATACTTTTATTTTAATTAGGAATAAAGAAAACTATAAAAATCATTTAACTATTACCTCCTATTAGTGTCTCAAAATTTTTGACTCATAACAAGTAGAAAAATCACAAGATTTGCTTCAAAACAAAAATATTAAAATATTAAAACCCCAAGTACATCGTTTTCTACAATGTAATTCAGTTATTATAAACTCTGCTTTGTCTCATAGGAATACAGTTATTCGCTAAGAATCTTCAGAAGAAAGGAAAAATAAACATATAAATGTTAAGATTTGTCCCATTTCATACCTCATCTAGCATGGTTTACTTTCAAATTACTACAAACATGGCCCTTTTTTGCTAGAACTCTTTCCCCCAGAGATTTAATTGTAGAGATAACACAGATTGGAATGCTTTTTATTTTATACTTAAAGACAGCTTCTTGGGTGTTATAATACTAGTAAAATATAGGCTGTGTCTAAAGCAAAATACAGGAAACAAATGCAATGTTGGGGCTATCTGGACTTAAAATGCATTTTCTATTCTAATTACATAACCATTATAGCAAAAAATGGAATTTTATTAAGATTGGAGTTAACTCATTTAATCTGGCCATCTATCATTGTCATTTTAAATATCCATTTCATTTTGAGTATTTGGGCACATGTTTTCCTTATAGGTACATGAGAAAATCTAGCATATTATTAATATATTAAACTGGCTATCATTATATCACAACGTAGTTTATTTAATCTATTATGTTGTTTAACCAAAACCAAACTATAAAAAGAAAGCATGGATATAGTAGTTTTTTTCCTCAGAAAAAAAAACTTGACTATTATTTTTATGAAATTGTAAAGAATGACAATATTCTCTCACACCTCGTTTCAAGAAAATGAGCAAAGGATATTTATAGATTTGTTTTTGATAGATACCTCAGTGACAATGGAAGTCACTTTTAAATTATAAGGCAAAATGTGAAACTAATTGATAAAATTTGACATGTTAAGAGTTTCATCTTCCTCAAATATAAAGATAAGAACCAATGTAGTTTGAAAATAGCAAAAGCCTTTCACTATCCTATGGACATATATTTTTGAAAACCTATTACTTTTACCAAATAAGTTTAAAACTGCACTACCTGGTTGTTTCTTTGTTTATATAATTGTATTCCATCTTATTTTAACAAAGTTTTAAGAGGACAACATCTGTATGATTTACATTAAAATATTTTTCAGGGAGCTTCAGTAGGCTACATATTAGTAAATTTATCCTAGATATACTTATTTTTCAACAAATATTAATTAACTATTACACAACAGGAACCATGTGAGGTAATGGAAATCCAGTAGTAAATCAAACAGATGTGGTTCGCATTCTGACAGAAGAAGAGAGATGAATATAAGTGCTAGTAGAAGAATAAACTCTGTAAATTGGGGTAAATTCTATGAAAGAAATAAAAAATAATGGAGAAAAATGTGTGTGAGTGGGTGGAATGAAGCCACATTATATGTGGGAACATCTCTTTGAGAAATGGATATTGAAACTACGAATTGCATAATTAAATGGTGGTAGCCACATAAAAACTGGAATAAAGTGAATGACAAGCAGAAGAACTCAGTGAAGAAAAATGCCGCAGGAGTATAAAGAGCAATGAAAGTATTGTTATATTATAAGGCTGGAGCAACCCACCAGGGAGAAAGCAGGAAGGATCAGATGCAGGAAAGCACTTGATTTTTTATTCCAAGTGCCAACAGAAAGGCTTTCAGCAGAGAAGGGTTAAGATCTGCTTCACATTTTAAGATGATGTGTAAGGAAGGATCAGAGGTGGCAAGGGTGGAAGCAGGGAGATGGCTTGAGAGACTGCTGCAGAAGTCCATATGAGAAATGACATGATAGACAAATGCAGTAGCTTTAGACAAGAAAGGAAGAGAAATTCATAATATACTTAGTGGAAAATTGACTGAAACTTAAATCTTTGAGACTTTCTGACCAATTGTACATCATGGCAAGCAGGAGGCAAGAACAAACTGGAAGAAAAAAATAGCTTATAGGTTTCTACCTTAAGAAATTGGGTATATGATAGAACATTTACTGATATGTGGAAAATTGGTATTTGAGTAAAAGTAATAGGTTCCGTTCTGCATGTTGAGTTTGACATTTTTGATGTATCCAATTATGGATATTAAGAATTAAATTGGAATTTAGAACCCAGAGGAGAGATTTGGGCTACAAATATATATTTTTTATATTATCAATACATGGGTTTTATTTGGGGAAATCCTTTTTTCTACTGATCATATGATCATATGCTCAGTACTAAGTACAGCCCCAGTTACAATTCAAATAATTGTAATTAGTGGGAAGAAATATATAGGGACTGACAGGTTTCTTGATACTTTCTCAATAAAACTAGATCATGTCCTTTGTAGGGACGTGAGAGGATCTGGAGACTATTATCCTTAGCAAACTAACACAGGAACAGTAAAACAAATATGGCATGTTCTTACTTTTAAGTGGGAGCTAAATGATGTGCACACATGGACACATAGACAAAAACTACAAGCACTGGGGCCTATCACAAGGTGGAAGGTAGGAGTAGGGAGAGGATCAGGATAAATAACTAATAGTTACTAGGCTTAATATCTGAGTGATGAAATAATCTGTATAACAAACCCCCATGACACACATATACTTGTGTAACAAACCTGCACATCCTGCACATGTACCCATGAAGTTGAAAGTTAAAAGAAAAAACTATATCTGTGGTTACTTAGCATTTTCACAAGAATGAATTTACACAGAGTTATACAGAATAATACAAGACACAGTTTCCACAAAATAGTACAGGACACACACTAATGAAATGTTTTCTTTTACTATAATGGTCAAATCATGCTATCAAGTATGAAGTCTTCATGGATTAGCCTAAAAGACAAACTTTCATTACACCATTGCATTTATTTCTATTAGCACTCATCCTTTTGATTTCTGACTACTTGAGTTCAACAATTGATCAGAACTCTTTGAAATTATAAATATTATTATACTTCTTACCATTTTCTCTTGCACTTAGATAACAATATAATGGATAGAATATCATGTGAATGAAAATACCACTTGTTCCAGGAGATACATTTAAAATAGCAATTCCACAATGACAAGAATATTACACAATAAATTCATTTGAGTAACCAACTGAATAGCTGATTAGAATCCCAGATTTTGTTTAAATAGATAATATGTTATCATTATTTAATTCAAAAAGATTTACTAACATCTATCACGTGAAAATTTATTTTATGCACTAGAGAAGTCAGTAGGGATACAGAAAATAAAAAAAAACATTGTCAGCATTCAATGGCTTAAATGGGAAATTGAAAGGTAACAAAACAAAAAGACCAAAAAAAAAAAAAAACAGGTAATACCAAATGACAAGGGCAGTAATAGTAACATGTGTAAGTAATAGTAACATGTAATAACATATTAGAGCAAAAATGCAGATGTGACCACAGGAGAAAAGCCGGTCCCTGGGCCACCTACCTTCCCTTCCCAAACTCCATTCTCTCACGTTTCTTTTCTTTGGCCACTCGTATGAGTTAGGTATGGTCACATTGAACATGTAATCTAAATTCACGAAGGTGAAACTGGGAAGAGGCTGGTACAGTACTTGGATGTGGGTTGGCACCATATAGTGAAGGAACTGCAGGGTCTCTGGTGCCAGGAACATGGTGTAGAAGGGGGAGACACACATTATCCCAGTGAGCTTGTCTCTTGCCCTGACTTAAGCATGGTACTGACTGCAGTTGTCAACATTTTCTCTGCTTATGGGATATATTGGTGTAAATGCAGACTCTCAATCCTCAAGATATTTTTTCAAGTGCTAATATTGGTTACAGTATTCTCCATAATAGAATGATCAATGATGGCTGCCTCACTAAGACAATGAAAAATGAATAAAATTATTTAAAATAAGTGAAGAGAATGTAGCTTTGCCAGGAATTTACCTTCACTTTAAAAATAATGCTTCGTTTCCTCTTCTAACTTAATAAAACTAAATGTAACAGAATGTTGTTTCCTAATTTTTAGGAAGAATGCAACATTTTTTCTCTAAAAGTTTTGGCAGTTGATACTGTCTGTGACCTTCTTTGTGGGAAAACAGTTCAATTAACTGATGTATTAAAAAGTCATTTGCTACAAGAGGAGAATACTCATCTTGATTCTATCTCATTTTCACAATCCTTTGAAACACCTTAAAGATAATGGAAAACAAATAAATATGCCAGACAATTTATCGAGTTACATAGCAGTCTGTCCCCTTTTGTCGCATATATTTATCTTGTCATTTCTGCTTGAATGTTTTATCCTCAGGTGAATGCAGTATTTTCTAATTATTTTGAAGAACGCTTTACAGAGATATGAATAATCCATTAAACATGGTATTGTTCCTGCAGCTTTGTTACCTATTGTAGAAATGTAATTCTTGCCATAACTTTAGCTGATAAACATGTTAATAAGAAATTTAATTGAGAAAAATAAAAGTATAAGAAAGAGATATTCCCTTGACACAATAGTGTCCTCTACAAATGATAATTTCTTACAATTTTTCTTCAGTGAAAATTCTAACATGTCTTCACTGATTAAATTTCATGGTCCCCTAATAAACAATCTTATCTTTACTTTGATACGAATAATCAAAGAAGCCCAGCCAATGTAATATCTATAAGGATTTTTGTCCTCTCAGTTGGCATTTACTTTTCCGATTGTAAACCAAAAATAAAATTCTAAGCCCCTCAGCTAACTGAATGGAACCCACCTCCTGGCCAAGAAGATCCCAAAACAGAAAAACATCAGACTCTGACAGGAAGTGGGAGTTGAACATGCCTCATTATACCCCATCCCTATGTTGCTTCCCTTTTATCCTAACACTAACATGAAGGACCAGAACTCCTGACAGTAATACGCAGCATTAGGTTGCCATTCTTTAAAACAAAGCTGCTGAATCATCTATGAGCTCTGTCCTGGCAAAAGGTATTGTGAGACGCAACACGGTTTACATTTCATTAGGTTTATTCCCACATCCTTGGTGAGACTTGCCCATGATTTCGGACTTTACCTGGGGAAATAAACCCTATTCCCGGTTCACAATGTAATGGATTTTGAGAATTTATAAATCAGGAAAGACTTATAAATACATTCTATTTTATTTCATGGGCATGTAGCACAGGATAAGGTGGAAAGAATCTTCAACTGCTACATATTTTCCATGATTGTGAGAGCTAAAGCAGAAGGAAAGTGTAATGTTTCTCAAAGAGCAAAGACAAACAGAAAGCAGAAGGCCTGAGGATTAGCATCACATGAACAACAAGCTGAGGAGCAGGGGAGCCCTGAGAGAGTCAAGAAACTGAGGGAGGAAAGGTTTATGGGAAGGAAGAAGTGATGAATGGTGTGAAATGTCACCTAGTGGTCAAGCAAGAGGATCTGAAACATTTTCCTTTGTGTTTATGAATTTGAGAATTTGGATGACTTTATAGAGAAATTTAAATAGAATGATAAATAGCAAATATAGAACTTCTAAGAAGCTCAAATGAGAAAAATTTAGAAGAAAAAGAATGCATGTAAAGAGAGAGATTTGTTCTATAAACTTGAGAGAGCTCTCTGAGAGGATTAGTTGCATTGTCTTTGTGTATGTATTGGCTGGGGAGGGTTTCTGCTAAAAACCAGAAAACCTGCTAGACAAATTCTAAAAGAGCTGGAACACTACTTCATGTCTCTTTGTAGTCTACTACTTTAAATTTTCAAAGAAAAATTTTAGATAATTTTTATATAAGTTTTACTTTATTTTACATAATTAAAAAATGCCATAGGTCAAGCTCTGTGGCTCATGCCTGTACGCCTGTAATCCCAGCACTTTGGGAGGCCAAGGCGGGTGGATCAGCGAAGGTCAGGAGTTCAAAACCAGCCTGACTAACGAGGTGAAACCCGTCTCTATTAAAAATACAAACATTAGCCAGGCATAGTGGCAGGGACCTGTAGCCCCAGCTACTCGGGAGGCTGAGGCAGGAGAATTGCTTGGACCCGGGAGGTGGAGGTTGCAGTGAGCTGAGATTGCACCACTGCACTCCAGCCTGGGTGACAGAGGAATACTCCATCTTAAAAAAAATACTATAAATAAGCCATCATATTTTAATTCAACTTTAATGAGTTATTTTTTAACAAGTTTTTTTCTTACACTGATACCGTTATCCAATTTAATGAAATATTTAATAAAATTTCAGTTTAACACATAACTCTGATTCAATGTATCTGATGAATTATTTGTTTGCTTATGATGATATTAATATAGAAAAAATCCTAAATAATAATAATAATGTGTTTTAGCTAGCCATACATTTTACATGTAGTGTACTTAGATTTGCAGACATTGGCAGTTCCATAAACTCATTTCAGTGTACTAGTTTTTCTTAACACAGATGAATAATAGAATTTTCCCCCAACTCACAACTCCAAAAGCTTTCTACTGTTTAATTCTATTCACGTGTTGTAATCCATACTTATTCACTCGAATTCTGTTACTTTTGCCTTAATTTGTAAAAGTGATAAAAACGTAATTCCAAAACCTAACTTAGACCTTAAGTGATGAGGAGTTTCTTGGCTTCCATTATATGCCTTACCTGTATTTCTATATATTAAATTATTTCATAAAGTCAAGGTCCACACATTCTCAAGTGAACATCATTGATACATATGGTCTGGAAAGAGAATATGAGAGGGAACAGCTAAGGTAATCTGTGAATTCATTCAATCCGTTTATGTCTGAGCCCACTGACCTTTATTGAGGAAAATAGTCATGCACCTTGAAACTAAAGGCTAATCCCCAGAGCAAAGAGCCCCAAGCGGTTTGATAGCAAGACGCACCCCTTACTCTCTCGATAGGTGTTTGCACAGAAGAACATGAGTGAGGACGTGTAAAAATTGATGGTTTTGAGAAAAATGTACTTTTCTCATGAAAAATTTTCAACATATTGTGACGTAGAAGGAAGCAGAACAGATAAAGAACTGGATATGCGTTGAGTGAGTACTAGATAGGGATATATGGACAAAATAGAATGCCAAGTATTTACATTTGGACAGTATTACACCTTAAAAAAATATGCAAAATAAGTTATTATGCAAAATTAAAGATGACAGGTTTCATCAGGTACCCAGATTTTAGGTTAAAGGTCATTATTATGTCCCATTTTTCCAGAGTCACACAATGAATTCATCAAAGGGTATTGATTCTTGGGTGATTAACACAGCCATGGAATTGTTAAAGGATGCTTTACATTAAATTTCTTTATGATTTAGGCCCAATTTTGTTCATGTTACTTCCTTAAATTGCATATGCAATATAAATAATACTACCTGTTACTTAATTGTTACTGATGTTTGTCATTATTTCATCTAACCTAAATATTTATACAAGTGAAAACGAGAAGCTCTATAATATGGGAATTGAATTAAGCCACTACATGGAGAATGACACACATTCCTCAGAAACCATGTGTAATCAAAGAATTTCCAAGTTCCTACAACTTAAGCTTCCTAGAATTTGACTCTGATGCCATCCTGAAATCCACAATCTTATTGCCACTTCTTTTTTCCCCTTAATTTAAGAAACTGGCATAAAAACACAATTCTATTGCCAATCAAATTTTGGTTTTCTGAAATCCTAGTATGAATAAGATTTTAAAATAAAGCAAAAACAAGAATAATGCATGTGGCTTTGTACTTCTCTTCACTAGGCCTGGATTTCCTGAGAAACTTTATAATCTCTTCAAAATCTGGGCTCTGCTGCCTATTATAGACTGAAATCTACATAAATAGAGTATGCAGACTACTTCTTACTGTTGTATCTCCATTTAATAGCAATAAATCATTCTGGAAGCTCAAAGTGTTGAGATTTGAGAGAGCTTAACTGTTCACTGAGAGTAATAACAAGATACAATGCTTGGAAAATTGTGTGTGTGTGTGTATTCGTCACATACATCATAAGAAAATGAGTATTTAGGCCAGACATGGTGGCTCACGCCTGTAATCCCAGCACTTTGGGAGGCCGAAGCGGGTAGATCCCCTGAGGCCAAGAGATAGAGACCATCCTGGTCAACATGGTGAAACCCCACCTCTACTGAAAATACAAAAATTAGCTGGGCATGGTGGCACAGGCCTGTAGTCTCAGCTACTCGGGAGGCTGAGGCAGGAGAATTGCTTAAATCTGGGAGGTGGAGGTTGCAGTGAGCCGAGATCACGCCACTGCACTCCAGCTTAGTCACAGAGCAAGACTCCGTCTCAAAAAAAAAAAATGAATATTTAAGTGGCATTATCATTAGTGTCCTAATTCCAATAGATTTCTAACTTTTCAGTATTATCCGCTAGCTTTTAGCTTTTGTTCTCTTTCAAGAAAATTCACAGTACAAGACCTGTGGAAAATGTAATTGATTCTCAAATACTCATTTCTCTTATAATTTCTTGTTCACATCATTCTCCTGAACATGGACAGTATATTAAGTATAAATAAGGTGATTTCTAAATTTGAAGTAAAGGGCATGATGAGATACTCTTTCACACTGAATGTGGGGAGAAATCACCCAGCTCTCAGGATGCTTGAAGCATAGAAAACTGGTAGCTGAGAAGAACAGTGAAGAACTCGGAATTTATCTAGATCTTCTTTTAACTGCAGATTCTGGTATAACTCCTCATGATGAAAAATACCTATTTTTACCAATTCCTCAAAATTTTTATCTTTATATTTCCATTCTCTGCACATCTGAAATAATGGTTTTAAATGAGAAAAAATATTTTTTAAAATTTAATCATTGATGTAAAAAGAAGTTTTTTGTTTGTTTTTGTTTTTTGTTTTGTTGTTTTTGTTTTTTGTCTTAGTGATATTTGTTGATTTTCTAGATCCTCCCTAACTTGCCCAGTAGGCACATGGGTCATTCAACAGATACACTCAACTGCCTTTATTTGAAAGGATCTATAAAAGGAATCCACTGCTCAGAGAACTGCTCCCTGTATCCAACCTCAAAGTAACATTCCAAAAGAATTAAACCACTGCACAGCATCAATGCTGCCTAGCTACAAAGAAAAAGATCAAGAACTAGGATTTCTATGCTTAAAAGAAACATATTAAGTTATAGTTTAGGAAAATATTTTTCCTGTTTTAGTTATGTAGCTATTCCTCCAGACTATCTTTTTACTTGGTTTTAGTTTGTTGTTTAGCGGCTGTGTTCTTAGAAACCTGACAATATGTTGACCACAGTTCAAATTTATTATATACAGCACCAAAATTCACATTGAAAATTTTGGCCGTTTAAATAATACGATTCTCAAATCAGCTTTACTCATAGTGTTATATCAAATGTTGATACAATTTATGTGTGTTTGTTGATGCAATTATCAAAGATAATTCAAAACACAGCAATGTTTGTTATTTTTCAGGGAGTAATTCTCAAGTATATTCCTTAAGTTGTTTAATATTGAAGGAAGAAAAACGGACCCTAAAATTTTCCTAATAGGCAGATTTTACCTTAAAGGTAATCTATTACTTAAAACAACGTGATCAAAAACAGTTGTATTATTTGAAGTAAGAGTAAAGTTAATAGTGAAAACACAATACTATTTTTATTGTAGCTGAGGGCTTTTTTTGTTGTTTATTTTCAAAGTATTTTCTCATAATGATTCTTCCAGGATATTTTAAGCTATTCCATATAAAAGTACAAATTTCTAGGAATTAGTACCAGTTAGTTACTAATAAAGTTTGAATTGTCATCTTTATTTCCCATGGTAACATTCATGAAAATGGACATATATATGCAACATTATTAGAGTTCTACAAATTCAGTTTAGATTTAATTATCTAAAAGATATCAAAGGGATCTTCACTAATCAAATCACAAAGAGGCTGTAGAATTCAAACAAAGAAGAAATAAAATATTTCCACTACCTCTTGGAGAGATGTGGGCTTCAGGGATGAAAAACCAACAGTAGCATCCTTTAAATTGGGATCTGGACAAAAATTTTAAAACCTAGTAACAAAACCTAGTAAATAAAAAGTTCATCTAAATGATTACTGTCTAAATGTTTTTAAAACATAATATAAAGATAATAATGATAAAATATAATACTTACCTGTGTATAAAATCCCAGATTTTTAAAATCAAAATGTAGAGTGAAGTGGGTGAGTGAGGCCAAATAAAATCATGCCTTTTATTTAAATAAAATATAAATGGATAGTTACTCTTTATGTTGTTAACTAGTGAAACCTATTTTTCTTAAAAGAGATAAAGCCAACCACTAAGTATGAAAAGACAAGAATATTTTCTGAATAATTAGAGCAATAAAAACAAAAATAGCTTATAGAGGAAAAAGCCAAAATGCAGTAAAAATCAACAACTAAAACTCAGACAGAATCATGAAAATGTCCGTTATAATTATAAAATGAATGGATTAAATACATTAATATAAAAATATGTAGATTGTATACATATAAATATGTAGATAAAAACAGAAAATTTAGCTTTGATTTAAAAATGAAATATTGGTATATTTTCTTGGGAAAAATACAATTAAAAAGTAAAACATGAAAATATATAGAAAAAGGCAAAAATTTGAGAGCTTTGTAAAAAATACCTTTTCAAGGATAATTGTATTAATTTTTTGCTTTAATTTGAAAATTGTTAATGAAAAAATTAGGAGGAGTCTTTGGTGGAAATAATGATTTTTTTTTTCATTACGAGTGTTCTACTACAAAGTGTAGTGTCATAGACCAGATAGTCATAATTCTCTAGGCACATCTAAAACAATTTGTTTTAAAACTGTACAACTAAATGAAAACTGAACAACCTGCTCCTGAATGAATACTGGGTAAATAACGAAATTAAGGCAGAAACAAGTAAGTTCTTTGAAACCAATGAGAACAAAGACACAATGTACCAGAATCTCTGGGACACAGCTAACACAGTGTTTAGAGGGAAATTTATAGCACTAAATGCTCACATGAGAAAGCAAGAAAGATCTAAAATCAACACCTTAACATCACAAAAGAATTAGAGAAGCAAGAGCAAGCAAATTCAAAAGCTAGCAGAAGACAAGAAATAACTAAGATCAGAGCAGAACTGAAAGAGACAGAGACACAAAAAAGTCCTTCAAAAAATCAATGAATCCAGGAGTTGGTTTTTTGAAAAGATTAACAAAATAGTTAGACCACTAGCCAGACTAAGAAAGAAGAAAAGAGAGAAGAACCAAATAGACACAATAAAAAATGATAAAGGGGATATAACCACTGATCTCACAGAAATACAAACTACCATCACAGAATACTATAAACACCTCTGTGTAAGTAAACTAGAAAATCTAGAAGAAATGGATAAATTCCTGGACACATACACCCTCCCAAGAATAAACCAGGAAGAAGTTGAATCCCTGAATAGACCAATAACAAGTTCTGAAA
>NW_012115222.1:4286037-4327225 GCF_000951035.1 Colobus angolensis palliatus
AGAAATGGATAAATTCCTGGACACATACACCCTCCCAAGAATAAACCAGGAAGAAGTTGAATCCCTGAATAGACCAATAACAAGTTCTGAAATTGAGGGAGTAATCAGTAGCCTACCAACCAGAAAAAGCCCAGGACCAGACGGATTCACAGCCAAATTCTACCAGAGGTACAAAGAGGAGCTGGTACCATTCTTCCTGAAACTATTCCAAAAAATAGAAAAACAGGGACTCCTCTCCAATTCATTTTATGAGGCCAGCATCATCCTGATATTAAGACCTGGCAGAAACACAACAAAAAAAGAAAATTTCAGGCCAATATCCCTGATGAACATTGATGCAAAAATCCTTAAGAAATACCGGCAAACCGAATCCAGCAGCACATCAAAAGGCTTATCCACCACAAACAAGTCGGCTTCATCCCTGGGATGCAAGGCTGGTTCAGCACACACAAATCAATAAATGCAATCCATTACACAAACAGAACCAATGACAAAAACCACATGATTATCTCAATAGATGCAGAAAAGGCCTTCAACAAAATTCAACACCCCTTCATGCCAAAAACACTCAATAAACTAGGTATTGATGAAACGTATCTCAAAATAATGAGCTATTTATGACAAATGCAATGCCAATATCATACTGCATGGGCAAAAGCTGAAAGCATTCCCTTTGAAAACCAGCACAAGACAAGGATGTCCTCTCTCGCCACTCCCATTCAACATAGTATTGGACGTTCTGGTCAGGGCAATCAGGCAAGGCCAAGAAATAAAGTATTCAAATAGAAAGAGAGGAAGTAAAAGTGTCTCTGTTTGCAGATGACATGATTGCATATTTAAGAAATCCCATCTTCTCAGTCCAAAAACTGCTTAAGCTGATAAGCAACTTCAGCAAAGTCTCAGGATAGAAAATCAATGTGCAAAAATCACAAGCATTCCTATACACCAATAACAGACAAACAGAGAGCCAAATCACGAGTGAACTCCCATTCATAATTGCTACAAAGAGTATAAATACCTAGATATCCAATTTACAAGGGATGTGAAGGACCTCTTCAAGGAGAACTACAAACCATTGCTCAAGGAAATAAGAGAGAACACAAACAAATGGAAAAAAATTCTATGCTCATGAGTAGGAAGAATCAATATCATGAAAATGGCCACACTGTCCAAAGTAATTTATAGATTCAGTGCTCTTTCCATTAAGCTACCATTGACTTCTTCACAGAATTAGAAAAAAAAAAAAAAAAAACTACTTTAAATTTCACATGGAAGCAAAAAAGAGCCTGTTCTAAGCAAAAAGAACAAAGCTGGAGGCATCATGCTACCTGACTTCAAACTATACTCAAAGGCTACAGTAACCAAAACAGTATGGTACTGGTACCAAAACAGATATATAAACCAATGGAATGGAACGGAGGCCTCATAAATAATGTCACAAGGCTACAACCATCTGATCTTTGACAAACCTGACAAAAATAAGCAATGGGGAAAGGATTCCCTATTTAATAAACGGTGTTGGGAA
Organism: Colobus angolensis palliatus; assembly: GCF_000951035.1. Lineage (NCBI taxonomy): Eukaryota > Metazoa > Chordata > Mammalia > Primates > Cercopithecidae > Colobus > Colobus angolensis. Next base: position 4,287,563 of record NW_012115222.1, read on the forward strand.
AATTGGCTAGCCATATGCAGAAAACTGAAACTGGACCCCTTCCTTACACCTTATTCAAAAACTAACTAAAGATGGATTAAAGACTTAAACATAAGACCTAATACCATAAAAACTCTAGAAGAAAACTAGGCAATACCATTCAGGACATAGGCATGGGCAAAGACTTCATGACTAAAACACCCAAAGCAATGGCAACAAAAGCCAAAATTGACAAATAGGATCTAATTAAACTAAAGAGCTTCTGAACAGTAAAAGAAACTATCATCAGTGTGAACAGGCAACCTACAGAATGGGAGAGAAATTTTGCAGTCTATCCATCTGACAAAGGACTAATATCCAGAATCTACAAAGAACTTTAACAAATTTACAAGAATAAAACAAACAATCCCATCAAAAAGTGGGCAAATGATATGAACAGACACTTCTCAAAAGAAGACATTTATGTGGCCAAAAAACATATGAAAAAAAGCTCATCATCACTGGTCATTAGAGAAATGCAAATCAAAAACACAATGAGATACCATCTCATACCAGTTAGAATAGCAATCATTAAAAAGTCAGGAAACAACAGCTGCTGGAGAGGATGTTCAGAAATAGGAACACTTTTACACTGTTGGTGGGAGTGTAAATCAGTTCAACCATTGTAGAAGACAGTGTGGTGATTCTTCAAGGATCTAGAACCAGAAATACCATTTGATTGAGCAATCCCCTTACTTGGTATATATTCAAAGGATTATAAATCATTCTACTCTAAAGACACATGCACACATATCTTTACTGTAATACTATTCACAATAGCACAGGCTTGGAACCAACCCAACTGCCCATTAATTATAGACTGGATAAAGAAAATGTGGCACATACACACCATGGAATACTATGCAGCCATAAAAAATGATGAGTTCATGTCCTTTGCAGGGACATGGATGAAGCTGTAAATCATCATCCTTAGCAAACTAACAAAGGAACGGAAAACCAAACACTGCATATTCTCATTCATAAGTGGGAATTGAACAACGAGAACACATGGACACAGGAAGAGGAACATTACATACTAGGGCCTGTTGCGGTGTGGGGGCAAAGGGAGGGATAGCATTAGGAGAAATACCTAACATAGATGACAGGTCAACGGGTGCAGCAAACCACCATGGCACATGTATATCTATGTAACAAACCTGCATATTCTGCACATGTATCCCAGAACTTAAAGTATAATTTTTAAAAAAGAAAAAGAACAATTTGTTTTAAAATATCTCCTTTGCATTTAAGTATTCTTTTTGTCACTCTTTTATCTTCTGTTTCCAAAATAACTTAAAAACATTCTGCCAAGGGAAAATAATTTTTTTTTTTTTTTTTGAGACAGAGTCTGGCTCTGTCGCCCAGGCTGGAGCGCAGTGGCCGGATCTCAGCTCACTGCAAGCCCCGCCTCCTGGGTTTACGCCATTCTCCTGCCTCAGCCTCCCAAGTAGCTGGGACTACAGGTGCCCGCCACCTCGCCCGGCTCGTTTTTTTGTATTTTTTTTTAGTAGAGACGGGGTTTCACCGTGTTAGCCAGGATGGTCTCGATCTCCTGACCTCGTGATCCGCCCGTCTCGGCCTCCCAAAGTGCTGGGATTACAGGCTTGAGCCACCGTGCCCGGCCAGGAAAATAATTTTTAAAATAAATAACAATAATTGAGTCTAGGAATATGTCTTCAGTTATTGCAACCAAGCACTACATTTTATTACGTGAAGGTCTAGGAATCTATCTAATATTCTGTTTATATCAAAGAGTTTATATATCTTTCTCATTGATCTTGTATTTCTACATCTTTCTTACGAAGCATGCAACTTGTATAGGAACATATAGACCATAATACAAAAAAATAGTATTTTGTATCTTTGTCAAGGGAAATGAATTGTTCTCATTAATTACTTCCAGAACATAGCAATCTGACTGAGAATAGAAGATGGCCATGAACATAACTGGAAATGAAGCACATAAGGTCAGAGTTCAAAATTATCATAGTACAGTAGAAAAAACAACAGTCTACAAGTTAGGAGAATTTAGGAAGTTTCTTTTAGGAGAATTTTGGGACAATTAAGCATAGGACAAACCATTTTACATCTCAACTTTCCCAGGTCTCATATTCTGAAACTGCATGATACTATGTAACTCCAAGGTATTGGACTTAGTCCAAACTTAAGGTTTTACAGTAGGTGTCACCATAAGGAAACTGTATAAACTTTTGAAGGTATTCTGTCATGTAGTAATAAATATAGCTTAAGAAAGTGCTATAATCACTAATTTGCATGGAATTAACAGTTAAAATACATATTTGTTAATATAGGGTGAAAAAAGCACATTATAATAATATCAATTGTACTTGAGGTTCAAGGTTATTTTGTGAAAATAATAAAGAATTAAATAGAATAAAAAGTTATTACATATAATAAAAGCTAACGGGGAAAGAGATCTTACAATTGATAATAAAGAAATGGAACCTATTTTAGAAAGCACAGGTTGGCAACCTATGGCCAAAATACCAAATCAAGGCACTTCCTGTTTTTGAAACAAAGTTTTATGTGAACATAAATACCTTCATTATATATTGTCTATGGCTGATTTTACCCTATAGAGATAGAACTGAATAGTTGCCACAGAGAATATATGGACCACAATGCTTAAAATATTTATTATCTAGCCCTTTATTGAAAAAGTTTGTCAACATCTGGTAGAGAAATTTCAAGATGAAAATGCTAACTAATTCCATATTAAAAATACAACCCAAATTAACTAAACTTTAGTTTGGAAAGAGTCTTTGGACTTCACAAAAGCTAAGTAAATAAGGCCCTTGTGATTTAAAAGATATAAGCATCTTAATATATATAGTTTTAAAGATTACAAATTTGAATCCCTAATAATTGGTAAAAAAAATTTTATACAATTCACCATATTCCACATTTAGAAAAAATGTTTATATCTCACTTGATTTTTATCATTAGAAGTCAGAATGTTTTACATCATTAACAGTATTCATAATTGAATACACACGCACACACTTGGTGCACTTCTGAAATGTTTCATAACCATTGATTAAAATTAAAATATATTCTTTGAATTACAGTCTTCATTGGCATTTGTTCTCCCATAGAAAACCCATCCACTCAGACAGAGTCCTAGTATTTTCAGTGACTAGTCTGGTATACAGAATGTGCCCTACAAGTTAAACAAACAAATTTCTTCTGGAAAAAAAAATATGTAAACTCTGTCTTTTGTTACCTATTGGATTATAAAAGGAAGATTTTGGTTGCTGTTCATTTTTCTGTAGACATTTGCAGGGAAATGAAAATAGGCCATGTAAATTATATTAATCACAAGCACACAATTTCCAGAGATTGCCTTTCACTTGAAGATAATGAAACAGCCATGGCTGGTTAGCTTCTGATTTACTTTAAGTTTCTATATCTGATATTTCCACTTAAACAGATTTGTAAGTCTCTTCCTTAAATATTGAATTTATCCAGAAACAGTCTTTCTCTCCATGGCTTTAAATGAATATTGATTTTTCTTTTAGCTTTAAAAGCCATCGAGTCTTAAAATGTATCAGTAATTATTATAAACATTAAATAGTGCAAGTAAAACGATCCCCTTTAATTAATCTAGTTGAGCAGCTAATGATCACATTTTTTACATAAAAATGTATTTCTTTCTGTGTTGGTCCAGTGGCATTTCATCAGGAAGAAGTACGATAAAAAGAGTGCAGCTATCTCCATCCATACAGAGCTGATTATAATGTAGAAGTCTTGTAACTGGTCATTTCATTTCAGAAGCTTATTGATATGGCTCAGCTGTGTCCTCGCCCAAATGTCATTTTGAATTGTGTCTCTCGTAATTCCCATGTATCATGGGTGGGACCCGGAGGGAGATAACTGAATCATGGGGTGAGTCTTTCCCATGCTGTTCTCATGATAGTGAATAAGTCTCACAAGATCTGACGGTTTTATAGAGCGGAGGCCCCTTGCACAAGCTCTCTGTGCATGCCTCTATGTAAGATGTGGCTTTGCTCCTCCTTCACCTTCTACCACGATTGTGAGGCCCCCCAAAATGTAGAACTGTAAGTCAATTAAACCTCTTTCCTTTATAAATTACTCAGTCTCTGGTATGTCTTTATTAGCAGCATGAGAACAGGTTAATACAGTAAATTGGTACAAGTAGAGTGGGGTGCTACTGTAAAGATACCCAACAATGTGGAAGTGACTTTGGAACTGGGTAACAGGCAGAAGCTGGAGCACATTGGAGTGCTCAGAAGAAGACAGGAAGATGTGGGAAAGTTTGGCACTTCCTTGAGACTTGTTGAATGTCTTTGACCAAAATGCTGTTGGTGATATAGACAATAAAATCCAAGCTGAGGCAGTCTCAGATGGAGATGAGGAACTTTTTGGGAACAGGAGTAAAGGTTACTCTTGCTATGCAAAGAGACTGTCGGCATTTCACCCCCACCCTAGAGATCTGTGGAACTTTGAACTTGAGAGAGATGATTTAGGGTATCTTGTGGAAGAAATTTCTAAGGGGCAAAGCAATCAAGAGGTGACAGGCATAAAAGTTAGGAAAATTTGCAGCCTGATGATGTAACAGAAAAGAAAAACCCATTTTCTGGGGAGAAATTCAAGCCAGCTGCAGAAATTTGCATAAGGAAGCAGGAGATGAATGATAATCACAAAGACAATGAGGAAAATGTCTCCAGGCCATGTCAGAGACCTTCACAGCAGCCCCTTCCATCACAGGCCTAGAGGCCTAGGAGGGGAAAATGCTTTCATGGATGGGCACTAGAGCCCCCCTGCTCTATGCAGCCTTGGGACATGGTGCCCTGCATTCCAACTGCTTCAGTTCCAGCTCAGCTAAAAGGAGCCAATGTACAGCTCAGGCCATTACTTCAGATGGTGCAAGCCCCAAGCCTTGCCAGTTTACATGTAGTTTTGGGCCTGTGGGTACACAGAAGTCAAGAATTGAGGTTTGGGAACCTCTGCCTAGATTTCAGAGGATGTATGGAAATGCTTGGATGTCCAGGCAGAACATTGCTGCAGGGGTAGGGCCCTCATGGAGAACTTCTGCTAGGGGAATGTGGAAGGGAAATGTGGAGTTGGAACCCCCACACAGAGTCCCCACTTGGGCACTGCCTCATGAAGCCATGAGAAAGGGACCACCATCCTCCAGACCCCAGAATGGTAGATCCACTGAGAGCTTCCATCGCATGCCTGGAAAAGCCACAAACACTTAATGTCAGTCCATGAAAGCAGCCAGGAGGGGAGCCGTATCCTGCAAAGCCACAGGGGTGGAGCTGCCCAAGGCCATTGGAGCCCACTTCCCTGCATCAGTGTGACCTGGATGTGAGACATGGAGTCAAATGAGGTCACTTTTCGAGCTTTAACGTGTAATGATTCCCCTACTGGGTTTCAGACTCAAATAGGGCCTGTAGTCTCTTTGTTTTGTCCAATTTCTCCCATTTGGAATGTATTTACCCAATGCATGTATCCCCATTGTATCTGGGAAGTAACTAACTTACTTGTGATTTTACTGGCTCATAAGCAGAAGGGGTTTGTCTTGTCTTTTTTTTTTTTATATTTTTATTTTTTTATTATTGTACTTTAAGTTCTAGGGTACATTTGCATAACGTGCAGGTTTGTTACATATGTATACTTGTGCCATGTTGGTGTGCTGCACCCATCAACTCGTCAGCACCCATCAATTCATCATTTATATCAGGTATAACTCCCCAATGCAATCCCTCCCCCCTCCCCCCTCCCCATGATAGGCCCCAGTGTGTGATGTTCCCCTTCCTGAGTCCAAGTGATCTCATTGTTCAGTTCCCACCTATGAGTGAGAACATGTGGTGTTTGGTTTTCTGTTCTTGTGATAGTTTGCTAAGAATGATGGTTTCCAGCTGCATCCATGTCCCTACAAAGGACGCAAACTCATCCTTTTTTATGGCTGCATAGTATTCCATGGTGTATATGTGCCACATTTTCTTAATCCAGTCTGTCACAGATGGACATGTGGGTTGATTCCAAGTCTTTGCTATTGTGAATAGTGCCGCAATAAACATACGTGAATGGGACTTTGGACTGTGGACTTTTGAGTTAATGCTGAAATGAGTTAAGAATTTGGAGGACTGTTGGCAAGGCATGATTCGTTTTGAAATGTAAGAACATGAGATTTGGGAGGGGCCAGGGACAGAATGATATGGTTTGGCTGTGTCCCCACCCAAATCTCATCTTGAATTGTAGCCCCCATAATTCCCATGTGTCATGGGAGGGACCTGGAGAGAGCTAATTGAATAACTGAGGCAGGTCTTTCCCCCTGCTATTCTCATGACAGTGAATAAGTCTCACAAGATTTGATGGTTATATAAAGGAGAGTTCCCCTGCACACACTGTCTTTGCCTGTCACCATTTCAGATGTGACTTTGTTCCTCCTTCACCTTCTTCCATGATTGTAAGGCCTCCCCAGATGTGGAACTGTGAGTCAATCAAACCTCATTTCTTCCTAAATTACTCAGTCTCACGAATGTCTTTATTAGCAGAATGAGAACGGACTAATACACTGATAGAAGAAAGGAAGAAGGAAGACAGTGGCTTGGCTCCTTAAAAATGATTTACAAATCAAGAGGCAAAAAATCAGGTTATTTGTCTTCTTACCCAAATGTTTTAACACTTGAAAATTTTAAGGAAAAATTAGACAATCCCTGAGGAATATGTCATAATTATTGGCATTTTAAGTGAAATAAAATATATTGTTAATTTTACCTTTTCATATACTCTGCTATTGTTATTTTAAAATATTTACCCCTCTTTTTTCCTGAGAATCAGATTTTCTTGCCTTTTATTTTGCCATGGAAATTGGTTTAAGCCTATAAAGTATGAGCTGTAAAGGGCGTTTATTCCAAAATCTACATGAGATTCCAACTGACCGGTGCAACTTATCAGCCTCTCTGGTAAGACCACGGAGAAATTTAAAGAGACAGCTCCTATAAGTTCTCAGCTAGACAAAAGAGTTTCTAACAAGTCGAATGGAACTGTCTCATTGCTTTTTGATTTTTAAGCCCAAAGTAGAAATGAACCTGGATTGAAGGTATGCATCGGTGTGGCTTTTGTGTGACAGAGTGGTTTATAATCTAATCTGCAAGAATTCCATGCAACTTTTAAAGGATTTGTGTCATCTTGTACTGAAAGGATAGCAATTGTGCAAAACGAAAAGAGGACTCCTTCCCTAAGCAGTCTGAGGGAACTACTAAAATGCAAATATTTGCCATTTTTCATAGAAGAGCAGTGACTCACAGGATGGGACCAACATTACAGGAGGCAGGGCCAAAAGCCCTGGAGAACAATTCTCAGGGAGCCAAAATGAGTTCTAATCAACAACATTTTATGCTCTCAGAGCATGGGGAATTGGTCAGCATAATAGATGCAGGCATTTAGTAAATTCAGTATGCAATTATAATTCAAAAAAAGTAAACACTTATTAAGTTAGAAGTAAATGAGAACCTCCAAGGCCTAACAAAAAATTTCCATAAACATCTAGAGCAAACATCTTAAATATGGTAAGATTGAAAACAGTTCCTTAAAAATAAGGAACAACTCAATGATATACACTACCACCGTATCTATTCTATTTTATTGGCAGTCGTAAGTAGTATAAGAGGAAACAAAAAAGGTATTAAGGGTATAAGATGGTAAAGCAAAATTATTAGAGATAATTTTTATCATTTACTTAGAAAATGCGAAAGAATCCATAAATCTTACAAAAGAACAGCATATAAAGTCAATAACATTTATATACACCATAAGCAAATACCTGGAAAACAAAAATAAAGAGAAGAAGAAATTTTCAATAATTTAAATACAGCACTATTTACAAGAATACAAGAATAAATATATCATAAGATATGTAAAATCTCTACAGGTAAATTATAAAACTTTTAGAGCTATTAAAAATAATGATAAAATTCAGTAAACCATATTTATAAAGAGACAAACCTTATATTATAGAAAAAATCAACTTTCCCTAAGTAGAACTCCAGATTTAATAAAATTTCAATAGAAATTTCTGGGTTTTTTTTAATGCAACTTGTTCAGATTGTTATAAAATTTATATAAAAAACCAAAAAGAGCTAATAAATACCCTGGACTCATCTGAATTAGTGAAGGATGGGTAATTTGTCCTACTAAATACTTTAAATCTGTAATAATCTAAATAGTATGTTACAGCATTAGGGATAGAAAATATAGCTTATTCGATAAATAAAGGTGCTAACAAGCACCCAAACATTAATGGAACATTGTTATATGACAGAGATAGCATGCCAGATGGCTGGGTGAAGTTGAAATTATTTAATAAATAGAGGAGTTGAAATTATTAAATCGAGATTAAGAAACATGGTCAGCTAAGTGAATAAAGACAAAATTAAATCTCTGCCTCATAGAATATAAAAATAGATTCCAAGAGCATTAAGGACTTAAGCTTCTTAGTAGAAAATATAAGTAAATACCTTTTAGACTTTAGAATAAGAAAGGTTTCTTAAATAAGTACAAAATGCATTGACTGTACAAGAAAAAAATGATACATTTAGATTAAAACTAACAACATTGGTTAATCAAAATAATAGATCAAATTGGGAGGCAATATCTGTATTACAGCCAAGTGCCAAAGCATTGGTATGGATAATAAAGTGCTTCTATAGGTCAATAAGAACAGCAAAGTAAAAATTAAAGAGAAAATTGTTGAAAGTTATAACTGGCACCAGGCGCGGTGGCTCACGCCTGTAATCTCAGCACTTTGGGAGGCCAAGGCGGGCGGATCACGAGGTGCCAGCAGTGGTGGCGGGCGCCTGTAGTCCCAGCTACTCGGAAGGCTGAGGCAGGAGAATCACTTGAACCAGGGGCGCAGAGGTAGCAGTGAGCCGAGACCGCGCCATTGCACTCCAGCCTGGGTGACAGAGCGAGACGCCGTCTCAAGAAAAAAAAAAAGTTATAAATGGTAATTTAAAAAATAAAATCCACGAATGGCAATAATCATACAATGAAATATTTAAAATTATTAATGGTTGCAAAATAAAAATCAAAATTGCTGAGATACCACTTACATTCGTTTGATTAAAAATAAAAAGAAGGCACCAATATTGATTATTGTCACCATCAAACGTGTGAGTTTTGTGATTATATTTTGTTTCCTAATGATATGTATTGTATTCTTAAATTCCAAATGCTTTACCTTTTATTTCTGTAAGTTCAGCTTGATGTATTATGGAGTTTATAAGTTAAATAAATATTTGGCTGTTAAAAAAAAAAAAAAAAAAAAGAAGGCACCTGTAATCCTAGCACTTTGGGAGACCGAGGAGAGCAGATCAACTGAGGTAGGGAGGTGGAGACCACCCTGACCAACATGGAGAAACCCCGTCTCTACTAAAAATACAAAATTAGCCAGGTGTGGTGGCACATGCCTGTAATCCCAGCTACTCGGGAGGCTGAGGCTTCAGCTCAGGGAGGTGAAGGCTGCAGTGAGCAGTGATTGAACCACTGCACCCCGGTTTGGGCAACAGAGAGAGACCCCATCTCAAAAAATAAAAATAAGGAATTAGACAATAATAAGTATTGAAATGGACGTGTAACCAGAGGATCTCTTACATATTGCTGAGGGAAGTGCAAATTGGTGCATTCACTTAGAAAATCAGTTTGGCATTTTTTCCTAAACCGGAACATTCTATGCCTTATGGTACAGAAATTTCGTTCCTAAATATAAAATCAATGTACTGCAATACGGTTTAAAATAAAGTAAAAATATACTTCTTCAGAGAGTATCTAAATGCTATAAGAAATTACAAAGGAATGACAAACAGGATCAGAAAAAAAGATTATTTAGACTGAGGTAGGTAGGGAAACGAAATGTAGAATAAATTTTAAAATTATTTTTAAAAAGAGAGAAATACTTTACATTGCCTAACATTTCATCCTCTGAAAGCATGCCTTAGAGAGAACAAATCATTGGAGGTTTAAAAAAAAAAGGGGGGGGGGCGGATCCTCTCATGGATATTTGTTCCCAAGAACCTCCCGTGATATGAGAATCCAGCCAAACTGAATGTAATTCTACTGTATAAAAATTAGCAAGTAGCTTCTTATGCTGTGACACCTTAACTCAAAACAAGCACCTTTTCTGAAACCCATCTGCAGAGCCAGCCTCTAGACACCCCCCGCCCCACGCCCCCGGTTCCCCGCCGGTGGTCCGTGGTTTGTAAGGAGCCAGGATGCACAGCAGGAGAGCGACCGGCCAGCATTACCGCCTGAGCTCCACCTCCTGTCAGACCAGCAGCGGCATTAGATTCTCAAAAGAGCATGAACCCTATTGTGAACTGTGCATGCAAAGGATCTAAGTTGTGCACTCCCTGTGAGAATCTAATGCTTGATAATCTGAGGTGGAACAGTTTCATCACAAAACCACCCCCACAACCCTGTCGGTGGAAAAATGGTCTTCCGTGAAACCGGTCCCTAGTGCCAAAAAGGTTGGGGACCACTGCCCTAGAGGAAGCAGTAAACGTATTGAGTGATGGCATCTCATCCAACAGGACACTTTCCTAAGATCTATTTGGTGGTAATTTTACTACTTAAAGTTTTCTTATTATTAAATTATTAACAAATATGCTCACATTATATTCTAACTTTGTGTAAATTAACAATTTTGCATTAAACCTTTCCAGTTTTCGTTACCAAAAAGTATTACATTAACTTGAAGCGAATGATAATTTTATGTATAAGATTTCTGTAAGTGATTTTTACATATCTGAGTTTTTTACATATGAGTACTATACATATGAGTGTAGGCACTCAAGACATTCTTGTTGAGAAAAGGAGTAAATGAATGAGAAGGTAAATTTACATAATGATTAAGATTATAAGAAGCCAAGACCTGCGTTGGGGTTCTCCTTCGTCTTTTACTAGCTATGTGAATATGTAAATTTTAGTCTTTTTTGTTTGCTGAGTAAAAAAGTGGTTTATAATAGCAATCACCACCGAGGGCTGTCATGATGATGAAATGACGACATGTATGTAAAGTGCTTAACGGTGTGCCTGGCACGTGTAAAATGCTCGATAAATTTAAGTTATTACTTTCATCATCATCTATCTATCTATCTATCTATCTATCTATCTATCTATCTATCTATCTATCTATCTATGTATCTATCTATAGAGAGAGAATGCTCGCTTAATCAGACTTTCTCACTATTTGATGATACCTAATTAAGAGAATTTACTGTAATATCTAAAACTCAGTAAATTTATTGCATTCTTGAAGCCATAAAGACTGAAATGTTACATTAAAACTTTATTATACTCTGAAAGATTTCATCATAGCAATGATCTTTATGTTCCAGAAAAGGTCATATAAACCACACCTTTGATTTTTCTTTTCTAAGCAGGGAATGTTGAATGTAGAATAAATGTGCAGTTATCCCTTCCTTTCTTCACAAAAAATTAGCCAACTCTTCAAATGACTTGAACAGTGCTAGGCCTTTCCAAAACCCTCTCCTTATTGCAAAATTGTTTCAGGCACTTTCTAAAAGCTCCTGACTAGCCTTAGAAGAAGGAAACATACATACAGCACCCTGAATAACAGTGCCAGTTATTGTAACTTGGAAATTTTTTTTTCTCCAGGTTCAGTAATCAGCAAGAACCAATGTGAAATGTTTGATAGAAAGGGCAGTTCTAGAGTGGCATGATGGCTCCATTCTTTGGTTTACTAGACAAATGACATGCATGGTGGCTAATGAAGCCATGAGCATCCCTAGCCCTTGCCTCAATGCCTTCCTCTAGACAACCTGCCAAATGGGGCCACTGTTAAACACTGAAGGTCATAATGCTGTCTACTAAACAATTCTGATTTTTAATATCCTGTACTTTATTTGAAATTTCCCAGGAAAAATATAAACTCAAGCCAGCATAATTTAACCAAGTGATAAGAGTGACAGGAGATAAAATCAGAGGAATGGTCAAGAGCATCATCAGGTAGGGCAGCCTGATAAAAAGATTAAATGATTTTTTTATCTATAGATGTTTTTGAAAAATGAGATAAAATATATACATTATATACAGTGAAATACACAGATGTTAGGCATCCTGTTTGATGGCCTTAACAGACATCTACACCCATGTACTAATGATCCCAATGAAGATACAGAACATTTTCTTCACTCCAAAATGTTACCTCATGCTCTTGTTCAAGAATACCCATGCCTATAGAAATAATTGCTTTGACTTCTATCACCATTAATTAGTTTTGTCTGTTTTTGAGCTTGGTACAAATGGAAGCATACATTGTTAACAGGTTGTACTATTGTGTATCTTGCTTCTTTCTCTCAACCTACTGCTTTGAAGATTTATTCCTATTGTTGTATGCATCAGTACTTTGCTCCCTAGTATTACTTAGTATTATTTCATTGTATGAAGGCACCATGAATTGTTTACCATATCTCCTGTTGAAGGACATTTGGATTGTTTCCAGTTTAATGTTGATATGAACAATACTGCCAGAAATATTATTGTAAAAGTGTCTGTGAGGACATATGTTTTTATTTCCCTTGGATAAATATTAAAAAGTGAAATTTCTAGGTATCAGGGTAGATGTAGAATTACATTTAATCCCAGCTACTTGGGAGGCTGAGGCAGAGAATTGCTTGAACCCAGGAGGCAGAGGTTGCAGTGAGCCAAGATAGCGCTACTGCACTCCAGCCTGGGCAACAGAGTGAGACTCTGTCTCAAAAAAAAAAAAAAAAATGAATTTTTCAAAGTGGTTGTTCCATTTTATACTCCCACCAAAAATATATGAGAGTTTCTTACTAACATTTTATTTTGTCTTACTGATAATTTTATTTTGTCCATCTTTTTAATTTTAGTCATTCTAGTGGATTTGAAGTAGTATTTCATTGTGCTTTTTAATTTTCATTCCCTGAAATTAATAATTGTATTTGAGTACACTTATTAAACATATAAAATAACTTTTCAAGATTTTTGTCCATTTTTATTGGGCTATTTGTTGTTTATCATTAACATGTAGTTCTTTGGATATTCTAGATGCATGTTCTTTGTTTTATAATGTACTGTCTTTTGTAAGCAGCTTTACTGAAGTATAATTGGCAAACAATAAACTGTACATATTTGCTATATAGAAGTTGATACGTTTGAAGCATGTATGTGCTCATGAAACCTTAATGACAAGATAATGAATACATCCTTCAACAAAATATGTCCCTCATGAACTTCACTAAATTCCCAGGCAATCACTACTGATTTGCTTTCAGTCATACCAGATTAGTTTGATTTTTAACAACTTTATGTACATGGAATCATACAGTATATAATATTTTGTGTCTGGATTCTATTATCAAATATAATTAGATATTCACATATAATATGGTATATATCATTTGTTCATTTATTTTTATTGGTGAGTAGAATTTCATTACATTAATATACCATGAAGTGTTTATCTATTCATATGTTGATGAACATTAGGTTATTCTTAATTTTCTGCTATTACAAATAAAGCCCATTCTCCTGCCTCAGCCTCCCGACTAGCTGTGACTACAGGTGCCCACCACCACGCCCAGCTAATTTTTTGTTTCCTTAACTTTTATTTTAAGTTCAGGTTTGTTATATGGGTGAACTCATGTCACGAGGGGTTTGTTGTACAGATATTTCATCAACCAGGTGTTACACCTAGTACCCATTGGTTATTTTTCCTGATCCTCTCCCTCCTCCTGCCATCCATCCTCAGGTAGGCCTCAATTACTGTTGTTTCTTTCTATGTGCTCATGAGTTATCATTATTTAGCTTCCCCTTACACGTGAGAACATGCAGTATTTGGTTTTCTGTTCCTGCATTAGTTTGCTAAAGATGATGGCCCTTTGCTAAAGATGATGCTCCTGCAAAGGACATGATCTCTTTCCTTTTTCTGGCTGCAGAGTATTCCACGGTTACATATCACATTGTCTTTATCCAGTCTACCACTGATGGGTATTTGGGTTGATTCCATGTCTGTGCTATTGTGAATAGTGCTGCAAAGAACATACACATGGATGTCTCTTTACAATAGAACAACGTATATTCCTTTGGGTATATATCCACTAATGGGATAGCTGTTTTTAGCTCTTTGAGGAATCGCTATACTACTCTCCACATGGTTAAACTAATTTAAACTCTCATCAACAGTGTATAAATGTTCCTTTTTCTCCACAAACTCATCAGCATCTGTTCTTTTTTTGACTTTTTAGTAATAGACATTTTGAATGGTGTGAGATGGTATCCCATTGTGGTTTTGATTTGCATTTCTCTAATGATCAGTAATACTGAGCTTTTTTTCATATGCCTGTTGGATGCATGTATGTCCTCTTCTGAAAATTGTTTGTTCATATCCTTTGTCCACTTTTCAAAGTGGTTGTTTCTGGTAAATTTGTTTAAGTTCCTTCTAGATGCTGGATGTTAGACCTTTGTCAGATGCATAGTTTGCATACATTTTCTCCCATCCTGTAGACTGTCTGTTTACTCTGTTGATAGTTTATTTAGCTATGCAGAAGCCCTGTAGTTTAATTAGCTCACATTTGTCCATTTTTGTCTTTGTTGCAATTGCTTTTGGCATTTTCATCACAAAATTGGCTGTTCTTATGTCCAGAATGGTACTGCCTAGGTTGGTTTCCAGGGTTTTTATAGTTTTAGGTTCTACATTTAAGTCTTTAATCCATTTTAAGTTAATTGTTTATATGGTGTAAGAAAGGAGTCCAGTTTCAATCTTCTGGATATGGCTAGCCAGTTATCCCAGCACCATTTATTCAAGAGGGAATCCTTTCCCCATTGCTTGTTTTTGTTAGTTTTGTCAAATATCAGATGGTTGTTGGTATGCAGCCCCATTTCTGGGCTCTCTATTCTGTTCCATTGGACTATGTGTCTGTTTTTGTATGAGTAACATACTGTTTTGGTTATTGTAGCCTTAAATTAAAGATTGAAGTTGGGTAGCATGATGCCTCCAGCTTTGCTCTTTTTGCTTAGGATTGTCTTGGCTATTCAGGCTCTTTTTTGGTTCTATATGAATTTAAATTTTTTTTTTTTTTCTGTGAAGAATCTCAATGGTAGTTTAATAGGAATAGCACTGAATCTACAAGTTGTTTTGGGTAGTATGGTTATTTTAACAATATTCATTCTTTCTATCTATGAGCAGGGGATATTCTTCCATTTATTTGTGTCATCTCTAATTTCTTTGAGCAGTGGCTTATAGTTTCCTTTTAGAGATCTTTCTCTTCCCTAGTTAGCTGTATTCCTAGGTATTTTATCCTTTTTGTGGCAATTGCAAATGGGAGTTTGTTCCCGATTTGGCTCTTGGTTTGACTGTTGTTGGTATATAGGAATGCTAATGATTTTTGTGCATCGATTTTGTATCCTGAGATTTGTTGAAGTTGTTTATCAGCTGAAGGAGCATTTAGGTTGAGACAATGGGGTTTTCTAGATACAGGATCATGTCACTGGCAAATAAGGATGGTTTGAACTCCTCTCTTCCTGTTTGGATGCTCTATTTTTCTTTCTCTTGCCTGACTGCCCTGGCCAGGACTTCCAATAATATGTTGAATAGGAGTGGTGAGAGAGGGCATCTTTGTCTTGTGCCAGTTTTCAAGGGGAATGCTTCTAGCTTTTACTCATTCAGTATAACGTTGGCTGTGGGTTTGTCGTACATGATTTTTATATTTTGAGATATATTTCTTCAATACCTAGTTTATTGAGAGTTTTTAACATGAAGGATGTTGAATTTTATGAAAAGTTTTTTCTGCATCTATTGAGGTAATCATGTGGTTTTTGTCTTTAGTTCCGTTTATGTGAAGAATCGCATTTATTGATTTGCATATGTTGAACCAACTTTGCATTCCAGGGATGAAACCTACTTGATCGTGGTGGGTAAGCATTTTGATGTGCTGCTGGATTCAGTTTGCCAGTATTTTGTTGAGGATTTTTGCATCGATGTTCACCAAAGATATTGGGATGAAGTTTTCTTCTTTTTTTTTTTTTGTTATATCTCTGCCAGGTTTCAGTAACAGAGTGATGCTGATTTTGTGGATAGAATTAGGGAGGAGTCCCTCTTTTTCAATTTTTTTGGAATAGTTTCAGTAGGAATGGTATCAGTTCTTCTTTGTATATGTGGTAGGATTCAGCTGTGAATCCAGCTGGTTCTGAGCTTTTTTTGGTTGGAAGGCTATTTATTACTGCTTCAACTTCAGAGCCTGTTATTGGTCTGTTCGGGGATTCAGCTTCTTCCTAGTTCAGTCTTGGGAGGAGGTATGTGTCCAAGAATTTATTCATTCCTATTAGATTTTCCAACTTACGTGCATAGAGTTTTTCATATTATCTGATGGTTATTTGTATTTTTGTGGGATCCTTGGTAATATCTCTTTTGTTGTTTCTAATTGTGTTTATTTGGATCTTCTCTCTTTTTTCTTTGTTAGAATAGGTAAGTCATTCTGAAGACATATGCTTTCATTTCTCTTAGGTGAATACCTTGAATGTACAATGACTGGGTCATATATAGTGCTAGATGTATGTCTGATTTTTTTAAGAAACTACCTAACTCTTTTTCAAAGTGCTTTTACCATTTTATATTCTGACCAGTAGTGAAAGAGAGTTCCAGTCCAACATATTCTTGCTAACACTCTGCATAATTATCCTTTTAAATTTGGCCTTTCAAGTGGGTATGTAGTGGTATCTCATTGTGGCCACATACATAATCATACATAAAATAGGAGGAGACAAGAGAGAATGAAGCAGAAAAAAATATTTTTTAAAAAAGTTGGCCAAAAACTTTCTAAATTTGATGAAAAGCATTTATTTCTTCACACAAAAAACTCAATAAACTCCAACTGGGATAAACACAAAGACATCAACACCTAGACATATCATAATCAAACTGATGAAAGACTAAAACAAACAGAACATTTTTAAAGCAATGAATGAAAGACAACTCATCACATGGAGGAAAATGATATAATTAATAGCTGACATCTCATCTAAAGCACAGAGACCATAAGGCATTGAACTGATACGTTCAAAATGCTAAAAATAAAAAAAAAAAAATCTGATTGTCAAGGGTTTTATATCCAGAAAAAAAAATCTTTGAAAGATAATGGCATTCCAGAATAACAAAATTTTCAGAATCCATTGCTAGAAGGGATAGAGGTAGCAGTTTGACTCTTACAATCTGACTTCACAGTGTACATTGGTTCTCACTGAACATTCAATGTCTAATGGTTTTCCCTCAGGGATGAAGTAAACCATCTGACTGTTACTTCTTCAAGTATAGCATTGGAACATAAAAGCCTAATCTTCTCATACTTCTAAAAGATGCTGTGAGCACTTTGTTTTCAAACATGTTTTTTAAGACTGTTCTTCCAAACCCAAACTCAAGCAAATACTTTTAAAACCAGCTGCTTTACATTAGGCTGAAGATCCACTGGGATCTCTGGAAACTGTCTTATATAACAACCTGTGTTTTTTATTAGACCTCAGTTGGGTCACCTATCATTTGAGATTTACATAAAATTATTTCAAATACTCTATTCCATATTTTTGTGGAAAGTAAAATGTTCTCCTCATGATACCTGTGAATTTCAGGAGGACTAAATTCTTAAAACCTTTTCTTGCACTGATGTCCTGCTGCTTTTGATTTATTGATTTATTTATTTATATCTCACAATGTGTGGCTGTTTTCTTGCTACACAGGCCGTAGAGCATGAGTGTAGGTTTCCCAGGTCTCCACAGACCACCAAGGCACACTATTCATTTGTACATGTCAGGTTTTAATAAAGGTGTGGTATAATAGAAGAGAAATGGTATTTGTGCACTTAAAATATTTTAGCCATAGCCAGCAGGGTTCTGGACTTATGCACAACAGTCTCTGTTCCACATTCAAGTTGTTAATCATCTCCCTTTTATTTTTCTTGTATGTTCAAAGTTCCTCTCCTTTATTCCTAGTGTCTTCTTAATTATGAACAATGAAAGTATCATTTTGGTTTGCTGTCTCCTTTCAAACCATGTGCTTGTGTCTGCTTATTCAGGTATTCTCTCAAAGGCCCATATTCTATAGAAATAAACAATGACATTTCCAAGGAGTCAGAAGCAGCAGCTATTATTTGTGATTTTAAAATAGCAATTATTGATGCCACACTTTAAAATGTGCTGCATTTCACTTTCTGTCCATTCGTCATATGCAATAGACAAATATCTTCATATTTGTCATTATTTTCATGTGATCCCCTAGCTTTCATCAGAGTAAGCATATTTTAGAAAACATGTTTCTGTGGTCAGGTTATGTACCAGGTGCTGGAATATCTAGGTTCACGGCCAGTTAGTATTGCCACTCAAACTGAGTTTCACACTTGTTACCTAGGGATAGTAATGGTTGAAAGAAAGTTTGTTTTGATTCTCAAACGTGAAAACTAATGTGTTTTATTGAATATGTATTTTAAACACTAAAATGCTATATAGGTATTAAGTATTGTTATATTTTCCATTCATTCTTTTATTTTAAAATATTTAATGAGTGCATGTAATGCTGCAGTGACCTTATAAGTACTGGGGATGAATATAAAGAAATGTTCCTACCCTCATGGGCCTTGTATTTCTCACATGTTTAGGAGAAAGTGTTTTAGGTAAAATAGATGGTTATTATGTTTTCTCCTCTTCTGAGCAAAAACATTGACTACTGAACTTCATTCCTTCTATGGGATTTTATCTAGTCAGTAAATCCTATACATTTCAGATAAAAGTTGATATAACATTGAAAAAACACCTTATTTAACATCCCAATAATAAGGACATCCACAGAATGCAGGAGACAACAGCACGTTAACTCCACTAGTCCTAGGAAAGAAAGAATGATGAGGTCAATTGTGTATAGGTTTTTGTCTCTGAGATTTTCCCTTCAAATGTATTCCTTTTAAAGACATTCCATTTATTAATGATCATAGAAAGGGAGATTTCAAAGCAAGGAACTCAGATTGTAAAACTGAGAGATATAAATTGCCTTATAAAGAATCAGAACCAAACCTTTAAGCCAAAAGATACAAAACACAATCTTTATGACTTATATTCCCACCAAATGCCAACACTACATATTTATTACGTTGGGACTTCAAAATTACAGCTTGTGCTAACTTCCCAAATGATCCCAGAAAACCTTTTTTCCAGTTTACAATAAGAAAGGATAGTTTATGAATGAGAAGCCAGAGAATATGATTCTATTCAACCTATGGCACTGATGCTATTATCGCTCTCACAAGTCAGATGACAGTTTCTTCATTAGCAATCACGGAATCAATATTTAAAGCTCTTTAATTCTTAGGCCCATGGAGATAATACTAGCCTTCCTATGATGCTTATGATAGTGGAAATAAGATAAGATACACATAATTCAGTTGCACTGCAAGAACCATTAGCAACTAGGCAAATTGTGACATTTGGACTGTTGTTAAAGATAGAAAAGTAAATTCTTCATGCTTTGGCTTGAGAAAAACTGAATGCAACCAAGGAAATGAAAACAGAGAAAAAAAATAAACATTGCCTATGAAATTAGGAGAAAGCCACACTTCCAAACCATAATCTGTGAAACACTGTTGTCAAAGGGAATTAAAGATAAATAAAGTTGGGGAAGAGCAATCACATGCCTCTGCAGATAAAAATCAATATGCAGAATTCTCCAAGAGGTGAAAGCACAATTTAAATATCTGAGTCAGTGATTTCTTCCTTGTAATAATAATATCTGACTGTGCCAACAAAATATAATTCAGATTGCCCTTTATAACAGGTAGGCAAGTCAGGTCTTAAAAACACACATGTATATACACACACACCCCTCATTGCAATGGTCACACTATTAGTAAAGTCATATGGTGAGTAAATGGGAAATGGCAAGTAGCTCTGCAGCTGAAATTGGTCCACTGAGAAGATGCAAACATTAAAACACTCCACAAAGTGCCTGTGGTATTCAAGGCTTCCCTGGAAGCCAGGCACACTTCCTGCTGGATCATGGAAGACCATTTTCCCAGAGTGGAGTGTTAATGAAATAGACTAACTTCTATTAAACCCAAACTTTCCACCTCATGGAATTGAGTACCAGTTGTTCACAGAAACAATCCACCCACTAACATACCCACTCCCTGGAATACAGCCTCATGGATTCAGTCCTGGTAAAATACCACAGCCAAGAGATCTGTGCTTCCTGATTCTGGGCTCACCATTCTTGGATTGAACCAGCAGGCCTCATCTACTGCTTTATGCATTTGATGTTCTGTTCCAAAGTCAACTTTTAACTTCCAAAGTTTCTGTAGCTTCCTGAGGTTGCAGATCCCTCCATTTGAGAATGCAGCTCTTTTGGGGGGAAAATTCATAAACAGTATAATTTTGACCACATAATGGGAAAAGAAAATAAATCAGTTTTATTTTCCCATTAACCATTATTGACCACATAATATGAAAATAAATCAGTTTTATTTTCCCCTTAACCCTTTTATCTCATCTACTTACAGTGATCTTCATTTCCTCAAGATCCATATTCCCCCATCAAGCTTATTATTCCCTCTGATTTTCCACCTTGAACAGTGCCCTCATATTTTCCTTTTGGGACCCCCCCTGCTGGTTTCCTATGGCTGCTGTAACAAATTACCACACATTAATGGCATAAAACAACAGAAATTTATTCTCTCACAGTCCTGGAGGTCAGAGGTCTAAAATCAGTTCCACTGAGCTAAAATCAAGGTATCATGAGAACCACAAGCCCTCCACAGGCTCTAGAGGAGAATCTTCTCCTTGCCTCTTTCAGCTTCTGATGGTTGCCAACATTCCTTGGTTTGTAGCCACATCACTGCAATATCTACCTCTGTCTTAAAATAGTCATCTCTGTGTTTGTTTCAAGTCTCCCTCTGCCTCCCTCTTATAAGGATGCATATGATGGCACTTAGTATCTACCCAAATAATCCAAGATAATCTCCCCATCTCTAGATACTTAATTGCATCAGCAAAGACTGTTTTCCTATAATAGTCATTATCTTCTAGGGATTAAGACTTGATACCTTTGGGGCCACCATTCAGTCTATTACAGAGCCTATAGGTCTAAATCTATGTTCATTGGTCAAATATCAGGCAAAGTGTGAAGTCTTTATCTCTGCTTTAAATCTTATATACTTGACAAATTAACATACTCCAAATTCAATCCAGTATGGTATTCATGGAAGAGTTTGCCCATTGTTGAAAAAATTCCTTTCCACCACCAACTCCATGATTATTCCCAGAGATCCAGACTTTTAATAGCCAACATTTTAAACCAGACTTGTATTCTTAGTGAGGTCACGCTAGACTCCCTTTTACTTTGCATCATGTGCCCTAAGCCTTCACTTAGATTTTTGACTCTATAAATGTCCTGGTCATGCTTCCCTACCTAAAATAACTACTATAATAAAACCCATTGTATAAAGCAGCATCTATTCTTCATCGATCTTCTTGGCCTTCTCTTTTAACTCTGTTAAAATTGTGTGCTGACACTACTTACAGCTATATGTAAACTGTCTTTAAGGGATTTTTTCCAATAGCTCATGTCAGTGACTTCCTATTTAAATCTTTATGGTGCTGGCTTTCAAAGGTTTCTTGAACCTGATTTCTTTTGGTGGTAACAATTTAATAGATTATGGATACAAGTTTAACTTTTGTAATATGTTCTCTTTTTTCTTTTTAATAAGGAATAAATTTAATCTCTAAGATCTTAAGTCCCCTCTTAGTCATCTCCTTTTCTACTTTCATCACCAAGTAATCCTCCAGCTTGCTGTTGTATCTCTCTGAAGTTAAACTGCACCCCAACACTGGTTCTAAATTCATGTGAAATACTGTCCTGTTGCCAAACATCTTAGTATCTTGCTAATCAAAGTGTATCTTTGGGTTGACAAACTTAGTATAACATGGGCATCTGTTAGAAATGAAAAATTTCAAATCTGTTGAATTAGATCTACTGAATTAGCACCTGAATTTTAGCAAGATCTCCAGGTGATCTCAATAAAATTTACATTAAATTCTAAAAAGCGCTTTCCAAACCAAAACAATTCTAATGTCACATTTAAATGGACAATCTATAAATTTAGTAATTGTTTTTCTACTTACATTTGTAATAATTTCATTCTGTTTTTCTTCTCCATCTCAGTCCAGTTGGCAGTCACCAATTACACCAATCCCCTAAATTATTTATCTTACTTGAAGGAAGAAAGAGAATAATGGGGTAAAGATACTAGTAGTTTCCTTCTAATACTCCAGAGGTTGGGAGGAAAATGATTTTGAAGGATGCCAACTTTCATATTGAATAAGTAAATTAATATAAAATCTGTAGCTGATGATGGATTTGTAATAAAAATATGTAAGTACATTAAAAACCAGCTATTTATTGAGACACAGTGAACACAGTACAGCAAATGTCAGTTTGATAACATATTCACTCATTATTTTCTCATATTCTTAAATGACTACATGACTATATCTTCTATTTTAGTTATTAGTTCCAAAGTAATTTTTAAAATAAATTACCAAGGTTTGATAAATACATAGATATAATTCTCAGTTGCATTATAATATTGTCAGAGACTTTTCTTTAAAAATGTATCCAAGGACTTTGTTTACAACTTAGACACCCTGTGCCTGAATCATAGACTATAAGAGTCTGTCATCAGTAGAACATTACAAACTATCTTATTCTCAAACAAGTGAACAAGAAAACAAACTCTATATTATTATAACATTGGAGAGAAAGAACCCGTGGTTTGTACCTGATCTTATCTTTTCCCATGCTGTTTAAGTCAACATCAGTTGCTCTAAACAGAATAGAGATGGGAAAAGAGATGGAAACTGCAAGCATTTTTAAAGACCCCACTGAGAGTATAATGTTTTATTTCTTCTTCACGCAAAACCTTTGTATGTTCCAGGAGCATTTTTAGTCAGAGTTGGTGAGTCTGAATTAGAAAAAAGAGTTGAAAAGAGTTGAAAATATTTTGCCAAGACTTGCTTGTAACTCACAAATCATGGGCTAACCATTAACACCTATAAGCATATGTTTGATTTTTTTAAATGGTGACTAAGGCTGAGAAGTTAATTCTACTTTTCTACCTTTATCTTATTTTAAAATTATTTTTACTCCTACATAGTAGGAGGTAAAGTTTTCATGTGACCATCTAGTATTAAATCCTTTAAAAATACACTTTACATTATTTATATTCTATAGAAATAATTTCTAACATTGAATGTTTACTGTGGGCCAAACACCTTTTAATATATTCTCCTTATAACTTTATGAGTTCTACGCTATGTCACTGACATTTTTTTCTAAATGATGGAACTGAAGTAGAGAGATTATATCACTTGACAGTAAGTGACTAAGTGGAATTCAGTCTCAAGCAGTATAACAAATGCTAATTATTTAAAATAAATTCAAATAAAACAGAAGAGTGTAGTAAACAAAAGATTTTCCTAAATTATTTGAAGCAATAAGTCTCCCAGCATTTTCTGAGGGGATGTATGTGTGGGTTAGGGCATGACTTCAATGTTCTGGCAGGCAGTCAGTAACAGTGCCTTAGACTTCATGTCCTGTTTATGCAGAGTCTCAAAATCAAAGGTGAGAGGAGAGATAAGGTCTTCTCAGGTCTTTCCTGGGCAGGTATACAGTCCTCCACATGTGCATGACCTCCTACATTCTCTGAAATATGTTACAAGTTCCTACAGACTTCTTATTTCCCAGGGTTTTTAAAAAGCTTTTGTTTGTCTGTTTGTATTTTTAAATTTGTCCAGCACCCTGTTAGCTGTAATGGGTAAATTGTGTCAGGCAGCCGTGATGCTAAAGAATGACCACTGACTTCTTTGAGAAATGCCCTGGTGACAGGGCTTTTGCATGGAGTGAGCTCTTAAGTCAAATCAAGACATGAAGAGAAGCTCAGAGAACAAAACATCTCAGTTAGCTTCCAGGTAGGTAAAATGCTCATAATTTTCTGAGGATGGGACTTTTGTAAAGTTGTATACCAGTTTTGCCTCCTAGAGTGATAGCTAGACTGATGGTTTTCATAGCTACAAGAGTTGCAAGGCTGTTGGTTTTTTAGGCTGCCTCAGAGCTGGAAAAGAGGGATGGGAATAAGGAAAGTTAAAATGCTATAAAACCTGCTGTTCTTACCATTCTCAAATTGATTGAACTTTAGGTAGTCACCAAGTTTTCAGCATATTGCTATGCAAACTACTCTCTTAGTTTTATCTTGATACATGCTTCTGTCAGATAGTAGGTAAAGTTACTGAGTCAAAAATTTTTATATACTAGCTATTGAAAAATATTACTAATTACCTTCTAAATGTGTCCCCTCATCCTTGAATGTCAACTTTACCAGTAATTATTCCATTGCCCTTATTTTACTTGAATGAAAATTATATGAGCCAATCATTGAGTATATAAACAAAGGTAAACACCTCATGATGATGGACTAGACCCCTAAGAAAAACTGTGTTGTGAGAAATAACATTTAAAATAACATAATTTGATGATCCTGTGTTTACATTTTGAGCACTTTTTTCATCACTCTGATTTTTTAAAGTATATATATATATATACATATATATATGAATGACTTTGAGAGTTTTTACTTTCAAAAATAAATTTGTTAAAGCTTAGGTAATTAGCTACGCAAAAAAACAAGTTGATGCATTCCAACTAGTAAAGTTGATAGAAGTATAGAAATGGTTCTTAAGAGTTTGACTTTTGGATTCAAATGTGGCAAACCCCTTAGATTTGAAACCTACCTCAATCACTGCTAGCTGTACAGCAGAAAGCATGCATGGTACTTAACCTCTTTATTTCTCTGTGTGTTCATAAGGATGAATATAGTGACAAACTTATAGGGTTGATATGATAAGAACTGAATTAATATATGCAAAGCGATTAGAATAGTGCCTGCCCCATAGTAAACATAAAATAAATGTTCATTTTACTGTTGTTACATGTAACTCCTATGGTATTTGCAGTGAAATCACTTTATACCAATAAACTAGATAAGGGATCAGCAGATTATATGTCCTGTGGGGCAAATCTGGTCCCATGCATGCTTTGGTAAATAAAATTTATTTGGAATATAGCCATTTCCATATGTTTATGAATTATCTATGACTGCTTTTGTGCTATAAGGTAACTATTAAATAGTTGCAACAGAGATTAGGCAAATATCAAAGCCTGAAATATTTACCATCTGGCCTTTAACAAAAAAGTTGCTAATCCTTCAATTATATTACCCAATAGAAGCATAGAAATCATATTGCTGGACTCTAAGCTTCCACTGGGTATTTGTGAGATAAAGGAGCATGGCCAGGAGGGTGAATAAACATTCTTGATTGGAAGTCTTAGCATGGCAATACTATCAAGGTGGGACCCTCAATTCTGAAAACTCATGAGCTTGATTTTTGTATGGCATTCAGAATATTATGAATGATATATTGGGAATATTCACACCAAGTTCTCGAGAGACTGATAATTAAACCAGAATATGAATAAATTAATTTATAATAATAAATATTGGCTAAGTAAAGCAGGTTCTGTTCTTTCTTATATAGCAGCTTACTTGGAAAGATTAATAAAATTAATACCAAAAGTATGAAGAACCCAGAAACCAGGGAAGGAGCTGGAAAAAAATTTCAAAGATATAACTCTGAACTAAGCAAGTTTTTTTCTCAATTTTTACATTGAGTGGTTATTAATCTTAAGACTGTTAAAGAGGAAAAAATGGTAACTAAAAATCTAAAACAAATATGAATAAATTGAATAAAACAGTATACTAAAATAAGAGTTGACCAAGATTAGATACTTCCTTTCCAGGGAATCAAGAAATGTTGAATATTCAGAAAGCTATTTAAGGCACATGACTATATCAAAGAAGAAAAGTATAGTTATCTTAATAGAAGTCAAAAATGTTTAACAAAATTAACAAAATAGATAGACCACTAGCTAGACTAGTAAGAAAAGAGAGCAGGATCAAATAGACATAATGAAAAAATGATAAAGGGGATATCATCACTGATCCCACAGAAATACAAACTACCATAAGAGAATACTATAAATACCTCTACACAAATAAACTAGAAAATCTAGAAGAAATGCATAAATTCATGGACACATACACTCTGCCAAGAATAAACCAGGAAGAAGTTGAATCTGAATAGACCAATAACAAGTCCTGAAATTGAGGCAGTAATTAACAGCCTACTTAAAAAAAAAAAAAAAAAGTCCAGTACGAATTCACAGCTGAATTCTATCAGAAGTACAAAGTGGAGCTGGTACCATTCCTTCTGAAACTATTCCAAACAATTGAAAAAGAGGGACTCCTCCCTAACTCATTTTATGAGGCTAGCATCATCCTAATACCAAAATCTGGCAGAGACACAACAAAAAAAGAAAACTTCAGGCCAGTATCCCTGATGCACATCGATGTAGACATCCTCAATAAAATACTGGCAAACTGAAGCCGGCAGCACATCAAAAAACTTATCCAACGTGATCAACTCAGCTTCGTCCCTGGGATGCAAGGCTGGTTCAACATACACAAATCAACAAACATAATCCATCGCAGAAACAGAACCAAAGACAAAAACCACATGATTATTTTAATAGATGCAGAAAAGGCCTTTGATAAAATTCAACATCCCTTCATGTTAAAAACTCTCAATAAACTAGTTATCAATGTAATATATCTCAAAATAATAAGAGCTATTTATGACAAACACACAGCTGATATCATATTGAATGGGCAAAACTGGAAGCATTCCCTTTGAAAACCGGTACAAGACAAGGATGACCTCTCTCACCACTCCTATTCATATAGTATTGGAAGTTCTGGTCAGGGCACTCAGGCAAGAGAAAGAAATAAAGGTATTCAAATAGGAAGATAGGAAGTCAAATTGTCTCTGTTTGCTGATGACCTGATTCTATATTTAGAAAACCCCATCGTCTCAGCCCCCAAACTCCTTAAGCTGATAAGCAACTTCAGCAAAGTCTCAGGATACAAAATCAATGTGCAAAAATCACAATCATCCTTTTACACCAACAATCGAAAAGTAGAGAGCCAAAACATGAATGAACTTGCATTCACAACTGCTACAAAGATAATAAAATACCTAGGAATATAGCTAACAAGAAATGTGAAGGACCTCTTTAAGGAGAACCATAAACCACTGCTCAAGGAAATAACAGAGGAAACAAACAAATGGCAAAATATTCCATCCTCATGGATAGGAAGAATCAATATCGTGAAAGTGGCCATACTGCCCAGAGTAATTTATAGAATGCCATTCCCATCAAACTACCATTGACTTTATTCACATAATTAGAAAAAACTACTTTAAATTTCATATAGAATCAAAGAAGCCTCTGTATAGCCAAGAAAATCCTAAGCTAAAAGAACAAAGCTGGAGGCATCACACTACTGACCTCAAACTCTACTACAAGGCTACAGTAACCAAAATAGCACGATACTGGTACCAAAACAGACATATAGACCAATGGAACAGAGCAGAGACCTCAGAAATAACACCACACATCTACAACCATCTAATCTTTGACAAACCTGACAAAAACAAGAAAGGGGAAGGATTCCCTATTTAATAAATAGTGCTGGGAAAACTGGCTAGCCATATGCAGAAAACTGAAAACTGGACCCCTTCCTTACACCTTACACAAAAATTAACTCAAGATGGTTTAAAGACTTAATTGTAAAACCCAGACCATAAAAAATCCTAGAAGAAAACCTAGGCAATACCATGCAGGACATAGGCATGGGGAAAGACTTCATGATGAAAGCACCAAAAGCAATTACAACAAAAGCCAAAATTGACAAATGGGATCTAATTAAATTAAACAGCATCTGTACAGCAAAATAAACTGTCATCAGAGTGACCAGAGCTTACAAAATGGGAGAAAGTGTTTGCAATCTACCCATTTGACAAAGGTCAATATCGAGAATTTACAAGGAACTTAAATTTACAAGAAAAAAACAACCCCATCAAAAAGTGGACAAAGAATATATCTTCTCAAAAGAAGACATTGATGTGACCAACAAACATATTTAAAAAAAAAAAAGCTCAACATCACTAATGATCAGAGAAATTCAAACCAAAATCACAATGAGATACAGGCAAACCGAATCCATGCCAGGCAGAAAGGTAATGATTAAAAAGTCAAGAAACAATAGATGCTGGAGAGGCTATGCAGAAATCGGAATCCTTTTACCCTGTTAATGGGAATGTAAATTAGTTCAACCACTGTTGAAGACAGTATTGTGATTCCTCAGGGATCTAGAACCATAAATAACATTTGACCCAGCGATCCCATTACTGGGTATATACCCAAAGGAATATAAATCATTCTACTCTAAAGACACATGCATGCGTATGTTTATTGCAGCACTATTTACAATAGCAAAGTCATGGAACCAACCCAAATGCCCATCAATGATAGACTGGATAAAGAAAATGTAGTACATATACACCATGGAATACTACGCAGCCATAAAAAGGAATGAGAGTATGTCCTTTGCAAGGGGGCATGGATGAAGCTGGAAGACATCATCCTCAGCAAACTAACACAGGAACAGAAAACCAAACACTGCATATTCTCACTCGTAAGTGTCAGTTGAACAATGAGAACACATTAACACACGGAGGAGAACAACACACAGCAGGGCTTCTTGGGGGTTGGGGGAGAGGGAAGAGAACTTAGAGGATGGGTCAATAGGAGCAGCAAGCCACCATGGCACACGTATACCGATGTAACACACCTGCACGTTTTGTAAATGTATCCCAGAACTTAAAGCAAAAAAAAAAAGAAAAAAAATTTCCCATCTTCAACTGAAAAAAGAATTCTTAGTAAAGTTATGAAAAAATAATCTTTCTCAAAAAACATTGCATGTTCATATTATGCTTATTAATGATATACCTACAATTATAATTTTAAATTCCAACAGCAAATTAATGTTGCACAGTATGTTGAAAATTATTTTGGTATTTAATACAATGCAATAGTTTAAGAAAATTGAATAGGCACTGTAAATATGTAAAATAGAAAACATATATTTTTTCAGTTATAAAACTGCCTGCCTAGAGAATCTGGTAGAACCAACTGAAAATACACATACACACACACACACACACACACACACACACACACACACGTGTGTGTGTATAAATGCACACACATATATATGTATAAGTTTTAATATTTATGTATCATTTATCAGTAGTAAATGGGAGAAAAATAGTATTTTTAAAGTTATTTGCAATAGAAAAAAATATATATAAAGTCTCCTGAGTAAATTTTTCAAGAGATGTATTTAAGACTACTCTTCTCTACTTTCAGCTACATCCAAGACATTTGTGTGACAGTTACCTCTCTATCTATCAGAACCATGTACAGCCAACAACTGTGAGAACTGTATTGGCCTGTACTTCTAGTGGAAGCCCTCTCCAGTCTAGAGCTGGATTCTATTGGAGTCAAGCTGTCTCCTCTCTCAGAGATTCTCAAAACTGTATCACTCACTGTTTCAGTCATTTACCGAAAGTTTAAACACGTTTATCTGTCTTTTAGTTTACTACCAACCTCATTGTCCTCTGTATTTGTTTTCCTCTTAATAAAATTCACCATTTTTTCACCTTCCTAACAGCCGTTTCTCCTATCTTCTGTAATTCTATACTTGATCTGAACATTTCCTCTGTTGCCTGCTTCCCATATGAAGTCATTGCTTCCCCTGAAGCCCTTTTAGGTAAGGGCTGTGTCGTCTCTCACATCCTACCTACTTCTGTTCCTCCCACCCAGTGCCGCTTTAACATAAAAATGGGAAAAATTCCAAACAAAACAACTTGCTTCTTTGAGCTTATATCATACAATAAAAATTTTAATTTCCTTCCTCATCACTTTTACTTGTTGAACTTCAGATCACTCTTTCTAGTTTATTTAAGATATTGAAAACAAGAGAGTAATCTTCTCCTTTGTTAGAACTTGTTAACAAATTATAACTTGTCCTCTAAGATGTTTCCAAGAGTTTTGGTAGCAGATGTGATGGGTACTGAACTAGGAATCAGAAGTTCTCCACCCCTTTCAGGAATTCTTTAAGAGACGCCCCATCTTGTAGTGTATAGGATGGAGCTGAAACATTTTTATGATATTACATAACAGTGTGTCTTTAAAGATGAAGCTCTCAGAGTGACCTGGATTCAATTAATACATAAAATGGGATGGTGTGTTGAACCAAATGTTCTTCAAAAACAAACAAAAAAAAACTTTAGATTTGAAATTCTATGATGGAATGAGTTTTCAAAATAATCCAAACTTAGGTTCCATTTTAACAGGATAGAACCCTTATTGAGAAGGTACTTTCAGAAGTACAGAGACATTATTGGGCTGTGATGGTATTGGGCTCACCTTGCACTTGGCAGGATGTAATTAAGGAGGTCTGGTTGCCTGGACTAAGCAGGTTTTTTTGAAAATGTATACACTTGCAGGTTAAAGCTTTAAAAAGCTTTTAAAAACATTTAGCTGTTTCTTTATGACACTTTGAAAACTATTTTTATCTTTCTTGCATCAAGATGGTTTATAAACAATAAAAACTTAACAAGGACTGTATTATAGCATTTTATAGATAGAAAATTGAAACATAAAGCAGTTAAATTAAACAAAATTGAAACATAAAGCAGTTAAATTAAACTATATATTTATCTGAACTCATTGCATAAGAGAAAACATAAGGAAAAAAGAGGATTTAGGCTCTCTAGCTTCTGAGAGCACATCCTAATTCTAAAGCCACTCTTTCTTCACAGTGATATTGTAGTTATTATTCATTTTCTTGCATTTGTGATTTTCTGTGACTGTGTTATCCTGATGAAATGGTCACACAAAATATACTGCATTACATTGTCAGGTCATCATATAATGTAGTCATTTCATCCTCCTAGTATTTAATGAACATAAAACCTCTCCTTCAATTACTATTTTATTTTTTATTTCTTTATTTTGGGAGATAAATATATTCAAATACACATGCAGAACTACACACATACAGAGACACGCACATATATGTGCATTAATGTATATTTATGTGTCTTTAATGATATATGTGTATTTTTACATATTGTTTGTAGTTATATAAACATATCTTCATTTTATAAAGATATATTTGTATACATTATACATGTGTATTTATATGCACTTATTAAACAGAAAACATCCTCAAAACGTAGATGCACAGATCAGTGATTTCTCACAGAATGAATGCACGTATCTACCAGGTAAACAAAAAGAATATTGGTGGTACCTCAAAAGCCTCTCACATATACCCCTACCCTCCAACTGTCACTCCATTCTTCTCTCCAAAGATGTGCACAGTTTTTTTCACATGGTCCTAGAGAAACACTAACTTGTACATTTCCAAATTAGAGGATATTCCAGAGACCATATAGCACAGACTCAGTGAACTTTATATTGTTTGGAACGATGCGTGGGAAGATGATAAAATAGCTTTTGCTATTCAGTCCATCAACTGAACATTAAAGCACTGGGGTGATGACAGAAGAACCAATGTCAGCCTGCCCTGGAGTGGCCTGTCATTCAGGCTGTAAATCAGCGTCCTTGGCTCTCACTGGCACTCACATGTCTCTCCCCATTCTGACCTAGAAGAGCCTCATTTCCTTTGTTCTGTCACAGTTCCAGGGCAGGAGGAGAGAAGAGTTTCCAACCCAAATTAGCTTGTTTGCAACATTCATGTCCAAATTAAAAACAGGCAGCCTGGCTGACTAAAGAGTTCCCATTTTCTTCTCAAGTTTTGATAGAAAATATGCCCTGAAGGGAAAATAAGCAGGGAAAAAGGATTAGAAAACAAAATCATCTAATGATCAAAACTACCTTTGCCATTATTTGGACAGGTGGCACTCAGAATGGAGCAGATCTCTAACAACCAGTGAGTAACCACCAATCCTTCCACAGGGTGACAGAGAAACTACACAGAAAACTTTTTATTCTTGAATCAAGGGAAACAGTTTTAGAACACAGTAGAAAATGTATAGTTGTATACTCATCATGAAGAAATACGTTATGAAGAATTCTGTTGCGATAATTATGGAAATAAGACTTTTAATGGTTGAAATGGAGAGAATTCAGGATTTCCATAAATCAATATTCAACACAGTTCTAATTGACACTATTAACAATAAAGGAGATATCACATATGATATGAGGTGCAACTTTTTAGAAGAAACAGTTCTGTTCCCAGGCATAAAGTTCAAATTCCAGACTGAAATTAAATCAGTAGTTATCACCTAGGGCAGAACTTCCTAATTTTATAGCGTAATGCCAAGGGAAATTTGGTATAAATTCCCACCATATAAATACATAAGTCTTGTAATAAGTTATAATTCAAAAAGCATAGATTTTATTTGATGAGTAATTACTTTTATCCAGGTTACTAATGACTAGTAAACAAGGATTTTTTAGGGAAATAATATTTTTCATGAAGTACTTTGAGTTAAGGGTTAATTTCTGGCCACGACTAATATAAGCCTGCCTGAGAAAATGAGCTCAGAGTCCTGTTTCTTTAGAAATTACCAAATAAAGATAACTGTAGAATATGCTATTTGTCTTGCTCTCTGAGAAACCTGTGAGCTGCGGGGCTTCTGATCTAGAGGAGCTCTGGTTGCCCTGCAGACCTTGGGCTCACATGCCTAGATCTGTACCTCTGTGTCATGGTGACCCACACTCACTCTGCCACTCATCTGCAGCAACTGCATTCTCCATGTGGGTGAATGCACACTGTGTGACACTAGTGTTTGCAGTGATGGGTAGAGATCAGATAGCCTCATTAACAATGGGTTTAGAAGCCTGCAGCTTCGTACAGCAGTACACTGTAGGGCGAGGCTTATTTTGTTGAGGCCATTGCCAATACTTGATGCAAAACAGAAGAAGCTGTTGCTAATTGGTGGTTGTTGCATAATACAGAGGGAGGGATGGCAAACCAGTGATATCAGTTCCCCTACCCCAATGCCCCACAATTACCTCCTTTAAATTTTCCTTGTGCGCCACTGATTGACTTAGGAAAGAAAAGATCAAGGAACGTTTTCCCCTAAGGAAGGCATTTTTATGTGTTGTGGCTCAGATCCTCTTCTAACACTTTGCTATTTTTGTAAACATGCAAAACGTAGATTCAATAGATGCAAAGCGAATTGTGTTAAGACATTTTCTTATTTTTATTTTATTTATATTGTCTGTGCATGTGTTTTTTATTTAGTTGTCTAGTATACCTTTTTGTTTATATTTTACCAATGTTTGTACTTTACAAACATATCTGATGGTCCAGTGTAGCTATTTTTAAGGATGAAGTGTGAAATGAAAAGTTTCTAGGCTTCGGTCAAAGGAAAATTCTGATAAGGTTAAAGATGAGGGAGAAAAGCCATCTTGTGGATCCTTTCACTGCATCAGTGCAACATGGGGTGCAGATGAAGGTTATTTATACAATGGATGTCACTTAGGCTTTAAATAAGTTGGCAGCTTAAACTGTTTTCTTCTATTGTGCATCAGTTGTGGCAAATTCAAGTGAAGCAATGGTTCCAGTAAAACTGAAAAGACACCTGGACAATTATGTGATAAGAAAAGTTGAGAGTTATGTTAAAAGGTGATTACCACTTAGAAGCAAATGGAGCAAAGCTTTCAAGTAAAAAAAAGAACATTTAATAAAAGGTTCAGGGCACAAGATTTTTAGTACTATATCTTGTTATTCAGAAAAGGAAAACTCATAATATTGATGAGAAACTAATAATGTCAACATGACAAATTATAGTGAATAAAATCCTAGAACAGGATGTAAAAAATAAATAGAAGAGGATCCTCTCTGTGAGAGTACAGTAAGTTAATGTACAAACAGCGTCTGTATCTATGGGTTCCACATTCGTGTATTCAACCAACCACAGATAAAAAAATATTTTTTTCAAATTGCTCTCCTACTGAACATATACAGATGTTTTTCTTGTCATGATTCCCTAAACAATATAGGATAATAATTGTTTACATAGGATTTACCTTGTGTTAGGTATTTTAAGTAATCCAGAGATTATTATAATATATGGAAAAATGTGCATAGGTTATATGCAAATATTACATGACTTGTGAATCCTCGAAATTTGATATCCACTGGATGTCCTGGAACCAATCCCCCACAGATACTGAGGGACAACTGTATTGATGACATGTCACATAATGCCAAAGCTCTTTCATGTAAAAACTCAAAAAACACAGCTTCTGTATTCAGTTATGATTAGTCAACATATATTGATGATATGTATTATATTGAAGCAATGGTAAGGTTGGTAAAGGGTGGTGAAATTGAAGAAAACATTTTCTGTTACAAAGAGCTGCCTAAAACAAGCAAAGGCCATGATCTACTTAATGTTTTTACTTCTACCCAGAATTCAGATCTCTCAGAGAGACCGTGCTGCCATCTATTCTTACCGTGCTCTAGCAGTAATTGGTTCAATGGCAATTTTTCTTCTCTTGTAAGAAGAGAAAAGGTTTTGTTTTCACAATACACTGCTTTCTTCACAGGGAAGTGATCGTGTCAAAATCTCTTAGAAATGACATTTTAAAATTATGGATGATGCCAGAGAATGGCCAATGTTATTAAACAAAGGTCAATTCATCTGAGATTTAAGGGAAAAAAATGAGACAACCTAGGCAAAGAGCACATAAATCTCCTGATACATTTCCAAAATCTGGTGGTTTAGCAGAGTATAAGTTTTTAACAGGGGCTTTCAGTTGAAGAGTAAATTAAAGATGGTCAGATCCAGTGGCAGAAAATCAGTAAGGACACAGCTGAACCCAACAATGCTATCAATCAGCTGGATATAATTGACGTGTATCGACTACTTCATTCAACAAGAGCAGAATACACATTCTTTTCAGGCTCCCATGGGACGTGCATCAAGATAGGCCATATTCTGGACCATAAAACATACTTTATGAAATTTAAAATAATGGAAATGATACAGTGTCTGCTTTCAGACCTCTACAGAGTTAACTAGTAATCAATAACAGACAATGTAAAAATCATTAAATACATGGAGATTAAACAACACACTTCTAAACAATACATGGAACAAGGAAGAAATATCAAAAGAAAAAAGGTTTTGAACTAAGTAAAAATGAAAATATGACTTATCAAATTTGTCGAATGCAGCAAAAGCCGTGCTTAAAGGGAAATTTGTGTCATTGAATGCAGACACTAAAAATGAAGCAATATCTGGCCGGGTGTGGTGGCTCATGCCTGTAATCCCAGCACTTTGGGAGGCCAAGGCGGGCAGATCACCTGAGGTCAGGAGCTCAAGATCAACCTGAGCAACATGGTGAAACCCCGTCTCTACTAAAAATACAAAAATTAGCTGGATGTGGTGGTGGGCGACTGTAATTCCAGCTACTTGGGAGACTGAAGCAGGAGAATCACTTGAACCCGGGAGGTGGCGGTTGCAGTGAGTCGAGATCATGCTACTGTACTCCATCCCCCAGGATTTCATTTTCTATCTCACAAAAATGAAAAAGCAGAAATACCTAAAATTAACCATGTAACTGTCCACATTATAAAACAAGAAAAAGAAGAACAAACTAAATCCAAAGTGAGCGGAAAAAAATAAATAATACACATTAGAGAATAAATTAATAAAGTTGAAACCAGGAAATCAATAAATAAAGTTGACAAAACCAAAAATTGGTTCTTTGAAAAGATCAATAAATGTGATAAGTTTCTAGCCAGGCTAACTAGGAACCAAAAGCACGAATTACTAGTATCAGAAATGACAGAAGGGACATCACTACATAAGTGAAAGTATTATAAAGGAATAACATTAACAACTTTATGGTCACAAGTTTGATAACTAAAATGACATGGACAAATTCCTAAAAAGATACAATCTGCAAAAACTCACACAAGAAGAAATAAATTATCTAAATAGATCTACATTATTAAAGAAATTGAATCAAGAATTAATAACCTTCCAAAACAGAAAATATTAGGTCCAGGTAGGTTCGCTGGTGAATCCTACCAAATATTTGTGATAGAAATTATATCAATTCTCTTCAATATTTTTTTAGAAAATAAATACATAGTGAATACTTCCTCATTTATTCTATGAGGACAGACTTTTCCTAACACCATAAACAGACAAAAATTACAAAAACTATAGACAAATATCTCTCATGAACATAGATGCAAAAACTCCTCAAAAACTTTAGCAAATCAAATCCAACAATGTATACAAAGAATTGTACACTATAACCAATCAGTGTTTATCCCAGGTATGTGAGACTGACTCAACATTCATTCAAAAAGAATTGATGCAATTCATCACATCAATATGCTAAAAAAGAAAAATCAGCCGGACGCGGAGGTTCACGCCTGTAATTCCAGCACTTTGGTAGACCCAGGCGGGCGGATCACGAGGTCAGGAGATAGAGTCCATCTTGGCTAACATGGTGAAACCCCGTCTCTACTAAAAATAAAAAAACTAGCCAGGCGTGGTGGCTGGGGCCTGTGGTCCCAGTTACTCGGGAGGCTGAGGCAGGAGAATGGCTGAACCTGGGAGGCGGAGCTTGCAGTGAGCCAAGATGGCGCCACTGCACTCCAGCCTGGGTTACAGAAAAAGACTCTGTCTCAAAAAAAACAAAAAAGAGAAATAATATTCTTCTATCAATAGATACAGAAAAAGTATTTGACTAAATTCAACACACATTCATAATTTTTTAGGAAATCTCAATAAGCTAGAAATAGAGAGGAGCTTCCTCAACTTGATAAATAATAATTTTTAGAAACTGACAGCTAACATATTTAATGGTGAGAAACTAGAAACTTTCTCACCAAGACAAGGTAAGGATGTTCCCTCTTACCACACCCTTTCGACATTATGCTGAAAGTCCTAGATAATGCAATAAAACAAGGAAAGGAAATAAATGGTATATAGATTTAGAAGGAAGAAATAATCTTTTTTAGTGGATAATATGATTGCCTATGTCAAAAATGTGAAAAAATGACAAAAATTCTTCTGGAACTAATAAGTGGCTATTATTATAGCCACTTATATAAGGCTGCACAATATATAAGGTTCATTTACTAAAAAAGAGTCGCTTTTCTACATACCAACAATGAATAAGTAATATTTGACATTAAAAACACATAAAAGAAAAATTACAAAACTCTGTTGAGAAAAATCAAAGAACTAAATAAATGAAAAACTATTCCATACTCATAGGTAGGAAGACTCAATATTGCCCAGATGTCCCTACTTTCCAATTTGAGCTATAGCTATAGGTTCAGTACAATTCCAGTCAAAATCACCCCAAGTTATTTTGCGGATATTGAAAAACTAATTCTAAAGTTTATATGGACAGGCAAAAGACCCAGGATGGCCAACACAATATTGAAGAATTTGTGTTGGAGAACTTACACTAACTGATTTCAAGACTTACTATAAAG
This sequence comes from Colobus angolensis palliatus, assembly GCF_000951035.1. Lineage (NCBI taxonomy): Eukaryota > Metazoa > Chordata > Mammalia > Primates > Cercopithecidae > Colobus > Colobus angolensis. Next base: position 4,325,176 of record NW_012115222.1, read on the forward strand.
ATACTGTAACCAAGACTGGGACATTGTTAAAAGAACAGATAAATATATCAATGAAATGGAATAGAGAACCCATAAATAGACCCACATGAATATCATCAACTAATCTTTGACAAAGAAGAACAAGCGATATGGAGAAAAGATAGTCGTTTTAACAAATGGAACTGGAAAAAAAAAAATGAATCTAGCCATGGATCTTAAACCCTTCACAAAAATTAACTTAAAATGGATCACAGATCTTTATTCATAATTTCTGAAAGCTAGAGGCAGCCAAAATGTCCTTCAGTAGGTAACCTAATAAATCAAGTGTGATACATCTAGACAATGGAATATTATTCACTAATTTAAAAATGAGCTATCAAGTCATAAAAAAGACATGAAGGAAACTTAAATGCATATTACTAAGTGAAAGAAGCCAATCTGAAAAGGCTATGTACTGCATGATTCCAACTATATGACACTCTGGAAAAGGTAAAACTGTGTCGACAGTAAAACCATTAGTGGTTGCCAGGACTTGGAGGCTTGGAGTTAAGAATATGCAGAGTACAGAGGATTTTTAGGACATTGAAAATACTCTGTATTTTACTATAGTGGTATACACATGTCTTTTAACATTTGTCTAAGCTCATAGAATGTATAACACTACGGGTAAATCCTAATGCACAGTATGAACTTTAGGTGATAATATGTCAACATAGGTTCATCAACTGTAATGCATGTACCACCCTGGTAGGGGATGTTGATAATAGAGGAGGCTATGCATGTGTGGGGAAAAAGGTATATGGAGTATCTCTTTACCCTCCTCTCAATTTTGCTGTGAACCTAAAACTGCTCTTTAAAAATATTTTAAGTGAATTAAAATAGTACCTTCAAAATATGGGAGGCCAGATTTTGAACAAAATATCTGTGAAAGCCAGTTACTTAGCAGACTTTTTTTTTAATAACATGAGCCAATTCAAGTTTTTGCAAACCACTGAAGAAAATGTTTTGACTTCACTTAACAAATTTGTTAGCTTAAAACAAAACAGAACAGAATCTTTAGGGGAAAAATGCAGCAAAAGGAAATCTTAAAAGGCTTCCACAGCTTCTTGGGACTGAGAGTGGGAAAGATATCAGCAAGTCTCAAGTCATATAAAAAACCACCTGGAAAAACTGAAAAACAAATCTAGATGGTGATTTCCCTCTCATTCAACATAAATGTATAGCTAGGTGAGGGATCATTTCTCTTAATCTTCTGCTGATACTGACTTTGACGCAAGAGAAAGCACTTTATGAGATGCAGCTAATCATACATTCAAGATAAGATGTATTGATTTTTACTCTAGATGAGTTCTAGATTTCTGTGAAAGAAGCATTTCTTGCCATTTTTAAGAAAACAGTGGATATTTTTGCTGTGGTTTTCAACCTCTTTCATGTGGGAGGAACAGTTTGCTTACAAAAATCAACAGCAAGAACAGAAAAAACTCATTTCACTAGAAAATGAAATCTATGTGTAGTTGTGTCATGTTTGATTCATAATTGAATGAAATAAACTGATCAGTAACTATGTACAGGTTTCATGTGAGAGAGTAACAAAAACAGCGTTTTATATGCATGTTTAAGTCAAAGAGACATTATTTTAAAATCTGTATATGTTAATATCACATAGTATTAAAATATTTAATATTATTAACACTGTGGTATGTATTTGAACCTGATCATGTAACTTACAAAGATATTATTTTTACAAAGTCCTATGTGAAATTTTGTCTTTGGCCACATTTAATTCATATTTATTTGCTCACTATTTATTAGTACTACTATCTGTACTTTGCCAATAAATTTTAATGCAATAAATTATTTTACTTTATTTTAAATCTAATGGGCATAATTGTAAAAACTGAAATTTCACTTTGGCTTACGCCAGTTATTTAACAAATTTATCTGTCTTTTGGATTTTCAAGTTTTATGAAAATAGAAAGATATCATAAAAGTAAGCTAAGTCTCCAATATACATAAAGCAAAAACTGAAAGAATTTTGAAATTGATTATTCAACAGTGATAACCAGGGACT
>NW_012115222.1:4327845-4332337 GCF_000951035.1 Colobus angolensis palliatus
AAAAAAAAATGGTTCTTTGAAAGATCAATAAAACTGATAAAACTTCAACTAGATTGACCAAGATTAAAAAAGAGAAAACCTGAATCACTAAATCAGAAACAAAAGATAGGACATCACTAATTATCTTAAAGAAATAATAACATATTAGTACCATGTTATGATGAATAATGATTTGTCAACAAATTAGATGATTGTGATGAAAAGGTCAAATTTATAGAATGACACAAATAATCTCAACAGACTCAAGAAGAAATAGGAAATCTAAATAGATCTATATAGCAAGTAAAGAGATTAAGTAATTATATATATATAACAGCAAAGAAAATTTTAGGACCACAGGACTTCACTGTTGAATTCTATAAAACACAAAAGACTAATGAATAGCAATCCTTCCAAAACTCTTTGTCAAAACAGAAAAGGAGGCAACATATCTCAAGTCAATTTATTGAAACCAGTATTATTCAAATTCCAAAAACAAAGACATCACAAGAAAGCAAAATACAGATTAATTTCTTATAAATGAAGTGCAAAAGTCCTAAATAAATTACTAGCAAACCGAATCCAGCAACACATAAAAACACCATGATCATGTGGGATTGATCTCAGGAATGCAAGACAGCTCAACATATGAAAATCAATCAATGTAATATACCACCTTAATAGAAGCAAAGGATAAAAACCACCTGATTATCTCAAGAGATACAGTATTTTACAAAATTCAATGCCCTTTCATGATTAAAACAACAACATTTAACAAATTAGGAAAAGAAGGGAACTTCCTCACTCTAAAAAAAAATAGAGAAATATGTGGAAAAGCTACAGCTAACATCATAATTAGTGGTGAAAGAGTGAGTACTTTTCACAAAAGATCAGAAACAGAACAAACATATTTGCTTTCACTACTGCTATTAAACTTTTTTGTTTGTTTGTTTGTTTGTTTTTTGAGACAGAGTCTCGCTCTGCTGCCCAGGCTGGAGTGCAGTGGTGCGATCTGGGCTCACTGCAAGTTCCGCCTCCTGAGTTTAGGCCATTCTCCTGCCTCAGTCTCCCATGTAGCTGGGACAGGGTTTCACCGCGTTAGCCAGGATGATTTCCATCTCCTGACCTCGTGATCCGCCCGTCTCGGCCTCCCAAAGTGCTGGGATTACAAGCGGGAGCCACCAGCCACCTACCCGGCCTGTTTCTTTTTTTTTTTTGAGATGGAGTCTGGCTCTGTCACCCAGGTTGGAGTGCAGTGGCACCGTCTCAGCTCACTGCAACCTCCGCGTCCCAGGTTCAAGCGATTCTCCTGCCTCAGCCTCCTTAGTAGCTGGGATTACAGGCTAGGCACCACCACGCCCAGCTAATTTTTGTATTTTTAGTAGAGATGGGGTTTCACCATGTTGGTGAGGCTAGTCTCAAACTCCTGACCTCGTGATCCCCCTGCCTTGGCCTCCTAAAGTGTTGTGATTACAGGCATGAGCCACCGCGCCAGGCCTGCTATTAAACTGTTTAACTGGAGAGTCTAATCACAGTAATTAGGTAAGAAAATGAAATAAAGGCATCCATTATCTTGTATACAAAAAATCCTAAGGAATCCACAAAAATAATTACTAGAACTAATGAACCCATTTGCCAAAGTTGCCTGATAGACAATCAATATACAAAAAATAGTGATATTTTTATACACTTGCAAGGAAGCATCCAAAAATAAAACTAAAAACACAATTCCATTTATAATGGCATTAAAAGGACAAAAGACTCAGGGATAAATTTAACAAAATAATTGTACAATGTGTCCACAATTAAAGATTAAGTTTTTTTAACTAAGGATTAAGTTTTGAAAATATTGTTGAAATAGATTTTAAAAACCGTAAATAAACGGAAAGATATCCTATGTTTTTAGATTAAAGACAACATTTTTAAGATGACATGACAACATTCCACAAATTGATCAACAGATTCAATGCAGACATATCACATTTTCGACTGCTTTTTTTTGCAGGAATTGATCAGTTCATTTTAAAAGTCATATGTAAATGCAAGAACTCAGCATAGCCAAAACAATCTTGAAAAACAGAAGAATAACTTGGAGGACTCTAACTTCCCAAATTCAAAACTTACATCAAAGCTGGAGTTAGTGAAGCATAAAGTTTATACATAAAGCACAAATAAAAAAAGCAAAAAACTAGATAATTTACGTAAACTGAACTTCATCAAACTTAAAACCCTTTCTGTGTGAAAGGACAATATCAATACAGTGAAAAGACAACCCACAGTATGGGACAAAATATTGTAAATCATGTATCTGATAAGAAACTTGTATTGGAATGTATAAATGATCCTTGCAACTTGGCAATACAAAGACAATTAACCCAATTTTAAAATGGTCAGAGAACCTAAGTTGACATTCCTTCAAAAGAGATATGCAAATGGTCAAGAAACAGAAGAACGATGCCCAAAATATTACTTGATATAGTTTGGATGTTTGTCCCCTCCAAATACCATGTTGAAATGTAATCCCCAGTGTTGGCAGTGGGATCTGGTGGGAGGTGTTTTTACACTGAAATCAACTATTTTTATTTTTTATCCACTTTTCATGAGCCTGAAAGTGTTCGGTTCTTAAACGTTTTCCAACATTCAATTTTGGTGATTTACATTCAATATTTCTACCTGGGTAGCAACACAACATAATCATAATAGATTACTTTTTAATATTTGAATTTAATACATAATACAAAAAGGTATGTATAAGATATGTCAGGTATAAAGAAACATAATGAAAAACATTCACATGCCTATTCTGTTTTTTTTTTAAAAAAATTAACATAATTTTGAGTTCCTTGCATTCTTTCTCATCCTATATTTCCTCTACAATTTTTGCAGTATGTTTTCAAACTTTTGTATAGTGTTTACATTATTGTTCCCTTCTGTAAATTCATAAAGATAATCTCCTGCATTAACTTTTAAAGATTGTACAATTTTTTGTTTTATGTTTAAATGTTTATGATTTATGTTTAAATCTCCAATTACCCAAAATAGTTGTTTGTATATTTTACGTAGTATGGGACTTGATCTTATTTTTCCCTACCCAACTAACCATTGTTTTACTAACATTTATTGAAAATTCCATTTTCGAGTCGAGAAGCAGATACCCAAGGTTCTGGAGGTTCGATGAAACCGAGGACCAGAGAGGGAAAGTGACCTCAAAGTCACAGAGTAATTTTTTAGAGCTGGACAAGAATCCAAGCCTGCAACTGCAGAGACCAGAGATCTTTCTTCTATCTATACTCTTGGGAAGCACATCCGAAGATCTTTGCAAATTATCGTGTGGAAGGAAAATGCCTAAAGTCAAAAGAAGCCGGAAAGCACCCCCAGATGGCTGGAAGTTGATTGAGCCAACACTGGATGAATTAGATCAAAAGATGAGAGAAGCTGAAACAGAACCGCATGAGGGAAAAAGGAAAGTGGAATCTCTGTGGCCCATCTTCAGGATCCACCACCAGAAAACCCGCTACATCTTTGACCTCTTTTACAAGCGGAAAGCCATCAGCAGAGAACTCTATGAATACTGTATTAAAGAAGGCTATGCAGACAAAAACCTGATTGCAAAATGGAAAAAGCAAGGGTATGAGAACTTGTGCTGCCTGCGGTGCATTTAGACAAGGGACACCAACTTTGGGATGAACTGCATCTGCCGTGTGCCCAAAAGCAAGCTGGAAGTGGGCCGCATCATCGAGTGCACACACTGTGGCTGCCATGGCTGCTCTGGCTGAGGCTGGCGCTCTCCACCCTGGACTCTGGACTTCACAGGTTCCTGCCTGTGGCGCCACCCCCTTCCTGGGAGCAGCGAGCAGTGCCCCAGGCCTGAGTTGGAGCACGGTCTCTATGGGGAAGGCTTCGCTGTCCATCAGCTGTGATTTGTAAAAATAAAATCTTCAAACCGCAAAAAAAAAAAAAAAAAAAAAAAGGATATAGAAATAACACCCATCTTTATAGGGCACTCTAGGCAATAAGAAGAATTTATATTCTACTGAAGCACAAATTGAACATTCTACTTGGATAGACTACATGCTATGCTGTAAAATAAGTTGCAATAAATAGAGGAATAAAATCAAGCAAAGAATATTTTCCAACCACAACAGAATTAAAATCGAAATCAACAACAGAAGGAAATTTTGGAAGTTTGTGATGTGTGGATATTAATAACACACTCCTAAATAACCAATACAAAACGGAAGAAATAATAAATTAGAAAATACTGTAAAATGAATTAAAACAAAACTACAGCATGCTAAAAATATAAGATACAACTAAATTAGTGCTTAGATAGAAATCTGTAGTTTTAAACACTTACATTTAAAGAGAAGTTAGATCTTAAAATAACTTCCACCATATGAAACTGAGGAAAAAAAAGAACAAACTAAACTCAAAGCAAGTTAAACACAGGATATACTGAGGACAAGAGAAGAAATAAATGATACAGATAATATAAAAAGAATAAACTTTAAAA
>NW_012115222.1:4332387-4359817 GCF_000951035.1 Colobus angolensis palliatus
AAAAAAAAAAAAAAAAAATTCCATTTTCCACTTATCTGCAATATCAGCTATTTTCTAAATCACTTCCACGTTCATATTTAATCAGTCAATATGTTTATTTCCATACCAACACTACATTCAATACTTATATATAACTTTATAAAGTTTTTTTGAATATCTGATAAAGCAAGTCTCCTGCTTACTATGTGTAAGTAGCTTATTGGTTCATGTTCAAGAACTGTATTGCCAATCTCTTTGACATGTTGATTTCCTTTCTTTTGTATATATACCCAGCAGTGGGACTGCTGGGTCATATAGTACTTCGAATTTTAGTTTTTTGAGAAACCCCCATGCTGTTCTCCATAGTGGCTAAACTAATTTATATTTCCACCAACAGTGTACGAGGGTTCCCCATTCTTCAGATCCTCATCAGCTTCAATATTGCCTGTCTTTTGGATCTGAGTCATTTTAACTGGGGTGAAATGATATCTTAAGAAAGATTTGATTTGCATTTCCCTGATTAATGATGCACTGTTCATATACCTGTTGGTCACTTGTATGTCTTTTTTGAGAAAAGCCTATTCAGATCTTTGCCAATTTTTAAATCAGATTATTTGATATTTTCCTATTGAGTTGTCTGAACTCTTTATATATTCCAACTATCAATCATCAGATGACTAGTTTGCAAATATTTTCTCCCATTCTGTGGGTTGTCTCTTCCCTTCATTGTTTCCTTTACTGTGTAGAGGCTTTTTACATTTATGTGAGTCCATTTGTCTACTTTTGTTAACAATGCTTTTGAGGTGTTACACAATAAATCTTTGCCCAGACAATTTCCTGAAGAGTTTCTCCAATGTTTTCATTTAGTAATTTTATAGTTTCAGGTGTTAGATTTAAGTCTTTAATCCATTTTGATTTGATTTTTGTGTACTGCAAGAGACCAGAGTCTAGTTTTATTCTTTTGCATATGGATATTCAGTTTATGGCAACACTATTTATTAAAGAGACTGTCCTTTCCCCGGTGTATGTTCTTGGCACCTTTGTTGAAAATGAATTATTTGTAGATGTGTGGATTTATTTCTGGATTCTCTATTCTGTTCCAATAGTCTATGAGTCTGTTATTATGACAGTGCCATACTGTTTTGATTACTATAGCTCTGCAGTATATAATTTGAAATCAAGTAATGTGATTCCTTCAGTTTTGCTATTTTAATTCAAGATGGTTTTGGCTATTCTGGGTCTTTTGTGGTTCCATATAAATTTTAGGATTATTTTTCCTATTTATTTGAAGAATGTCATTGGTATTTTGATAGGAATTGCACTGAATCTGTAGATTGGTGTGTGTACCATGGACATTTTAACAATATCGTTTCTTCCAATCCATGAACATAGAATATCATTCCATTTGTGTGTGTGTTTTTCTTCTTTTTTTTTCATCAGTGTTTTATAGTTTTCTTTGTAGAGCTCTGTCATTTATTTGGTTGAGTTTATTCCTTGGTATTTTCTTTACAGCTTTCATAAATGGTATTACTTTCTTGATTTCTTTTTCAGAATGTTCATTGTTGGCATATAATATAGAAATGCTCTGAATGCCTGGTGATCTGCCTGGTTGTGAAACAGAGAAAGACCCCTTGCACTCTTTCTGCACAGAAATGGTAGAGGGCCTCATATTGCTAGTCCATGTGAATGGGTGCTTCAAATGCCTGGAGATCTGTCTGGGTGTGAAGTGGAGAGGACATCACTACACCACGATCTATGCACAGGAAGGGTGGGACAGCTCAGGCTGCTGTTCCAGGGAAGTGTGTGCTCCTAATGCCTGGAGTTCTGTCTAGGGGTGGAGTGAAGAGGGCCTTGCTGCTCTACCATACCAGGGGAGCAGGCTGAGGCACCCAGCAATGACACATGCAGATCAGTTTCATATCTCCAAGCTGGCCCTGGCTGCAAGTCTCACAGCCCAGGAGAAACTGTAGCCATTGCAGCACTCCCCCTGTCCCAGGCCTGAGATGCGAGAGAGCACAGTTCCAGTGCCTGCTGCTGAGGTTCTCTCCACAATTGTGGCTGTGCAGGCCCCTAACCCGCTCTAGAGCAAGTGCTCCCATTTCTGGCCCAAGACAGAATGCCTGCATGGCCATTCTTTGTCTGGGTTGCCAAAGAGCGACTGACCTTTTATGTCCCTTGGATTAACAATGGCACACTGCTCTAAATCCTGGGTCTGGGAAAATGTCTGCACCTTTCCCTGGTGTCTTTTTCTCTCAGTGCTTCCAAGCCTCTCACCATGTTATCTCTCCAAGACTTGAGAGAAACGAAATACTCTCCATAGGCCTGGGTTGCTCCAGATCCCCAGAAAGAAGGTGAGTCACAGAGGAAGGCTCTCTGCCTCCCTCATGTACTGGGGTTTCAATCATTTTTATCAGCCAGATGCTGTGATGTGGGTTGCTTGCCTATGTTCTGTTCCTTGGGATCTGGGGTGTCGTCCACAGTTCTGGTGGATTCCCATTTTCCATCTTGAATTAAAGCTCAAAGCGATCTTTATGTGATATCTTGCTATCTCCAAGTGTCTGAGGCATGCTAAAAACCTCTAATCAGCCATCTTATGGAAAAAAGAAAAAAAAATACTCTCTTTCCTCCTTCCTTGCTTCTTATCCTCCTTTATATAAAAGCGATTTTCTCTGGTGTGTTTTAATTTCTTGTTTTTCTATTTTTAGTGTATCTGTTTTACGTTTTTGATTTGAGATCACCATGAGGCTTGCAAATAACATAATTGGCTACGTTATTACTGATTACAACTTAATTCTGATTATAAGAAATAAATAAACAAAGAGAAAACTAAACAAAAAAAATCTACACTTTTCATTCCATGCTCCCCCCACCACTTTTTGATTTTTGTTGTTTATATCTTTTTGCACTCTCTCTCTCCTAAAAAGTTGTAATTGTTTTTGATAGGTTTGTCTTTTAGTCTTCCTACTCAAGATATGAGTGGTTTACACACCACAATTACAGTGTTATTCTGTATTTGTCTGTGTACTTATTGTTAACAGTGAGTTTTGTATCTGTGGATGATTTCTAATTGCTTGTTAACATCCATTTCTTTCAGATTGAAGATCTCCCTTTAGCATTTCTTGTAGAACAGGTCTGGTGTTGATAAAATTATTTGTCTGGAAGAAATTTTTTCCAGGTATAATACTCCAGGATAACTTTTTTCCTTCAGCACTTTGAATATGTCATGCCACTCCCTCCTGACTATAGAGTTCCTCCCTTTGTCTTCTTCTGCATTATCTTTTAAAATTTCTCCATTAATACCACAATGTGTCTTCATTTTTAAAATAATTTAACGGTCGCTATTGGTTTTATTGTCTAAAATCAATAATAACTTTATCTTTTGAAAATCTTAGAACACTGTTGTTCCTGAACTCTTTGTCTATTTACATGCTATCTTATTGCTGTTTATGTTTTTATCTATTAAGGTGTTTTACATTTTATTTTATATCTACATATCAATGTTTATATATATTTTTCAACATATTAACCACTTTCTCAACTCTTCCTTTTATATTGTGTCTCAGACCCGCCATCTGGGACTCTCTTTTCTTCTGACACAAGTGTATGTTTAAAGTCTTTTATTAAGAATTTTCTACTGCAACACAATTTTCCTTTGTTTGAAATATTTTTTATACTTACAATATTAAGAGATATTTTTATTGGATATAGAATTCTGTGTGGACAACTACTTCTCTCAGCATGTTGAAGGTGACATTCCACTGACATTTAGCTTCCAATTGATGTTTTAAAATTAACTCATCCTTCATCTCTAGCTACATTTTATACTTTATCTTTGCATTAGAAATTTGGCAGTTTTATTTTTAATGACTTTATTTTTATTTTTCTAGCTTTATACAATTAGGCTTCTTAATTCTGTAGCTTCAAAAATATTCTTAGCTGTTGGCTCCTCAAATATTGCCTCTACTTCATTTTCTCTCTCTTCTCTTTCTAAAACTCCTACTATGGTATTGGGCAATCTACAGTCCATAATCACTGACAAAGATTCTCTCCTTGAGGCAACTAATCACAATCCTCTGGGCTCTTTTACAAACTAGGCCCCGTCCTTAAGAGTTCAATTTTAATAAGAATTCTGTTAAGTCTATTTAGCCAGAATGCCTTATCCTTGACATCTGATAACTCTCCATATCTGACCAAATTCCTCATACCCCACCATCTCCAAGGTCTGATCACACTGGCTTGCCTTGAGCAAATATCATGCTAGATAGATTTAGCAGAATCCCTGCCCCCAACCTTACCCTGTTGTTTCCACTTAGTAATGACAACTCCCTCCTGCTCACACCTGCACACTCTGCTCCTTGGCTATTAATTCTCACTTTTCTTTGTTGTACTCAGAGTTGAGACCAATCTTTCTACCCTACTGCAAAGCCCCATTTCAGTTGTTTCTGTAATAACGATAGCCCTGAATAAAGCCTGCCATGCCATTTTAACAAGTATCAGAATAATTTTTTCTTTCACACCACCTATGTAGTGTGAATTTTGGTAGCAATGTATGTGAGAAGCAGCTTGTAGTTATGAATTTTGAGAGTTTTTTCCTCCTACACTCAGTGCCAGAGTTTGAGACAGGAAATTTTCCTTAAGGGTAAAATTTACATTTGGACTGTATGTGTAGCACTTAGAGGTAGCATTTCAATGGTGATGATCTTCCACTAGACCCCTCAAATTTAGTGGGCCCTGAGGTTGGCTTTCTAACCCCTGAATTCTAAAATGCTTCAAACTATCACTCAATTTAAATTTATTTGTAAATGTTCTTAAGAGAAAAAAAAATCAGCTTGCATATTCCATTTACTTTATCGGCATCTTATTATTGCCTACTTTTTTGACAGTTATTGGATTCATATAAAATGATTATAAAATAAATTTTTTTAGCATTTTTAGTTGCATACAGTTGTTAGATCTGTTCAGAGAATATGCTGCTATACTGTTAGCAGGTCATTCAAAATAAGATTGCAATTTGGTCAAAGAAAATTGTCTTATTGCTCACATCTTTGATACAGAAAGCGTTGAAATATCACATATGTTACTCTGTATAAGTAATACCATATGTTTTTACATTGTTTTCACAATATGTAGACCTGACACTGTCCGTTTGTCTTTGGTCTTGCATCTCAAATTCTATTTTGTTTTTATCAGTGTTTTGGGTATTTTACTACTCTTCACCAACCCCACCCAAATATTTACTAGCTGTAAGATCTTAGGAAGTTACTTAACTTTATGCCTTGTTTTATTTGTAAGAAAATAACCGTAATGCTATATAAGCCACAGAATTATTCTGAGGATTAAATGAGTTAATATGGTTAAAGTGTTCAGAATAATGCCTGGCACACAATAATGCTAAATAAACATAATATTATTATATTTTCAAAACAGAGGATTTAAACTCCCAAAGCATAACTTTTTAACTTTGAAGCATAAAAAGAAGAAAATACGTAAACTAATAACTTAAAGAATGTTTTTGTCTCCCTTTAGATTTATTTTTCATGACTGCTCTTCCCAATGACAAACACAATCAAAAGTTAACTCTTGTAAACTATCTTGTATTTGTTTTTCAACTCTTTCCTGTTAATTAACATAAATGACATGTTTTGGTATTAGAGATGCTATTGGTAATTATTTCATTATTCAACTTCCAAATGTGGGAACTGCTTTCAGAACACCCATAGGAAATAACCACAAAAGCTTCAAATTTGCTGTGATACTTGAAGTAATGGGAATAACACCCCTTTTAAGGTACCCATTTGTTGTTGCTGGAAAGCTATAATTTATGAAGTTCTATTTCATAATGTACCCAAAATTACTCTCCCTCAAACTTCTGTGCATTGTATTTTGTTCTGCACCCTAAATAATGTATCTATTCCATCTTTCTTTCAAAATGAAAATGTACTCTTCCTCTAAAAATAAAAAAAAATCAAATATTTTTTCAACATCTAACAAAGTTCCTAGGGAAAAATAGGCATTACAATGTTAGGTCCTCTTCTTTAACCTTCGTCTTTTCAAAACATATGCTTTCACTTATTCCTCTCCCCTTATCCTTCTCCCCTTCCTTTCATTTCTCTCTTTTCCTTCCTCCTTTCTTATTCCTGTCACAGCCCTTAGAAAATATATACTACATGTTGGCCTGGCACAGTGGGCCTCCCAGCACTTTGGGAGGCTGAGGTGGGCGGATCATGAGGTCAGGAGTTCGAGACCATCCTGGCTAACAAGATGAAACCCTGTCTCTACTAAAAATACAAAAAAATTAGCCGGGCGTGGTGGCAGGTGTCTGTAGTCCCAGCCACTTGGGAGGCTGAGGCAGGAGAATGGCATGAAACCAGGATGCGGAACTTGCAGTGAGCGGAGATCATGCCACTGCACTCCAGCCTGGGTGACAGAGTGAGACACAGTCTCAATAAAAAAAAATTAAAAAAAGAAAAAAAGAAAATACATACCACATGTCTTCAAGTCTTTCTTTCCTTACATCTTCCCTCAAGGCTTCCACTTATGATGTTGTTTCACAACTTTTCACCACTTAGATAATTTCTTTGATCATTTCAGTTCTCTAATTGCATCTTACAATGTAGCAAAAAGTACTAAAGAAAGCACTAATTCCATTTCCTACATTGCTCTAGCTATCATGCTGCTAACACTATAAACCTTCATGAGATTTTAAATACCAAATTCAGGTTGGTTTACAATGAGCTTGAGGTTCTTCAAAATCATCATGGGCTTTCTACATTAATTGCTTCTAAATAAGGACTCCAACATTCAGTAATTGCAAATGCACAATCACATATTATTCTAATGTCAGAATTTTATATTTATTTTTATTAGATTGTATCTTAGACTTTCTGCAATTTATTAGACTTTCTGTAATTAGATGTATCTTAGACTTGTGTATAATATGAGCCTGTCAAGATGTTTTTCATCTTTATTTGACAATTCATCCTGAGATGTGCCAGCAGAAAATTTGAAAAATCTGTTTTTCATTCTTTTGTCCAAGTTATTGAGCAGGTTTTTCACATATCCTTGTACCATTCTCCGAATACTAACATATTATGAATCTCCAAACTTTGTTACTATGTGAACGATTACTTTTCATGACTTGACAAAATGGCTTTATCAAATATCAGACAAAATTTACATACATGTTGTTCATCTGATCTGCCAATCTGCAAACTACTTTTACAAAACAAATTATTTTAAATTTTCATGACATTCTAAGTCAATTCACCCTCATTCCTAGAAAATACATTTTTATTTAAAGTTCATAAACCATCTGCACAAAAATCTTTTTCTGGAATTTGCCTAAGTGTGCTTTAAATGTATTTAACAGTAGTATATGGAATGCCCCTCTTCCGTGTCTGAAAATCTGGGACATGTGCTAGTGTTTAGATATCTGGCAGATGTTTTATAACCAATGAATTCCTCAAACTTACTAAAAATGCTTGTGTTCAAATCTCATGAATATATTTTCTTGATACTCCTCTGTAACTAACTTAAATTATCTGAATACAGGTGCTTTGAATTCATTTACAAAGTTGCACTATCTCACTGTTCTATATAGTATCTCATGTTTTAATCATTCCAAAATATTTGTAATATCTGTTCTATTCCTTCCAATTTGAAGATAATTCTACTAGATGGAGAAGATAGAAGCAAATACAGCTTGTACAGTATTCTTTTTTCCTTCTCTGCCTCCATCAACTTTGTAAAACATTGAGTTGGTCCCTTCTATTTTATTTAATTCACTCACATACTATAAATCATCTTTGGTTTCCTTAGGTTTTTTTCACATGCTATAAAATATTTTCACCATTGGTCTAATGAATTTAAACCTCAAACATTGAATGTTTGCCTCTAACACTGGTGATGCTTTTTAATGATGTGCCTTCTATTTCCTAATTTCAAACCTTATGTTATCACCAATTTTCTCATTTGGGCAATTTTTTTTAACTGTTTGCTTCTTCTCCTCATGTGTGTTTCATAAAACTTTATTTTAAGACTTTCTCATCTTGAGCCACAGCATACTTTAGAGGTTTTCTGTCATGAGAAAAAAATACAACGTTTCTCATATTTAAAAAAAAACTGATTTCCTAACACCTAGTGTACATGTACCTATATCTGACTGCGTTAATTACTCAATTAACTTTATGGTCAGAATCATCAAAATTCTATGTTTATTTTCTCTCAAACTTTCTATTACTTTCACATCATTATCCATTTCTCCTTTAACTCCAGAAATAAGTCCAGATTAACAATAACCTTTGCTCCTTTTTCTAATTTCTAAAATCAATTTTGGTTAAAGATTACCATTAGATGTCCAGATATTTGGCACTTTTTAGTCACTGTTTTGTTTCGCTGCTGTAATTATCCATATTCTCTAAGTGCCTATAATATCTGTAGCCTATTTATTTCCCTAACATTATTACTTCTTTCTTCTCAGTGTATACTTGCCTGTAAGCTGTCAGCCCCTTCCCCTACTCTTCCCAACATGTTCTTGAATTGTTGTGCACATATTTTTAATCTCTAGTGCCAATTTATTTTCAATTTTTATATTCAATCCATAAATAGTGCTGCAAAAGTCTCAAGCATACTCATAAAAACTTAAATTTTGTTATTTTAAAATCAATCTTATTCCATCATGTACAATCTATGCAATGAATGAAGTAAAAATATATCTGTGACATAGGTATTATAAGTATATATCTATGGCATATATATAATGTATGAAAATACATAATATTGTCCTGTTCATCATCTTTAGTTTCTCCCTGATAATTACTAAAATTTGTTCTTCAATTTTTTATTCCTCTTTACAATACAACCTTATCCTATATAGTACGTGGTTGTCCAGTTTAAGTCAGGATTGTGTTCTTCTCTGGAATTCATATTTCACTTTAATGCTTTGATGAATTCAATATATTGCCTGCCAAATGTTAATACTAATTTTCTAAAGAGCACCTTGACTTTTGGCTATAGACCTCCACTCAACATTTTAGTCATCATCTATGAAATAATCTTTTCTGCAATGTCAAGTATATATTATTTGAGTTATTAGTTCAACACCTATGAAATAGTTTCTGGGGATGAAGTGGTGTTAACACTCACAGGGTTTCTACTCTCATGGTGGGTACACTACTATGAGGGAGACGGTAAATGACTAATCACATACAGTAATTATGGAATGTGACTAGAGCTATAAGGAAACACACAAGAACATGTTACAGGGAGAAACTGAAAAAGAAGAGATTATATGAGACATGGATATAACTGCAAAAAGTAGACCTCAAGTAGAATAAAATATTTTTTTAAAAAAGTATTGTTTTTCCTTCACTCTGTTTCCTTCCCACTGTTTAAAAAAGACTAGGGACCCATCAGGTCAGCCCCAAAACTCCTTAACCTGATAGGCAACTTCAGCAAATTTCAGGATACAAAATAAATGCGCAAAAACCACAAACATTCCTATACACCAACAATAGATAAGCAGAGAGCAAAATCATGAGTGAACTCCCATTCACAATTGCTACAAAGAGAATATAATACCTAGAAATACAAATTACAAATGAAGGACCTCTTCAAAGAGAACTACAAACCACTGCTCAAGGAAATAAGAGAGGACACAAACAAATGGAAAAACATTCCATGCTCATGGATAAGAATAATCAATATCACGAATGTCCATATTGCCCTAAGTAATTTATAGATTCAATGCTATTCCCATCAAGCTACCATTGATTTTCTTCACAGAATTAGAAAAAGCTACTTTAAATTTCATATGGAACGGAAAAAGACCCTTATAGCTAAGACAATCCTAAGCAAAAAGAACAAAGATGGAGGTGTCATGCTACCTGACTTCAAACTATACTATAAGGATACGGTAACCAAAACAGCATGGTACTGGTACCAAAACAAACATTTAGACCAATGGAACAGAACAGAGACCTCAGAAATAATACCACATATCTACAACCATCTGATCTTTGACAAACCTGACAAAAACAAGAAATGGGGAAAGGATTCCCTATTTGATAAATGGTGCTGGAAAAACTGGCTAACCATATGCAGAAAACTGAAATGGGATGCCTTCTTTACACCTTATACAAAAATTAACCCAAGATGGATTAAAGACTTAAATGTATAACCCAAAACCATAAAAACCTTGAAGAAAACCTAGGCAATAACATTCAGGACATAGGCATGGACGAAGACTTCATGACTAAAACACCAAAAACAATTGCAACAAAAACCAAAATTGACAAATGGGATCTAATCAAACTAAAGAGCTTCTACACAGCAAAATAAACTATCATCAGAGTGAACAAACAACCTACAGAATGGGAGAAAATTTTTGCAAGCTACACATCTAACAAAGGGCTAATATCCAGAACCTACAAGGAACCTAAAAAATTCTACAGGAAAAAAAAACCCATCAAAAAGTGGGCAAAGGATATGAACACACACTTCTCAAAAGAAGTCATTTATGTGGCCAACAAACATACAAAAAATCTTATCATCACTGGTCTTTACAGAAATGAAAATCAAAACCACAATGAGATACCACCAACTCCAGTTAGAATGGCAATTATTAAAATGTCAGGAAGCAACAGATGACAGAGAGGATGTGAAGAAACAGGAACACTTTTACACTGTTCGTGAGAGTATAGACTAATCCAACCATTGTGGAAGACAGTGTGGTTATTCCTCAAGGATCTAGAATCAGAAATACCATTTGACCCAGCAATCCTATTACAGGGTATATACCAAAAGGATTATAAATCATTCTACTATAAAGACACATGCACGCATGTTTATTGCAACACTATGTACGGTAGCAAAACTTGGAACCAACCCAAGTGCCCATCAATGATAGACTGGATAAAGAAAATGTGGCACATATACACCATGGAATACTATGCTATGCAGCCGCAAAAAAAGAATGAGTTTATGTCCTTGGCAACAACATGGATGAAGCTGGAAGCCATCATTCTCAACAAACTAACAAAGAAACAGAAAACCGAACACCACATGTTCTCACTCATAAGTAGCAGTTGAACAATGAGAACACATGGACACAGGGAGGGGAACATCACACACTGGGGCCTGTCGGAGGGTAGGGGTGCTGGGTGGGGGGAAAGGGGAGGGAGAGCATTAGGATAAATACCTATGCATGCGGGGCTTAAAACCTAGATGATGTGTTGATAGGTGCAGCAAACTACCATGGCATATGTATATATAACAAACCTGCACATTCTGCACATGTATCCCAAAACTTAAAGTAAAATAGCATTTTAAAAATAATAATAAAGGCCGGGCATGGTGGCTCTTGCCTGTAATCCCAGCATTTTGGGAGACCAAGGTGGGCAGATCACCTGAGGTAGAAGTTCAAGACCAGTCTGGCCAACATGGAGAAACCCTGTCTCTACTAAAAATACAAAATTAGCCGGGCATGGTGGAGCATGCCTGTAATCCAAGTCACTCGGGAGGCTGAGGTAGGAGAATTGTTTGAATCCAGGAGGTGGAGGTTGTGGTGAGCTGAGATCATGCCATTGCACTCTAGCCTGGGCAGCAAGAGCGAAACTCTGTCTCAAAAAGAAAAAAAAAAATAATAATAATAATAATAATGAAATTAAAAAGACTGGGTATACATTTGTTCCCATATGAGTTAGTTGAAGCCAAATGATTTGAAAATTTTAGAAGGGTTCTTGAATACATCAGTAACAAAAACAATAACCACCACCGATGAATCTACATATATTTCCATATCTACATTAGAGACTCATTAACCATGAAAATTCATTTTTTTCCATGGGGCTGTTAGAAGGAGTCACCCATTTTTAACATGCACCCATTTGCTCATCTTAAGTTTACATTGGATACTTTTTGCTATTTTTCCTCAGAATATCCAAATTGACTGTCCTGTTCAATGGGTAAAAATTGGCTCAAATAGTTATTTTTCCCTTTCTCTTTTTTCTCCATTATGTTATTTCGTTCATCAGCCACTTGACACTGACTTTGATGTTTTTTTTATTCCTTTAGACTCCTTCTTTTGTAAAATCTCTTTCATCTTGTCTAGTAAAACTTATCATGCTTTTTTAAGAAGTAAAAGATAGGCATTTTTCAAGATCAATAATTATGTTCACAGTGTTTAGTAATTCTCCTCCCAGTCTGGTGTAGGAGGCTCATAGAAAAACATCTATCCTAGCCAGGTGTGGTGGCTCACATCTGTAATCCCAGTACTTTGGGAAGTCAAGGTGGGATATCACGAGGTCAAGAGATCAAGACCACATGGCCAACATGGTGAAACCCTGTCTCTACTAAAATACAAAACTTAGCTGGTGTAGTGGTGCATGCCTGGAGTCCCAGCTACTCAGGAGGCAGAGGCAGGAGAATCACTTGAACCCAGGAGGCGGAGGTTGCAGTGAGCCAAGATCGTGCCATTGCATCCCAGCCTGGCAACAGAGCAAGACTGTCTCAAAAAGAAAAGAAAAGAAAGAAAAGAGAAAAGAAAAACATCTACCCTGATGCTTCCGTGCATTCAACCCTCCAGAGGACAACCAGTCAAGTGACTGAACCAGGACTAAAATTAAGTCTTAGAATTCCAAGTTAACTGATCTTTCCAATATACAACAGAATGAAAAGGAAATTTGATAAGCTGCCAGATTGTCAGAGTTCATACTGAAACCTGATGTTCCCTCAAACTCACTTTTATTAGTTTATAGGCAAATCGATTAAGTACACTGGTGATTTCCAAACTTTATGAATTTGATGCAATGTAGAAAGAGTCTCAGGCTAACAAAAAAAATGGCATAACATGCAACAATTAAAATAATTAACCAAACATTTAGTAAATCTTCTAAAATTAGTATGATTCAACAAATATTGTGTCAATGTATAGTTTCAAGTAGTTGATATGATCATAAATAAAAAGGCTTAATTATCTCTCTTAAAGTCAATGATTTTATATTTCATACTTCTTACAGCATTTGTTAAACATCCCTGGAGACAGATGGGTAACATGGAATTATGCACTTCAAACATAAAGCCTAATATGGTTTGGCTGGGCCTCACCCAAAATCTCACCTTGAATTGTAATTCCCATGAGCCCTATGGTCCCCAATTGTCAAGGGCAGGACCAAGGGTGGAGGTAATGAGATCATGGGGGTGGTTTTCCCAATGCTGTTCTCATCATAGTGAGTGAGTCTCACAAGATCTGATGGTTTTATAAGCATCTGGCATTTCCACTGCTTGCACTTCTCCATCTTGTCATCCTATAAAGAAGGTGCCTGCTTGTCCTGTGCCTTCCACCATGACTGTATGTTTCCTGAGGACTCCCCAGCATTGTGGAACTGTGAGCCAATAAAATGTATTCCCTTTATAAATTACTTAGTCTCGATTATTTCTTCATACCACTGTGACAAGGGAGTAATACAAAGCTACAGTGATTTTTCCCAGTCTATCAATATTATATCCCTATATCTAAAATGAAAGTTGAAATTTTAAAAATGAAGTAACAGGTATAAATATTAGGAAAACACTCTTTCAATATTAAACTATTTTATATTTTGCCAGTGGAAATGTGAAGTTCTATAGATAATGAGCTAATCATTTCTTTCCTATAATAAGCACTAGGTAAATTCAGTCTTTTATTGCTTTGGAGATTTTGCATAAAATCTTGATAGCTATGATATAATTTTGCTCTGATGTATATTATTTTCTCAGGTTATGTTTCCAGATTATTTTGGGGGAATTTTAGTCATAACTTTAAGTAAAATAATGAAGTAGGTTATCTGCTATTCATAGATTAATAATAGAAAGTTACAAAGTTTAATGTTTCTCACTATGAAGGAAAAAATCAAACTTACTTAGCACATTAAGTTGTTTTTGAAAATTAATTAATGAACTAATTTGCCAAAGGCTTTCCCATCTTTTCAGAAAATCAGGCATTATGACAGGTGAATATACACCTGCAGAAAACTTGATTTATTATTTATTTTACATGCTATTATCTCTCCAAATTCCCCCCATTTTAGAATAGCAAAACAGCATATAAAAGTGACTAGTGTTCAACTTAGTGGCATGTCAGGATGCTTAACGGAAAAGACAGAATGACAGGGACACAACATGCAAGCAAACTTTCTAGAGGCCTGTATAAGTCCATATTCATGCTGCTGATAAAGACATACCCAAGACTGGGAAGAAAAGGAAGTTTAATTGGACTTACAGTTCCACATGGCTGGGAAGGTCTCAGTTCATGGCGGGAGGTGAAAAGAACTTCTCGCACGGCGGCGGCAAGAGAAAATGAGGAAGCAAAAGTGGATACCCCTGATAAACCCATCAGATCTCGTGAGACTTATTCACTATCATGAGAATAGCACAGGAAACACTGGCCTCCATGATTCAATTACCTCCTCCAGGTCCTTCCCACAACACGTGGGAATTCTGGGAGATACAATTCAAGCTGAGATTTTGGATGAGGACACAGCCAAACCATATCATTCTGCCCCTGGCCCCTCCCAAATTTCATGTCCTCACATTTTGAAACCAGTCATGCCTTCCCAACAGTCTCCCAAAACCTTAACCCATTTGAACATAACTCAAAAGTCCACAATCCAAAGTCTCATCTGAGTCAAGGCAAGTCCCTTCCGCCTGTGAGCCTGTAAAATCAAAAGCAAGCTGGTTACATGCTAGATACAATGAGAGTACAGGTATTAGGTAAATACATCCACTCCAAATAGGAGAAATTAGCCAAAACAAAGGGGTTACAGGGTCCGTGCAAATCCAAAATAAAATGAGGCAGTCAATTTTAAAGCTACAAAATTATCTCCTTTGACTCCAGGTCTCATATCCAGGTCATGCTGATTCAAGAGGTGGGTTCCCATGGTCTTGGCCAGCTCCTCCCCTGTGGCTTTGCAGGGTACAGCCTCCCTCCCAGCTGCTTTCATTGGCTGGCATTGAGTTACTGCAGCTTTTCCAGGTGGACAGTGTTAGCTGTCGGTGGATCTACCATTGTGGGGCCTGTATGACGGTGGTTCTCTTCTCACAGCTCCACTAGGCAATGCCTGAGTAGTGACTCTGTGGGGGGGCTCCAACCCCACATTTTTCTTCTGCACTTTCCTAGCAGAGGTTCTCCATGAAGGACCTGCCTCAGCAACAAACTTTTGCTTGGGCATCCAGGCGCTTCCATACATCTTCTGAAATATAGGTGGAGATTCCCAAACCTCAATTCTTGACTTGTGTGCACTCACAGGCTCACCACCATGTGGAAGCTGCCAAGGCTTGGGCCTTCCACCCTCTAAAGTCACAGCCCAAGCTGTATGTTGGCCCCTTTCAGCCACAGCTGGAGCAGCTGGGACACAAGGCACCAAGTCCCTAGGCTGCACAAAGCACAGGGACTCTGGGCCTGGCCGACAAAACCACTCTTTCCTCTTGGGCTTCCTGGCTGGTGATTAGAGGGGCTTCTGTGAAAGTCTCTGACATGGCCTGGAGACATTTTCCTGTGGTCTTGGGGATTAACATAAGGCTCCTTGCTACTTGTGCAAATTTCTGTAGCCAGCTTGAATTTCTCCCCAGAAAATGGGTTTTTCTTTTATTTCACATTGTGACTACAAATTTCCCAAACTTTCATGCTCTACTTCCCTTATAAAACTGAATGCCTTTAACTGTATCCAAGTCATCTCTTGAATGCTTTGCTGCCTAGAAATTTCTTCCAGCAAATACCCTAAATCATATTTCTCAAGTTCAAAGTTCCACAAATCTCTAGGGCAGGGGCAAAATGCCACCAGTCTCTTTGTTAAAACATAACAAGAGTCACCTTTACTCCACTTCCCAACAACTTCTTTATCTCCATGTGAGATCACCTCAGCCTGGACCTTACTGTCCATATTCCCATCAGCATTTTGGGCAAAGCCATTCAACAAGTCTGTAGGAAGTTCCAAACCTTGCCACATTTCTCTGTCTTCTTCGGGACCCTACAAACTCTTCCAACCTCTGCCTGTTACCAGTTCCAAAGTCGCTTCCACATTTTTGGTATCTTTTCAGCAACACCCCACTCCCAGTACCAATTTACTGTATTACTCCGTTTTCACACTGCTGATAAAGACATACCCAAGCCTGGGAAGCAAAAAATGTTTAATGAACTTACAGTTCCACATGGCTGGGGAGGCCTCAGAATCATGGTGGGAGGTGAAAGGAACTTCTGGCATGGCAGCAGGAAGAGAAAATGAAGAAGAAGCAAAAGTGGAAACCCCTGATAAGCCCATCAGATCTTGTGAGACTTATTCACTATCATGAGAATAGCAAAGGAAAGACTAGCCCCATGATTCAATTACCTCCCCTGGGTCCCTCCCATAACACATGGGAATTCTGGGAGATACAATTCAAGTTGAGTTTTGGGTGGGGACACAGCCATATCAAGACCACTATTTGCGAGTATGCAAGAACAGCTTGTATAAACTCTTAGACTTATTTTTATTGCTCTACTTTACTCAGATAAGTTCTACAAAAAGAATATGATTTCTATAGGTCAAAAAGGTCAAAAGCATTAGGATTCATCAGGCTAGTAAGTACACTGAAATATAAGATTTCTTGAGTACTGACAACTTTTTTCAATATTGAAACAAATGCTAATAAACAATCACACACGCTTTTTTAGTCCATTTTCATGCTGCTAATAAAGACATACCCAAGACTGGGTAATTTATACAGGAAAGAGGATTAATGGACTCACAGTTTCACATGGCTGGGGAGGCTTCACAACTATGGCAGAAGGCAAGAAGGAGCAAGTTACATCTTATATGGATGGCAGCAAGCAAAGAGAGAGCTTTGGGCAGGGAAACTCCCCCCTTATAAAAACATATGATCTCATGAGACTTTTCACTATCATGAGACCAGCATGGGAAATACCTGCCCCCATGATTCAATTACCGCCCACAGGGTCCCTCCCACAACACATGGCAATTTTAGGAGCTACAATTCATGAGATTTGGGTGGGGACACAGCCAAACCACATCACATGCAAATTAATCTTTATAATTTTTATGATTTAGAATTATATCACTAATAATGTTATATGCTCCTTATGGATAATTGGAAAATACACTATAGGCAAAATTTAATAACTTAAATCACTCATAATATTACCAACTGGAGATATCATTTTAGTGTATAATTTACAATAGACTGAACGATTATATCCCCCTAAAATTCACAGTTTGAAATCCTATCCCCCAAGGTGATGGTGTGAGGAGATGGGGCCTTTATGAAGTCTTTATAAAATTATATCAGTGCCTTTATAAAAGGAACCCTAGAGACATCCATCGCCCCTTCCACCACATGAGGATGCAATGAGAAGGTGCCATTTGTGATCTAGAAAACAGGCCCTCAAGACACTGAATCTGCCTAGGCTTTGATCTTGGACTTTCCATTCCCTGGAACTGTGAGAGACAAATTTATGCTGTTTATGAGCTGCCCAGTTTATGGTATGTTACTATAGCAGCCTGAACAGACTAAGATAATATTTTTTTCTATTTTTTGAAATATAATTTAAAACTGTCACCACAAAGTGTTGTTTTCTTTAACCTCATTCTTGCTCCACTTTTTCTCTTTCAGTAAAAATGTCTGTGCCACATGAAAAGATTAAAAAAAAATGCAGGTAAGAAAATCATGTTCCATGATTGATGATAGAACATAAAGCATTTTTTAAGCCCCAAAATTGTGATAACACTTTCGGAAATGATATTTGATAATTACTATCAGAAACCTCCTAGGACTAGGAACCAATCAAAAGTCCATGCACTGTAGTCCCAGCTACTTGGGAGGCTGAGGCAGGAGAATGGCCTAAACCCGGGAGGCGGAGCTTGCAGTGAGCTGAGATCCGGCCACTGCACTCCAGCCCGGGCGACAGAGCGAGACTCCATCTCAACAAAAAAAAAAAAAAAAAAAAAAAAAAAAGTCCATGCACTTAGTTTATTGTCTAGTCAAATTTGATTCAAAAAGGTTTTGGAAAACCTTTCTGAAATTAATTGCTCTAAGTCTTTTCTACTTTAAATCCATCAAAATGATGACGGTGATGATAGTAATTTTACCAGGCAATAAAAGTAAACCATGGTTTGTTTATTTTACTTATAAATAATAAATGCCTTCCTTTGTAATATAATTGTCAGTATGGGGCCATTTATTACTAAGCACTGAGATAAAAAAGTTTTGTGAGCCAAAAGCAAAACAATCTGTGTGCTCTGCTGGTCAAATTACTCTTGAAGAGTCAATCGATTTCCTTAAATTTCAGAAAGCTTGATGAGTTATTGGAGTTACCAGAATCATAAAATGAACACATCCATCCAATTGCAAATACAATTTAAAAATAGAACCTTGTCTTCACTTTGCAAACGTCATGTTCCTTCCCAGTAATTAATAACCTTACAACCCTTTTCCATTCTTCATTTGTACTCTGACATCTGACACCAAAAATTAGTTCTGAACTTTATGTCAATGGAATCTAACATGTATTTTCTTCTTCTTTTTCTCATATTATATGTGTGAGTTTCATCCAAATTGCTCTACATAGCAGTAGCCTACTCAATTTCATTTCTGAGTAGCATTTGCTTATATAAATCAACATATTAATTCCAGTATGAATATGCTGCTGTAAATATTCTAGTATATGTCATTTGACCCACACGTGCACTCATTCTTTTGAGTATTTAGTTAAGAGCAAAATTGTTGAATCATAGGTTATGTTATATGCTCAAATTAGTAGATTCTGACAAAAAGTTTTCCAAACTAGTTGTACTAACTTACACCCCCAACAGCAGTACAAGAAGGTCTTAGTTGCTTGACATATTTAAAAGATTTTTGTCAGCATTTTAACTTTATTTCTAAAAATACATTGTCAGTATTTTTAAATCTTAGTGATTATCATGACTGTATTTCATTTGAATTTTAATTATCATTTCCTGATAACTATCTGGGTTGAGAATGCTTTCACGTTTGTTGGCCGTTTTGTTGTTTTTGTAAAGTGTCTGTTCATATATTTTTCCGTTTTTCTATTGGGGTATCAATCTTTTTTCATATTGATCTGGAAAAAAAGATTATTGTGGATTGTATGGTTTGCAAATATCTTCTCCCATGACACATCTTGACTGTTCACTGGTTTAATAGTGGCTCTTTATAAACAGATTTTCCTAACTTCAATGTAGTTCAGTTAATAAGTCATGATTTTTGTATGTTTTATGCTTCATATGTCCTGTTTAAGAAATTTTCAGCGGCCGGGCGCGGTGGCTCAAGCCTGTAATCCCAGCACTTTGGGAGGCCGAGACGGGCGAATCACGAGGTCAGGAGATCGAGACCATCCTAGCTAACACGGTGAAACCCCGTCTCTACCAAAAAATACAAAAAAAAAACTAGCCGGGCGAGGTGGCGGGCGCCTGTAGTCCCAGCTACTCCGGAGGCTGAGGCAGGAGAATGGCGTAAACCCGGAAGGCGGAGCTTGCAGTGAGCTGAGATCGGCCACTGCACTCCAGTCCGGGCGACAGAGCGAGACTCCGTCTCAAAAAAAAAAAAAAAAAAAAAAAGAAATTTTCAGATATCCCCAAATCAAGAAGGTTTTTTTTTGTATACGTTGTGTTCTAAGTGCTTCTAAGTGCATTATTATTTATTTTTTATATTTAGATGTATAATTCTCCTGCATTTAACTTTTGCGTATAATATAAATAATGTATAATATTTAAAACGTTTTTTCTTTTCACATGTCCAGTTTATCCAGGCTTTTTTTTTTAAAGAATTTACTTGATCCACTGCCTGGCAGTACCACCCTTATCATAAATCTAATGTTTATAAATTTGTTGGTTTATCATTAGAATATATTCCATCCTATTGGACAATTTGACTGTCCTTATCGAAACACCAAAATATTTTTAAATAATGTGGTTTTTCAATAAAACTTGCTATCCAGTAGCATGCATCTCTAATTTTGTTCTCCTTTAAGAATGTATTTACTATCCTTAGCTCTTTATTATTTCCATATAAATTTTAGAAATTGTATGTTGGTTTTCACCAAAAGATCTGCTAAAATTTTGAATGAGACTGCATTAAATTCTGCATCAATTCTGAGAGGTTTTTTTTTTTTTTTTTTTTACCATATTGAATCTTTCATTTCATGAACAAGGTAGTCTGTCAGGTAAAGCCCAAAAATGTCACCTGGGCCAATTTTCTGGGCCATCACCCTTCCTCCACTGTGTACTAAAACTTATTCCATCACAGGCATTTGTTCTTATGGTCTTCTGGTCTTCTGGTCAGGACTGAAAATACAAAATGCTAAAACTAAGCATATTCAGCCTCTGTTCAATATAATTGTGTTTTTAAGAAAACTTACAAGAGCAAACATCAAGTTACAAAATCTGTCATTTCAGTGGGTTAAAGGCTAAGAGAGTTTCAGATTTGCAATAGCATAGTAATTTTCCCTGTTTTAATTTCAAATGTGAAAGGTATTTGTATAGTTCAAAATGTTGAACTACAAAAAGCAAACATCACTATTAGGTAATCAGTTCTCTGATTACACAAAGCTTTTGCTCAGGAATTATGGACTCAATTTTTCTACCATCATAAGCAATACAATGTTAGCACAGTGCCTCTTATCAACTCTGTTATCCATTGAAATGATAAACACAGACAAAGTCATTGGGACAAAGCAACTTTGTTTCAAATGAAACATTTGGCTTAACATATTGTTAGCTTTTGATCTTGAAGTATTATTTCATGCATATATTCAACAAATATTTATTGACCACTTACACCAATTCTAGCAACATGTCATAAAATAAAAACATGGTTACTAGTTTGGCTGGGATGATAAAATTCACAGATATGAACTTTATAAATATGAAAAAAATAACAAATCATGGTTTTCTTTGATTAAGTCACCTCACATTGGTCTCCTCCTTTTTTATTATTAAGGCTGCTTTATCCACTACCATGGAAGTATGTTGTAATCATGCTTACCTCTAAACTTGTACACAAGGCCTCTCATTTCTACTTCCAAAAACAAAAAAAAACAAATCCCACCATCATGTCTGAAATACTGAGTTCAACGAATCCACTTATAAGCATCCTCTTTGCTGAGCTTCATTTCCCCATAACCACATACCAGAATGACCTCATTATATTTACCTATAGCCTTGCCTACATAATACAATTTCTATGTGGGTGCATAAGAAAACTCTACAAACCAGACACACAGAATTGAATATGGACACTTTTTATCCTCTCATTCCAATACTACCACACTAATGGTTTTCACCTTCACCATTACTACTTTTTATCACAGAGTGATATGTATGTAAACAGAAATGGATACAAAAACTAGAGAAAGTCTTGACACCATGCTTTTTTAGCTTCTGGTTCTCATTCCTTCCAACATTCAAACTGCATTTTCATTCACAGACATTGGGAGACACCTCGGTCTTCAATACAGACTAGCTAAGGATGACTTCTGTTATTTAAAATCAAATAATTCTACCTACTCTATGTTTCAGATATATTGAACTATAGTTTTTCTCTATGACCACTGTTTTTATACAAATACATTATAGCAACTATAAAATAGTTGTATTTTTCTTTGTTCAGATTCTCTATCCATCATAAAATTCTACTAAATTTCTTGAGGAAAATGATTAAGTCTGCTTAATTTCTGTGGCTTTAGCATATGCCACAGAGTTCAGTAAACGTTTGTTTAATTGATGAATGAGTGGGTAAATGTATATCCACTCAATTTAAACTATTTTTACTGTAATTTTTCTGATGTTTTTATAATGTTTTACTCCATTATTTGGGTAAAGAATATGTATCATCTGTTTTCCTCATCAAATAATATCTGAAACATTTTTCCTTTCATTATATTTCCTCATCTCTCTTCACTTCTTGGGCAAATACAAGTACAAAGTATTTCCATCTTTCACAGGGATTCAAACAGTGTTATACACAGAGGAAATAAACATATGGAATTTATCAAATAATTCTTAGATAATAAGATAAGAATCACAGGATTGAAAACTACTTAAGTATATAGTTATATTTTAGTTATGTTATAAACACTTGAATGGATTCCATAAAGTGCCTTGTCTAAGGAAACAGAGCTTATTCATAGGGTTGAGCTAAGATCAATAATCACCCAAACTCAACAATTATAATCAGCTGCATGAGGGCAAAATATAGGTTTTCTTATAATATTATTTTTAGTTGGTAGCTATGCTTTACACTTTAACTTGTGCTTTACCTAAGTTATGCTTGAAACTTAATTTATGGCTTGATAGGTGACATGGTTTGGCTGCTCCCACTCAAATCTCATCTTGAATTCCCACAAGTTGTGGGAGCAACTCAATGGGAGGTAATTAACCATGGGGGCAGGTCTTTCCCATGCTGTTCTCATGATAGTGAATAAGTGTCATGAGATCTGATGGTACTATAAGGTAAAGTTTCCCTGCACAAGCTCTCTCTCTTTGCCTACTGTCATCCATGTAAGACATGACTTGCTCCTCCTTGCCTTCTGCTATGATTATGAGGCCTCCTCAGCTATGTGAAACAGTAAGTCCATTAAACCTCTCTTTCTTTTGTAAATTGTGCAGTCTCTGGTATATCTTTATCAACAGCATGAAAACAACTAATACAGTAAATTAGTACCAGTAGACTGGGGCACTGCTAAAAATGTACCTAAAAATGTTGAAGCATCTTTGGAACTGGGTAACAAGCAGAGGCTGGAACAGTTTGCAGGGCTCAGAAGAAGACAGAAAAATGTGGGAAAGTTTGGAACTTCCTAGAGACTTGTGGAATGGCTTTGATCAAAATGCCAAAAAGAATATGGACAATGAAATATAGGCTGAGGTGGTATCAGATGGAGATGAGGAACTTCTTGGGAACTGGAGCAAAGGTGATTCTTATTATGTTTTAGCAAAGAGAATGGTGGCATTTTGCCCCTTCCCAAGAGATCTGTGGAACTTTGAACTTGAGAGAGATTATTTAGGGTATCTGTTGGAAGAAATTTCTAAGCAGCAAAGCATTCAAGAGGTGACTTGGGTGCTGTTAAAGGCCTTCAGTTTAAAAGGGAAACAGAGCATAAAAGTTTGGAAAATTTACAGCCTGACAATGTGATAGAAAAGAAAATCCCATTTTCCGAGGAGAAATTCAAACCAGGTGCAGAAATTTGCATAAGTAACAAGAAGCCAAATGTTAATCCCCAAGATAATCAGGAAAATGTCTCCAGAGCATATCAGAGGCCTTCATAGCAGCCTCTCCCATCACAGGCCCAGAGGCCTAGGAGGAAAAATGGTTTCCTGGACCAGCCCCATGGTCTGTGACTATATGCAGCCTAGGTACTTGGTGACCTGAGTTGCAGCTGCTCTAGTTGTGGCTGAAAGGGGCCAATGCAGAGCTTGAGTTGTGGCTTCAGAGGGTGCAATCCTCAAGCCTTGGCAGCTTCCACATGGTATTGAGCCTGCGAGTGCACAGAAGTCAAGAATTGGGGTTTGGGAATCTCCACCTAGATTTCAGAAGATGTATGAAAATGTCTGGATATCCAGGAAGAAGTTTGCTGCAGAGGCAGGACCCTCATGGAGAACCTCTGCTAGGGCAGTGTGGAAGGGAAATGTGGGATGGGAACCCCACACAGAGTCCCCACTGGGACATGGTACCCTGGGTCCCAGCTGCTTCAGCTCCAGCTGTGGCTAACAGGGCCAATGTACAGCTCAGACTGCTATACTTCACAGGTTTTGCAAGCCCCAAGCCTTGGCAGTTTACATGTGGTGTTGGGCCTGTGGGTACACAGAAGTCAAGAATTGACGTTTGAGAACCTCAGCCTAGATTTCAGAGGATGTATGGCAATGCCTTGATGTCCAGACAGAAGATTTCTGCAGGGGTAGAGTCCTCATGGAGAACCTCTGCTAGAGGAGTGTAAAAGGGAAATGTGGGGTTGGAGCCCTACACAGAGTCTCCACTTGGGCACTGCCTAGTGGAGCTGTGAGAAGAGGGTCACTGTCCTCCAGACCCCAGAATAGTAGGTTCACTGACAGCTTGCACTGTGCATCTGGAAAAGCCACAGACACTCATCACCAGCCCATAAAACCAGCTGGGAGAAAGGCTGTACCCTGAAAGCCAAAGAGACAGAGTTGCTCAAGATCATGGGAATCCACCTGTTGCATCAGTGTGACCTGCATGTGAGACATGGAGTTAAAGGAGGTCATTTAGAGCTTTAAGATTTGACTGTCCTGATGGATTTTGGACTTAGGGGGGCTGAAGCCCCTTTGTTTTGTACAATTTTTCCCATTTGGAATGGCTGTATTTACCCAATACCTGTACCTCACTGTATCTAGGAAGTAACTAACTTGCTTTTGATTTTACAGGCTCATAGGCAGAAGGGACTCCAATGTCTCAGATGAGACTTTGGACTGTGGACTTTTGAGTTAACACTGAAATGACTTAAGACTTTGGGGGACTGTTGGGAAGGCATGATTGGTTTTAAAATGTGAGAACATGAGATTTGGAAGGGGTCTGGGGCAGACGGTATGGTTTGGCTGTGTTCCCATCCAAATCTCAACTTGAATTCCCACACGTTATGGGAGGGGCCCAGTGGGAAGTAATTGAATCATGAGAATAGGTCCTTCCCATGCCATTCTCATGATAGTGAGTAAGCCTCATGACATCTGATTACTGTATAAGGGGGAGTTTCCCTACACAAGCTCTCTTTCTCTTTGCTTGCTGCTGTTCATGTAAGATGTGACTTGCTCCTTCTTGCTTTGTGCCATGATTGTGAGGCCTCTGCAGCCACATGAAACTGTAAGTCCATTAAGCCTCTCTTTCTTTTGTAAATTGTGCAGTCTCAGGTATGTTTTTATTAGCAGCCTGAAAATGGACTAATACAATAGAAAACATGAAGTGAAGCTGCTCTTGTTCTGGAAAAGGAGGGAGATGGTGAATATCCCACAATGAATTGTCTCAACTAACACAAAAGAAGAGAGCAAAAAGAAAGCAGAGCTTATAAAAGGAAGAACTCAGATAACTAAAATATGTAAAAAAAAAAAAAAACAACAACAACAACAAATTAAAATCAAGAAATAATTCTCTCTTAAAAGGATTAAAATCACAGGTAATGTGTTCATAAGTAGTTCATGGAGATTTGGACACTGTCAGGTACTGATTATTAATACTAGTTTGAGCTAGGAGAGATTCAAAGGGCCCTGGGGTTGCTGCTTACAATAAATTGAAATAAATGTCCTATATATTCTTCACAACTTATAAATGAGCATAGTCCTGCAGGTCAAATATGAGAAAACATTAGGTCAGGCATAAAAAAAATCAAATTGCAAGCATGAACAGTTTTCAACAATAATTTAAAACACAATTTACAAATGTAACAATCCTTTGGGCTACTGATGCTTGCTGCCAAATTATGTATCATTTGTATGGATCTCATTTTTTTATTGGAAGATATTTTTTATTGTTGATTTTTACATGGTAGAAGAGAGATTTGTGGGTAAAGTTTAGTTATTTAAAAAAGTGTTGGAAAGAGATAAATACTTAAAAAATAAGCTATCCAATGTGTCATGTGGGCCTTACGAATATCTTAAAATGCACATTTGGGGTCGGGCGTGGTGGCTCAAGCCTGTAATCCCAGCACTTTGGGAGGCCGAGACGGGCGGATCATGAGGTCAGGAGATCGAGATCATCCTGGCTAACACGGTGAAACCCCGTCTCTACTAAAAAAAATACAAAAAACTAGCCAGGCGAGGTGGTGGGCGCCTGTAGTCCCAGCTACTCAGGAGGCTGAGGCAGGAGAATGGCGTGAACCCGGGAGGCGGAGCTTGCAGTGAGCTGAGATCCAGCCACTGCACTCCAGCCTGAGGGACAGAGCGAGACTCTGTCTCAAAAAAAAAAAAAAAAAAAATGCACATTTGGTAAACCAGGAATAAAAGATTGGGGACAAGCATGATCAAAGGAATTTTACACTGAAATTTCCTATGAGAGCCTTATATTTTCCTTTGCACTCAATATTCTTCACATATCTGCTATTTACAGCTGTGGGATATTAACAATGTTTGTTATTTGACCCTTCTTCTGGTTGCCACATTGTCAGCTATACTATTAACTACTACCACTAAATGACTTTACATGCCCCCAATAAAATATAAAAAAATGAAATATTCTGTCACTTCTCACCTCATTGTCCTTCTCCGTTAATGTCTGCTATGATGAATGTGGTTCTTCTGCTTTTCTTTTATCCTGCCTTCACAGTCATACAACCTGGTTCATCATGTTTCCCTGGGGCTCAACCCAGGATCTGGAACAGAGCACATGAATATAACAAATATTATGAATCCTCAGATTAAGATGATAAGCTCAAGATTTAGATTAGATTAGATTAAGATGATAAACTCTTCTTTCAGCTTAAATTCCTTTAAAAATAAGAAAATGGAAGATAAAAATAAATAACATTTTATAACACTATCAGAAAAAAAGAAAGAGTGCTGTCAGAGGAACAGAAAATGTGTAGATTACTGGAAAGATAGAAATTTAATAGATTGCTTTCAGCTTGGCAACATGGCTAAGCTAATGTGGAATTCCTTAGAATGAACTGGACTCCTATGTTTCACCATATATAAAAATTAACTCAAGATGGACAAGGAATTAAATATAAGACTTCAAGCTATAAAAATTCTCAAAAAAAAAAAAAACAAAAAAACCTAGGAAATACCATGTCGAATTGGCCTTGGCAAAGAATCAATGACTAAGTCCCCAAAAGCACTTGCAACAAAAACAAAAGCTGACAAGCAGGACCTAAACAAAAGAGTTTCTGCACAGCAAAAGAAACTATCAACAGAGTAAACAGGCAACCTACAGAACAGGAGAAAATATTAGCAAACTATGCATCCAACAAAAGTCTAATATCCAGAATCTATAAGAAACTTAAACAATTTGACAAACAAAAAACAAAGCACCCCATTAAAAAATGGTCAAAGGACATGAACAGATATTTCTCAAAAGGAGACATAATTGCAGCCAACAAATACGTGAAAAAAAGGCTACACATCATGAATTATTACAGAAATGCAAATCAAAACCACAATGCGAACCATCTTATACTAGTCAGAAAGGCTATTATTAAAAACTCAAAAAATAACAGATGTTGGTGATGCTGCAGAGATAAAGGAATGCCTATGTACTGTGGCTGGGAATGTCAGTTAGTTCAGACACTGTGGGAAGCAGTTTGAAGACTTCTCAAAGAACTTAAAACAGAACCACTATTTGGCCCAGCAATCCCATTAGTTGGTATATACCAAAAGGAAAATAAATAATTCTGCCAAAAAGACACATGCACTCACATGTTCATTATAGTATTATTCATAATAGCAAAGACATGGAATTAACCTAGATG
>NW_012115222.1:4360942-4408003 GCF_000951035.1 Colobus angolensis palliatus
AAAAAAAAAAAAAAGAAAATTATATATGTCCATAGCTCAGATAGCTCAGCTCAAAAAACAAAACCAAAAAAAGAAGAAAGAAAGAGGAATTGCCAAGTGCTAGAATAAAAGAAGACACTGCTAACAAGAAAGAGTTCATCTTTTTTCCCTGATTATCAAATCAATACACAGGGATTTTAAGAAAATATTATGAAGCAATATAATACAGTGATTGAAAAATCCCTATTATTCCTGGTCATCAGAAATAAATTCTTTTGGCAGTTTTGTAAATACTCTATTCGATCTTATTCTTTCCTGTATTTGGTAACATTTCTATTTATTTACTCACATACAATAATGCATGATTTATAATTCCGGATATGTAAAATTTGTAAATAGCAAAACCTAACCTATTTACGAAAACTGAAAACTGATTCCAAAAATAGCTCATGCAATGTATACTTCTTTGCAACTTACTTTTTTCACTTAGTAACTCTTGGATTTCTTATATATCTGTCCCTATGGAACTACCTGATTATTTTAATGGTTATTTAATATTTGTAGGAAAGATTAGAAATTAACTTTTTGTTTAATTTAAAATTCACAATAGATTTCATGTGCAATACTTTCACTGGCCAAATTAGAGTTAATGTTCCAAAAATTATTCAGCAAAACATTTCTAATTTTCATATAATTACATTTATTGCTTCAGTTATCTCTTGTGAAGTTTTCAAGTGAAACAACTTCTCGGAAGGCATATTTAAAAATTTAAATTTTATATACTTTAAATTTCTTTTTAAAATAAACTTTTTATCAAAGTAAAATACACATGCATAAAAGTACATAAATTGCAATTGTTCAGTGAAGTGAATTTTTTTAACTTTTAAGTTCAGGGTATAAGTGCAGGTGTGTTACATAGGTAAACTTGTTACATAGGTAAACTTGTGTCATGGAGTTTGTTGTACAGATTATTTCATCACCCAGGTATTAAGCCTAGTACTCATTGGTTATTTTTGCTGATTCCCTTTCTCCTCTTACCCTCCACCCACTGAAAGGTCCCAGTGTGTGTTATTCCCCTCCATCTGCCCATATGTTCTTATTATTTAGCTCCCACTTATAAATGAGAACATGAAGTGATTTTTTACCATGTAAACATTGTCATAAAAACTGTCATTCCTGTAAAGAAATAGAATATTACCAGCACCCTCAGAACTCCTACCCAGTTACCAGAAAGTTAACTATGAAAGTAAAAGCACTCAATTAGTCATGTCTGCAATCATTTTTAATTTGAACATCTGGGAACAGAAAGCAAAAGGAAGCCTCTGGCTGCATTTCTGTTTTGATATACATACATGAATTAATGAATAGCTCTTAAAATTGCCTGGAAGAATTATTCTCAGAGCTCACTATAAAGTAAGAGGAATCACAGTAGCAACAGAGAGAGAGAGAGATGCCAGACCCATGAGGAACAGCCTATGATATAACACTTTAGAAGCAAGAATAGGCATGTAGTCTAATAATCTTCAAGCAGTTTTAGTAGATGCACTATCCTTCCAATGAAATTGTATTATATGTGTAGAAGATGAGATAGGGCATTCAGTTCAAGATGGTACATGGACTACATACATCTGTCTCTCATTACTTCTGGAATTACCTGAATTCCACAATTAAAGAATTAAAAAGGAAATGAAAGCCACCCATTTGGAAATCTTTTCTTTATCTGCACAATGTGAGAGCTGCACTAGATGTTCTCTAATATCCTATCTTGCTTTAATATTGAATTTTATTATTTTTCTAACACTATGATTTATATTCATATTGCTATGGAAAATAAATGGGGATTATTTTATGTGAATAGGTAAAAGCATTGGTGACAAGGGAAAGGTGTGAGGATATATTGCATTGAATCATTTTATGTGCATGGTCAAAAAAGTTTTATGAGTAAGCTTTTCACACATTTTAAAAATCATAATTAAAAGCATTCATACTTACCTGATAATGAAAGTAAAATTTCTAATTTTCAAAGTAGCCTGAATCTATCTATCCATTTATCCATGAATTACTGAAAAAGAAATCTCAGTGTTGACCGTGTAGAGAACTTAACAATACAGATAGAGAGGTCAATTGGGAGAGAAATGAGGGGAAATGAGTGAGAAAGGGAGAGACAAAGAGAGAGATAACTTCCCTAAAATATATTTTAAGTATGTGTCAAATGCATATATTCCAGTTCACAGTAGAAAGTGTCTCACAATCTAAATATCCTGTGTCATTCTCTGTCTCATTTCCCAGTAATTTGTATACTCATTGCTTTATAGGAATTATATAATTTATTCATCATAAGGGCCAATGAAATAGCTTTTGCATTGTGAAGTTGAGTAAATTGGAAGAGTACTATCAACAAAATGGCAGAATAAAACTTTTCAACATTTGTCCCACTGCAGAAACATACATTTGAACAATTATCCATGCACAAAAATACCTTTACAAGAGTTAAGGAATATAGGTGATAGATTACAGCACAAAAATAAGAAAAGACACATTGAAGAGGGCAGAAAGTACACACTGACATTACCTCTGTCACCCCTCCCCCAAGCCCTGGCAGCAGTATGGTAAGAAAGACTCTCCATGTGGGGGATGGAGAGTAAAGTGAGCACTTCACTTTGCCAGGAACTCCAGCATCAGGCCCACACAAGTGAATCTAGATGTCGGTGTAGCCCCAGTAGACCCAGTCTCCAGGCAAGCTCCTGCAGCCCCAGATTCCAGAGAGCACCCACAAACACAGACTGGAGGCCAGCCCCCATGGATACAGGTTCCAGCCTGCCCAGGCTCCAAGCTTGCTCCAGTAAACAGTGGCCCCCATTTAGTAGACCCAGGCTCCAGGCCTGCTCCAGTAAACAGTGGGTATAGTGTGCCAATATAGCCACTGCAGACCCAGGATCCAGGCCAGTCACATCAACAGACTGGCTCCCAAGTCCCAGACTTCAAACCAGCTTTCATGTTCCCATGTTCCAGGTCCACTCCAGCAGATTCAAGGTTTGGTCCACTTGATAGACCCCAATGCTGGTTTAGCCCCTGTGGTTCCAGGCTCTGGTACTGCCCTGCAGGTCTTGGCTCCATGTTGGCCCCTGTGGACTCAGGACCCAGTCTCAACCTCTATAGACTCAGGCTCCAGGTCAGCCCCAACTGACTCAGGATTCAGGCCCAATTCTGTAGGCCTAGGCTTCAGGCCTACCCCCTTGGTTCCAGGCACTAAATCTACCTGCACAAACCCGGGTACTAGGCCAGTACCTGTGGACTCAGGACCAGGACCATTCCTGTGCCAGAGTGACCTCTACAGAGTCAGGTTCAAGTCCTACACCAACACCAGGTCAGTTCCTATGGATCCAGACCTCAGGCTAGCCCCCATGGACACAGATTCCAGGCTCACCCATGCTGACCCAGCCAGAAGGCCTACCCCACTGGACACCAGAGCCTGACCTGCCCTAAACCAAGGCTTCAGACATGACTCCACAGACCCAGTCACCAGGCTAACTCCAGTGCATCCAGGCAACAGGACTGCTCACCTGCTGACCCAGATAGCAGGCCTGTCCGCCCAAGGACTTAGTAGCAAGCTTGCCTGCAGATCACATGAGATGGCCCACCAAGAATCACTTCACCAAGCTGACTGGTAAAAAACATTTCCTGAGAAAGCCAATCTATAAAGTGACTACTTTTTCAAATGTGCAGACTTCAGTGCAAGGCCACAAAGGTCATGAATAATCAGGGAACATGACACCACTGAAGGAAAAAAGTACGAATAATAACCCTATAGAAATGAATATCCATGAACATCCTGACAAAGAATTCAGAGCTGAATTACTCATCTTAAAGAAGCTCAGTAGTCCTCAAGAGAACACAGACAACTAAATAAAAACAGGAAAATAGTGCACAAATAAAACTAGAAGTTCAACAAAGAGAGAGAAAAAATAAAATAAAAAGAAACCACCAAACAAATTCTGCAGCTAAAAATGACTGAACTGAAAATTTCCATAGGGAGCTTCAACAGCAGGCTGTATCAAGCAGAAGAAAGAATTAGTGAACTGAAAGACAGATTATTTGAGATTACTCAGGCAGAGAAATAAAAAGAAATAATAATGGAAAAGAGTGAAGACAGTCAATGGGACTTACGGGACATTATCAAGCAAGTCAATAAAAATATTGTGGAATTCACAGAAGTAGTAGTCAAATAGAAAGGGCAAATATCATATATGAAGTAATAATGACAGAAAACTTCCTAAGTCTGGAGAAGAAAATGAATGTTTAGATCCATGAAGCCCAAAGATTCCCAAATAGATTAAATATCAAGAGATTTTTACCAGGACACATTATAATCAAACTCTCAAAAGTCAAAGACAAAGAAAGAATTTTGAAAGCAGCAAAAGAAAAGTCATCAAATACAAGGGAACATTCATAAGACTATCATGGATTACTCCGCAGAAACCCTGAAAGCCAGAAGAGAGTGGAATGATATGTACAACGTACTGAAATTAGAAAAACAAACAAACAAAAAACTGCCCGCAAAGAAAACTACTACAAGAAAACATAGAAAAAAAGTCTTGACATTGGTCTGGGCAATAATATTTTGGACATGACACCAAAAGTATAGGCCACAAAAGCAAAAATAGGCAAATAGGATTGCATCAAATTAAACAGTTCTGCATGACAAAGGAAGCAATCAAAAGTGAGGAGACAACCTACAGAAGGGAAAAAAATGTTTGCAAATCACATATCTGATAAGCGGCTAATATCCAAAACATATAAGATATCCAAACAACTCAATAGCAAGAAAACAATCCAACTTAAAAACGAGCAAATAACCTGAATAAACATTTCTCAAAAGAAGACATACAAATGGTCAACAGATATATTTTAAAATGTTCAATATACCTAGCCATCAAGGAAATGCAAATTGAAACCACAATGAGATACCACCTCACATGTGTTAGAATGGCTGTTGTCTATAAGATAAATGATTTTTTTAAAAAATAGCAAAAATGTGGATAAAAGGAAACCCTGGTACACTGTTCGTGGAAACTTAAATTAGTACATCTGTTATGGAAAACGGTATAGAGGGTAGCCAAATAATTAAAAATAGAATTACGCTATGATCCAGCAATTCCCTTCCTGTGTATATACCTAAAGGAATTAAAAACAGTATAATGAAGAGATATCTGCACTTCCATGTTTATTGCAACATTATTCATAATATCCAAGATTAGAAATTAACCCAAGTTTCCATCAAGGGATAAATGGATAAAGCAAATGCAGTATATACACAATAGAACATTCTTTAGTTTTTATTGAAAAAGAAATCTATGTTTGACAGCATGAACAAACGTGTTGGACATTATGCTATGTGAAATAACCCAGGCACAGAAAGATAAATACTTCAAAATTGTATTTATATGTGGAATCTAAAAATATCCAACTCGTAGAAGCAAAGAGTAGCATGGTGGCTGCAAAGGGCTAGGGAAAGGAATGAGGAGGGTAAGAGATGCTGGTCAAAGGGTACAAAGTTTCAGTGAGACACGACGAATAAGTTCTGGAGATCGATTGTACAGTATGGTGACTATATTTAATAATGGATTGTATACTTGAAAATTGCTAAGAAAGTAGATCTTGGCCGGGCGCGGTGGCTCAAGCCTGTAATCCCAGCACTTTGGAAGGCCGAGACGGGCGGATCACAAGGTCAGGAGATTGAGACCATCCTGGTGAACACGGTGAAACCCCGTCTCTACTAAAAAATACAAAAAACTAGCCGGGCGACGTGGCGGATGCCTGTAGTCCCAGCTACTCGGGAGGCTGAGGCAGGAGAATGGCATAAACCCGGGAGGCGGAGCTTGCAGTGAGCTGAGATCCGGCCACTGCACTCCAGCCTGGGCGACAGAGCGAGACTCCGTCCCAAAAAAAAAAAAAAAAAAGTAGATCTTAAATGCTCTCACCAGAAAAAAAGATAACTATATTAGATGATAGTTAATTATCATCTAATTATACTATAGATGATAGTATAATTATATTAGATGATGGGTTAATTAGTCTGATTTAATCATTTCCCAAAGTATGCATATATCAAAACATCACATTGCATCCTGTAAATGTACAAAACTTTTATATGTCATTTATACTTTAATGAAACTGAGGGGAAAAGTTAAAAAGAAATTGAGGTATGATTTCCAGGATCATTAGGATGAATGGTAGAACTGAGGAGAAAATCCATGGCTGTACTCCTGTGAAGGTCACATTGTTATCCTCTTTGATATGTTGTCTTTTGCATTCCCAGTCAACAGACCACTCCCAGTGATTACTGATGGGCAAAATGAGAATATTTTACAGGCACTCTAGGAAATGATACGAAATGTCAATGGAATAATAGTACTTATTTCTTTTTATTTATTTATTTATTTTGAGATGGAGTCTCACTCTGTTGCCGAGGTTGGAGTGCAATGGTGCAATCTTGGCTCACTGCAACCTCTGCCTCCCAGGTTCAAGTGATTCCCCTGCCTCAGCCTCCTGAGTAGCTGGAGTTACAGGCACACGCCACCTTGCCTGGCTAATTTTTGTTTTTTTAGTAGAGACAGGGCTTCACCATGTTGGTCAGGCTGTTCTCAAACTCCTGATCTCATGATCTACGTGCCTCAGGCTCCCAAAGTCCTGGACCTCCACCTTCCGGGAAGTCCTGACCCGCCCACCTCACCCTCCCAAAGTCCTGGGATTACAGGCGTGAGCCACCATGCCCAGCCAATAGCAATTATTTATAATTTAAAGGTAATCCTTCCTGTATTCTATTCTTTAAATATTCCTTTTTAACAAAAATGAATATTTATTTAGAATGAGGGAAATCACAAAAATTATGCATTTTAAAAAGCTGACAACACAAACATCACAAAACGCCTGAAAAAATAACAAAATATTTTATAAATTGTTGTTATGGATCATCTGTTGCCATTTATCTACATTTTTAAAACTTTATATTTTTAGAACAGTTTTAGTTTATAGGAAAATTGAGCAGAAAGTACATAGAAATCTCATATAGCTCCTACCTCCACACAGGCATTAGCCTTCCCCATTATTAATATCCCCCACCTGCATGGTACATTTGTATAATTGATGAATCTACACTGACACATTATTGCCACCTAAAGTCTATAATTTACATAAGCATTTACTCTTGGTGTTATGCATTCTATGGGTTTGTATAATGGTGTGTATCCATTATAGTATCATACAGAATGTTTTATTTTATTTAACTTTTTATTTCAATAGGTTTGGGGGTACGTGTAGTTTTTGGTTACATGGGTAAGTTCCTTAGCGGTAATTTCTGAGATTTTGAGATTTTAGTGCATCCGTCACCTGAGCAGCATACAC
Source organism: Colobus angolensis palliatus (assembly GCF_000951035.1). Classification (NCBI taxonomy): domain Eukaryota; kingdom Metazoa; phylum Chordata; class Mammalia; order Primates; family Cercopithecidae; genus Colobus; species Colobus angolensis. Next base: position 4,368,326 of record NW_012115222.1, read on the forward strand.
TGTATCCAATGTGTAGTCTTTTATCCCTCACACTTTTCCCAACCTTTCCCCCAGGGTCTTCAAAGTCCATTATATCATTCTTATGCCTTTGTGTCCTCATAGCTTAGCTACCACTTGTAAGTGAGAACATACAATATTTAGTTTTCCATTCCTGAGTTACTATTGCACTTAGTATAATGGCCTCCAGCTCCATCTAAGTTGCTGCAAAATATATTATTTCTTTCTTTTTTAAGACTGAGTAGTATTCTATGGTGTACATATACCAAATTTTCTTTATCCACTAATTGGTTGATGGTCACTTAGATTGGTTCCATATCTCTGCAGTTGTTCATTGTGCTGCTATAAATATGCAGGTGCAAGTGTCTTTTTCACATAATGACTTCTTTTCCTTTGGGTAGATACACAGTAGTGGGATTGCTGGATTGAATGGTAGTTCTGCTTTTAATTCTTTAAGGAATCTCCATAATATTTTCCACAGTGGTTGTACCAATTTACATTCCCACTAGCTATGTAAAAGTGTTCCCCTTTCAACACATCCATGCCAACATCTATTGTTTTCTGACTTTTAAATTATGGTCATTCTTGCAGAAGTAAGGTGGTATCTTATTGTGGTTTTAATCTCCACTTCCCCGATGATTAGTGAGGTGGAGCATTTTTCATAAGTTTGTTAGCTGTTTGTACGCCTTCTTTGAAAAATGTATGTTTTCAAGTCTATTTCAAATGTCCTTTGCCCACTTTTTCATTGGACTATTTGCTTTTTTTCTTGCTAATTTGTTTGAGTTCCTTGTAGCTTCTGGATACTAGTCCTTTGTTGGATGCATAGTTCATGAATATATTTTCCCACTCTGGGTTGTCCGTTTGCTCTGATGACTATTTCTTTTGCTGTGCATAAGCTTTTTAGTCACATTTATTTTTGTTTTGTTGAATTTCCTTTTGGAGTCTTAGTCATGAATTCTTTGCCTAAGCCAATGTCTAGAAGAGGTGTTTTTGTTGTCGTTATTTTCTGGAATTTTTATGGTTTCAGGTCCCAGATTTCAGACTGTTATCCATCTTGAGTTGATTTTTGTATAAGATAAGAGATAGGGATTCAGTTTCATTTTTCTACATGTGACTTGCAGGTTTTCCCAGTACCATTTATTGAATAGAGTGTCTTCTTCCCTAATTTATGTTTGTATGCTTTGTCAAAAATCAGTTGGCTGTATTTGGCTTTATTCCTGAGTTCTCTATTCTGCCTATTTTTATACCAGTACCATTCTGTTTTGATAACTATAGCCCTGTAAGATAATTTGAAGTCAGGTATGGGGGCTCCTTTTTGGTTCCACATGAATTTTAAAATTGGTTTTTCTAGTTCTGTAAAGAATGATGATGATATTTAGATAGGAATTACATGGAATCTGTAGATTGCTTTGGGCAGTACTGTCATTTTCACAATACTGATTGTTCCCATCCATGAGCATGGGATTTGTTTCCGTTTGTTTGTGTCATCTATGATTTCCTTCAGCAGTGTTTTGTAGTTTTCCTTATAGAAATCTTTTACCCCTTGGTTAAGTACATTTCTACATATTTTAGCTTTTTACAGCTGTTGTAAACAAAAAATGGAATTCTTGATTTGATTCTTGATCGTTGTTGTATAGCAGTAGTACTGATTTGTGTGCTTTGATTTTTATATCCTGAGGCTTTACTGGATTTATTTATCAGATCTACAATGATATGTACAACCATATCATTGGTGAACAGCGACAGTATGACTTGCTCTTTTCCAATTTGGATGCTCTTTATTTCTTTCTCTTGTCTGATTGCTGTGAATAGGACTTCCAGTACTATGTTGAAGTAGTGAAAGTGGGCATCCTTGTCTTGTTCTTGTTCTCAGCGGGAATGCTTTCAACTTTTCACCATTTGATATGATGTTAGCTGTGGGTTTGTCATATATGGTTTTTATTACTTTGAAGAAAGTCCCTTCTATACCTATTTTGTTGAGTCATTTTGATCATAAAGATTGCTGGATTTTATTGAATGCATATTCTGTATCCATTTAGATGATTACATATTTTTAAAATTCTGTTTATGTAGTGCATCACATTTATTGACTTAACATTTGTTAAACTATACCTGCATTCCTGGGATGAAGTCCAGTTGATTATAATATATTACCTTTTTGATGTGCTGTTGGATTCCGTTAGCCAGAATTTTGTTGAAGATTTTTGCATCTATGTTCATCGGAGTTACTGGTCTGTAGTTTTCTTTTTGTGTTATATTCTTTCTTGGTTTTGTTATTAGGGTGATACTGGCTTCATAGAATGATTTAGGAAGGATTCCCTCTTTGTCTATCTTTTGGAATAGTGTCAATAATATTGGTACCATTTATTCTTTGAATGTCTGGTAGAATTCAGCTGTGAATCCATCTGGTCTGGGAATTTTTTGGTAGGCAATTTTTTAAATTACTGATTCAATCTCACTGCTTGTTATTGTTCTGTTCAGGGTTTCTATTTCTTCCTGATTTAATCTAGGAGGATTGTATATTTCCAGGAATGTATCAATTTCCTCTAAATTTTCTAGTTTGTGTGCACAGAGGTGTTCATAGTAGTCTTGAATGATCTTTTGTATTTCTGTGGTATCAGTTGTAGTATCTCCAGTTTCACCTCTAGTTGAGTTTATTTGTATCTTCTCTCTTCTTTTGCCAGTTAATCTTACTAATGGTCTATCAATTTTGTTTATCTTTTGGAAGAACTAGCTTTTTGTTTCATTTATCTTTTGTATTTTTTGTTTCAATTAGTTTCATGTAGTTCTGCTCTGACCCTTTTTGGCGGGGGGTTGGGTTTAGTTTGTCTTTGTTTCTCTAGTTCCTTGAAGTGTGACATTTGATTGTCAATTTGTACTCTTTCAGATTTTTTAATACAGGCTTTTAACATTATAAACTTTCCTCTTACCACCACTTTTGCTGTATTCCAGAGGTTTTGATAAGTTGTGTCACTATTATCATTCATTTCAAAGAATTTTTTAATTTCATATTGATTTCATTGTTAACTCAAAAATCACTCAAGGGCAGATTATTTAATTTCTATGTGTTTGTAGAATTTTGAGGGTTCCTTCTGGAGTTGATTTCCAGTTTTGTTCCACTGTGGTCTGAGAAGATAAAACTTGATATGATTTTGATTGTCTTAAATTTATTGAGATTTGTTTTGTGGCCTATCATGTTCTGTCCTGGAGAATGTTCCATGTGCTGATAAGAAGAATGTATATTCTGCAGTTTTTGGGAAGAATGTTCTATAAATATGTTAAGTTCAATTTTTTAGGGTATAGTTTAAGTCCAATTGCTTCTTCGTTGACTTTCTGTCTTGATGACCTGTCTAGTGCTGTCAGTGGAGTACTGAAGTCCCCACTATTATTGTGTTGCTGTCTATCTCATTTCTTGGGTCTAGTAGTAATTGATTTATAAATCTGTAAGCTCCAGTGTTAGGTGCATATAAATTAAGGATTGTAATGTCTTCTTGTTGGACTAATATTTTTATCACTATATAATATCCTTGTCTATTTTTACTGTTGTTGCTTTAAAGTCTGTTTTGTCTTATAGAAGAACAGTTACTCCTGATAGCTTTTGGTTTCCATCTGCATGGAATATCTTTTTCCACCCCTTTACCTTAAATTTCTATGAGTCCTTTAGTGTTGGGTGAGTTTCCTGAAGACAGCAGATATTTGGTGGGTGGTTTTTAAAAATCCATTCTGCCATTCTGTATCTTTTAAATGAAGCATTTAGGCCATTTACATTTAACATTAATATTGAGAGGTGAGATACTGTTCTATTCATCATGTTAGTTGTTATCTAGATACTTTTTTCTCTTTCTCTCTCATGGGGCTATTGTTTTATAGGCCCTGTGAGATTTTTACTTTAAGCAGGTTCTATTTTGGTGTATTTTGAGTTTTTGTTTCAAGATTTAGAACTTATTTCAGCATTTCTTGTAGTGCTGGTTTGGTAGTGGAAAATTCCCTCAGTATTTGTTTGTCTGAAAAATACTTTATCTTCTCTTCTTTTATGAATCTTAGTTTTGCTGAATACAAAATTCTTGATTGACAATTATTTTGTTTAAGGAAGCTAAAGATAGGACCTCAATTCCTACTGGCTTGTAAGGTTTCTGCTGAGAAATCTGCTGTTACTCTGTTAGTTTTCCCTTTGTAGGTTACCTGAGGCTTTTGTCTCATAGCTCTAAAATTCCTTCCTTCATGTTGACATTAGATAGCCTGATGACTATGTGCCTTGCTGATAGTTTTTTTTGCAATAAATTTTCCAGGGGTTTTTTGAGCTTCTTGTATTTGGAAATCTACATCTCTAGCAAAGCCAGGAATGTTTTCCTCAATTATTCCTTCAAATAAGGTTTCTAAAGTTTTAGACTTCTCTTCTCCCTCAGGAATGCCAATATTTTTAGGTTTGGCTGTTTTACAGAATCCCATATTCCTTAGTGATTTTGTTCATTTTTATTGATTCTTTTTTCTTCATATTTGTCTGATTGGGTTAATTCAAAAGCCTTATCTTTGAGCTCTGAAATTTTTTATTCTACTTGTTCTAATCTATTGTTGAAGCTTTCCAATTCATTTTGTATTTCTCTAAGTGTATCTTTCATTTCCAGTTCTGATTGGTTTTTCCTTATGATATCAATTGCAGGGATCCGACTCACAGACCCTGACCCAGTGATGGATGAGAGATGTACACTGACACAGATATTCTGCCTGTCGGTCTGACTAAGGGGCTCTGCCCTAAGTCTGAAGCATCGTCTCAATAAGCCGGTGAAGTTTGCATTTATTTAGTACAGATTAAATGACAAAGGCTTTGAGTCAACACACTTGTGGGTAATTAATCTGGTTCCCCTCCCCTGAGAGAGCCATCCTGCCCACGAATGATCAAAGGTTAGTCTTAGGACCACATTAGTAAATGTTATTTAGATAAACTCCCTTACATTCCTTTGTACCTAATTTAAGCTATTTACTCAAGGTAAGGATTAGGCTGCCTTCAACCGGATCTATCACCAAAGCTATGCAAACTTCCCAGCCTTCCAAGAAGGTTTGTGTCTATATCCTACAACTTCATCTTACAATTTTTCCAACCACACTGACTGATCTCCTACAATCAATCTCTCTGGAAAATGTTTTATTCATATCCTGGATTGCTTTTTCAATTACTTTATATTGGCTTTCACCTTTCTCTGATATCTCCTTGAATAACTTAATAATCAGCCTTCTGGGCCAGGCGCGGTGGCTCACACCTGTAATCCCAGCACTTTGGGAGGCTGAGGTGGGTGGATCACAAGGTCAGGAGATTGAGACCATCCTGGCTAACATGGTGAAACCCCATCTCTACTAAAAATATAAAAAATTAGCCAGGTGTGGTGGCAGGCACCTGTAGTCTCAGCTGCTCAGGAGGCTGAGGCAGAAGAATGGCGTGAACCCAGGAGAAGTAGCTGGCAGTGAGCCGAGGTCGTGCCACTGTACTCCTGTACTCCAGTGTGAGTGACAGAGCGAGACTCAGTCTCAAACAACAACAACAACAACAATCAGCCTTCTGAGTTATTTATCTGGTATTTTAAAGGTTTCTTGTTGGTTTGGATCTATTGCTGGGGAGCTAGTGTGATTTTGTGGGGGCTCCTTCTCATTTGGGTAGACTATTTCTTTAAATTGTTCTTAAGTTTATTTTTGATTTTATTTTTTACTTCTATTTTCCCTCTTAAAAGAATCTGACTTTAATGTTTGTAGATTTTGTTTTTTTTTCCATTTGTTTGTTTTTGTTTTCAGATGGAGTCTTGCTCTTTCGTCCAGGCTGGAGTGCAGTGGCGCAATCTTGGCTCACTGCAAGCTCCACCTCCCAGGTTCATGCCATTCTTCTGCCTCAGCCTCCCAAGTAGCTGGGACTACAGGTGCCGGCCACCACGCCTGGCTAAATTTTTGTATTTTTAGTAGAGACGGGGTTTCACCATGTTAGCCAGGATGGTCTTGATCTCCTGACCGCGTGATCCACCCACCTCAACCTCCCAAAGTGCTGGGATTACAGGTGCAATCCACCGCACCTGGCCTAATGTTTATAGTTTTTTATAGCCTAATTTGATTATTGATGCTTTTAGTAGTGAATACTCTGTTTGCGTTCCTTAGTTATAAAGACTCTTTGTGCACTGGCTTTCCTAGATGCTAGTTGTAGTAGTTATGTACTTCATGCGGGCCAGTTCACTGTCTCCAATGGAGTTGGAATGGCAGGGATCTCTTAAAATATATCTCATTCTCTCACAATGTATACTTTATTTATTAATTTTTCCCCTGTATTTTATTTACTAAGTTTATTATTCAAGCTTCAGACCAGTAGGGGCAATATCCCTAGGTAGGCACCAGTTATAGCTAAAGCAGTTTGGTAGATGTAATACCCAAAGGTGGTCAGAGGTCCCAACCTTGATGAAGATGGTCAGGGAGTTCTCAGTTAGATGTGCAGAGGCTTTGCTTTATCATGGTGAAGGGTGGGAGCTACCTCAGCTCCCCTGCCAGGCCAGCAGGAAATCTATCCACCTCACAGTCTCATTCCTGACCCAGTGTTCTGGGTATTCAGATCAGACAGGCACCTCTCTTCATCGCAAGAAAAGGTAATGTTCCAAGTAGGGAAGAACTGTGGCTCTGTCTCTCGTGCAGGCCTGAATCTGGGGAATGCTCCTCCTGGGGGGCTGCAATCACCCTGAATTATTCTGAGGAGGTTGTCTATAGGTACATCCACACTGCATTCCTGTAGAAGAAGCCCCAGCTGTGTATATATATATATATATCTACAGTGGTATACCAGGAGGAACAAGGATCCCTTCCTCAAGACCCTTCATGATCATAGAGGTTGCCTGCATATTGGGGTAGAGCTGCAGACTTTCCCTACTGCACCCAGCACCACAATTGTGTCGCTGCTGTAAGAAACTTCCCACAGTGGAAAGATCTGGGACTCAAGTTTTGCTGTTTAGATTATTTTGTCTCACAGGCTGTTCCCTTGATGTGGTGCTCTCCCCCTTCTCCTAGGAATGGGACTTCCAAAGAGCCAGACAAAAGTGATTGTTATTGCTTTTCTTGAGTCTAGCCACCCAGTGGGGCTATCAGACTCTGGTCCAGTGCTGGGGAATGTCTGTAAGAAATCCAGTGCTGTGACCTGTCTTCAACTTTCCAGAAGTGAATACCAGCACCAGCTCTGATGGAGGTGGCAGGGGAGTGACATAGACTCTTTGAGATTCCTTGGTTATAGATAGGCTTAGTGTAATGGCTTTCACAAATGCTAGTTATACTAATAGTGAACTTGTCATGTGAACAGACTCAGGACTTCTGGTTAGTCAGGATGTTGCAGGCAATGGTAATAGCTGAGGTCATGCAGCCATTTTCTTCTTCCTAGTGGCAGTGTTATTCTATCTGGATATTCTGTAGAGGTCTTTGTTGGTTAACCTTCAGTCAGAAGGTGATGCTTGCAAAAGAGGACCAGCTGCAATAGTAGCAGTTGGATTAGAGCTTGCCCTAGGTTGCCTAGGGGAAGTATTCTCGTTTCTCAGGTGATGGGCAGGGCTATCATGCTCCCAAAATTTTATGCCCTTTGTGTTAAATTACCAGGATGAGTGGAGAAATATCACCAGGTGAGGCCATGGTAAGGTGGGTCTGAGCTCTGACTCACCTAGGGTAGGGCAGGTCATGGCCACAGTGACGGAGGCACTGTAAGTGGTTCTCAAGCCACTTGTGTAATGTTCCAGAGGGGAGTCTAACTGCCTCTGCTGCAGAGAGAGTTTGCAAAGGGAATGGGGAGTAGCAGGCATCAGTAAGCCTCACCCAGTTCCCACGCAGTTCGCGAGGCTGGTCACACTCCTGCGGTGCTCTGCTAAAAGTGCTGGGTTTAGATCCAGGCAGTCTGTGCACAGAACTCAAACCTTCCCCAGGCCATAAGCTTCCCTGCAGAGATAGCAATCACAGCTTTCAAGCCATGCCCCATCTGCCCACAATGCTCGGTGTCCAGCTCCTGCACTTGTGTCTGAAGCACACTTCCCACTCCACCTACTAGGCTGTGTTCAGAGGAATTCATCCCCACTTGAGATTATGAGATTATATCACAAATTTCAGTTGGGAGCTTCTTTCACACTATGACCCCTCCCTCCCTTGAGCTGGAAGGTGTCCCAGGGTGACTCGCACTGCTCCCTAAATCCATTCCTGCTCTGGGTAGGCTTAAGGTCTTCTCCCATGGCCTGAAGCTTCAGAATCCCCACTGAGCCTGTGTGCTTGGAGGCAGGCTCTTCCAACCTCACACTCCAAGAACTTACTGTTTTTCACCTGTCTCATGGAGTAAGCTGCAGCCTGCCATTACTTTTATAAGGTCTGTGGATTCTTTTGGTTTTCCTGTTAAGCTCCTGAGTTGGTTCTTGGAAAAAATACTCACAGTGTGAATCTCTATCCACTATTCTGTTCTTCAAAATGGGAGGGCACACGAACAGTGTCTCCGATCTGCCATCTTTAAAAAGAATTTTATAATGGTATTTTAACTACCCTACAAATCCTCTGTGCTCATTATATTCATCCCTCCCTCCCCCAACACCCTGGCAACCACTGATCTTTTTACTGTCTCCATAGTTTTGACTTTTCCAAAACGTCATATAGTTAATATGTAGCCTTTCACGTTGGTTTTTTTCACTTAGTAATATGCATTTAAACTTCCTCCATGCTTTTTCATGGCTTAATCGCTCAACTTTGTATCACTGAATAATATTCTGTTGTCTGAATGTATTATAGTTGATTTATCCATTCATCTACCAAGGGACATCTTGAAGATTTCCAGTTTTTGTCAATTACAGATAAAGCTGCTATAAACATCTGTGCACAGGTTTTTTGTGTGGACCTAAGTTTTCAAGTCCTTTAGGTAAGTATCAAAGAGTGCAAATTCTGGATCATATAATAAGAGCATATTTAGTTTTGTAAGAGGCTGTCATGTGATATGGAACATCTTTTCATATGTGAACACTCAATTTGAAAAGCTAAAAAGGTTGAGAAATTTTTCAAAATTAAAAACTACTAGCAATGAATGATGCTCAAACAATGAATATTTCTATATCAATTGCATTGTACTTTAAAATTTATTCAGAATAAAGATAGATCCAATAGGATAATTTTTATAATTAATCTATATTACAGTTTATAACACCTCTATAGTACATAATCTTTATATTTATAAAGCTTGTTATCTAAATGTAATTTTAATAATTGTAGGGATGTAAAATGGTACAACCTGTTTGGAAAACAGTTTGGAAGGTACCCTAGAGAAATGAAAGCATGTTTATACAAAGACTTGTACATAAGTATGCATAGCAGCTATATTTGTAATAACCAAAAGCGTAAGAAATCCAAATGTTCATAAACATGTAAATGGATAAACAGACAGTGGCATATGCATATACACTATTCAGTAATGAAAACTAATGAGTTATTAATATATGCTACAAACTCAGATGGATTTCAAAATAACTATGCTGAATAAAAGAAGCCTGACACACCCTGTCCCCCACCAAGAAATGAGTACCCACTGTATGACTCCATTTATACAAATTCTAGGGAGTGCAATTTAAGGTACAGTAACAGAAAGCAAATCAGTGTTTGCTGAGGGATGGGAATGAGAGTAAAAGAAGATTACAAAGGTGTATAAGGAAACTTTTGGGGATGACGGATACGTTCATTATATTGATTGTGGTGGTGGTGTCACAGATCTACGCAGATGTCACAAATTATCAGATTGTACACTTTAAGTATTCTGTCAATTATTCCACTTAAAAAAAAAACTTTCCCAAACCACATTATCTATATTCCTTTTGTCTTTCTGGAACAGAATCTGAATATCTGAAACAAATATTTTATTTTTCTTTTCTTAATATTATCCTAGACAGTCTCAATGTCTGCTACTTCTCTATCAGAAGTAGTAAATACTATTTTCTGCAAAAAATAAGAACACTTTAATATGCCAAAAATTTTTAATCTTTATCACATTATCCGTCAACTAATCTTAACAGATTCTGCCCTATTCTTAACATGCAATTTATAGACCAGATGGATATGAAAAACAAGTATAATATTTTCCATGGAAATTTAACCCATTCTAATGACTCACTATGGAGAATAGGTGAGACAAGATGTCTCATCATCTAAGATGCTCTGACCTCATACAACAGCTGCCTTTTTGATAAACTAATTGGTCTTTCCACTGTTTCTTACGAAAGAGCAGCAATGTCCTTCAGTCTTCCTCCTGAGCTCATTTCAAGTGCAGCTGAATAGAAAGTAATGACATTGAGAAAACAGGACTCCAAGAAGGTCACTCCAGTTCTACCACAAATTGTCAATCTCTTGGTGAAAGTCCTTTAATATTTATGGGTCTTATTTGCCATATAGGCAAAATAAGGATAATCATACCTACTCCATATAACTTCACTGGTTTGATTTGATTTCAGTGAAGGCACAGAAATATTAAAGTCTTTATTCAGAGTTCATTCTCCTTCCTACAACACTACAAAGTGCTAGACCATGCTGTACTATTTCTGGTAAGCTTACCATGGGTCTATTTTTACTCTCTTGCATTATAACTTATTTTCTCCCTCCACAGGTAATAGTTTCACACATTTAGATATTGTATTCTCTGTAATTTTTCCTTTAAAGACCACATATACTTCCAGAGCCTCTACTACCACTGCTGTACAGTTGAATTAAAGTCTGAGACCCAGACAGCCTATAATTCTGCTCCTACTTTTCAGTTTCCTAGGTTCTCCCTTGGATGCCTTGGTGCTATTCAAGTACAACATATCATGCGTACATTTTAAAACCAATGTATTATTCCTTATATCACTATGTCAATTCCTAAAACATAATTTCCAATTACCCACACTTAGCACCTTAGCACTAAGCATTTCACTATGCCCAAAGAAGAGCCTCAATAAATAACTATTGATTTTGTGCACTCTCTTTCCCTGTTGAGTGGCTCAGCATGGCTCAAAACACCACATAACTTTGGATGTAGCTAAAATGATGTCTAGGGAAAGCTAAGAGTGAAAATCAAGAATGTCAGTGACTACAAGTTATGTTTATGGGACAGTCTCCACCAATGAATGGAGATGCTGGAATATTGTGGCAGACTAGATATTTTACAGAGCTTGTGGGTACAGTTGTACAATGTTATATTCCCAGATAATGTGTACCAACTGCAACTGAGTTTTAAGCAGCTCACCCTCATCATCATAGAGTCCCAGTAGTGATCACAAAGTAAATGATAGAGTTTGAGTACAAAATTGAGAGATTTGGAGAGGTTTTCAGCTACAGCAATGGGAAAGAGGAAGCTGAAGAGACAGCATAAGTATCTTAGAACACAGTAAAAACAGGAACATAGTTGAAGACTCTGTAAATCTAGCAGGCTGCATAAATTTGCTAGTCCAAATGATTTTAAGGCTATTTGTAAAGCTGGCTTTAATGTACCTTAATAGGGATTCATTAAGGAAATGGCTTGTTACTATTCATGTGTTTAATGATGATGGCATATTTCCTTAACTAGACACACAATTGATTGCTTTAAATATACAGCTCTCCAAAGCTATTTCTAGACTTTGTTGTATAAGGTAAGCTTACTTAATAGAAATGTTTCTATTCACTGGGAAGAGATGTCATTTAACCACCTCTAGTTTATAAAATAAAAAGAGAGAGCACACACTAAGTGTAAAAACAATGATTTTCTTATTAAAACTATGATTTTTTGGTGTCTTTATATTTCATTTTGGTTACTTAAGTGACATATGTCAATGCATTCATGGGAGATTACATAAAAATGAATTAGGGACAAGGGAAATGTTCAGAGACTTACCATGGCTAACATTTTTTTTACATTGTAATTTTCTCCTTCTTGCCTTTATTATTGTGACTCTCTCTATTAGCATGACTATCTTAGTTTAATTATTTTTATTATGCTACTGTGAAAGCAGTGTAGTGATGGTTTTAGTCCTGGTGACTCCATCCATAAGCCTGCAATAAGTAGTACACATTTAGCATATTAACATCCTTGATGTATTATCTGGAACTATCTCCCACATCTCATATTTGCTTGCTTGAGAAAAGGTAATGCCAAAGAAAGGCACTGTCATGGAGTGAAAGAAACCTAGGTTAAGATTAAAAAGATATCGATTCTACTTCTTCTGCTATCTGAATAAGCTTGAGAAATCATTAAATACTATATAAGTCTATTGTTCCCTTCCTGTAATGCAGAGCTAACACTTAAACTATCTCACAGAGTTGTTTTAAGAATAAGATACATTCATTTCACCAAGTACTTATTCTCCTATGCTTACCATGAAGTCTGGTATTCAGTATGGCATAGAAGATATATAATATAAATAAAAAGATGTATTATGGCATCATATTAGGCCATTATTTTCCTCTAGGCATAAATTATGCCATCGAGGGATCTGGTAGTCATATTAATTCTTTCTGGTAGTAAAGGACATTCAAGTTTGCGAATCTACAGCTCCTTTGTTGTCCCTATAGGACAAAAGAAGGTTGAAAGGTAAAATAAGGAAGAAAACACCAGACAAGTATAAACAAAGCAAAACAAAACAAAAAACTGATGTAGCAACATTAACATAAAGAAAGCTCATTTTATTTATTTATTATCACTTTTTCATTGTCTAGACTTAAGGTGTACACCATGATGTTGTATACCTTAAGTCTAGACAATAAAACAATCGTATATATGTGTGTATATATATGTGATTACATATGTATGCATGTATGTAATCATATGTATGTAATCATATAATATATAGGTTCAATATACATATATGTATATATTGATTACTACATACATTTATATGTATGTAATCATACAAATATATATAGATTATTACAATCAAACAAATTGATTATCATTTTCCATAGTTATCCTTTTTTGTGATAAGAGCTCCTAAAATCGACTCTCCTAGCAAATTTTCAGTAGACACTACAATATTTTAACTATACTCCTTGCACTATACATTAGGTCACTAGACTTGTTCGTTCTACCTAACTGCAAATTTGTACCTTATTTCTCTCCATCTCCTTTCCCTTTTTGCCACTGTTAACCACCATTCTACTCTCTGTTTCTATTTATTTTACTTTTTGGTTTTCTTAGATTCCGCATGTAAGTGAGATCAGACAGTATTTTTCTCTCTGTGGCTGGCTTATTTCACTTAGCATAAAGTCTTCCCATTCCATCCACGCTTTTGCAAATGACAGGATTTTCTTCTTTTTTTTCTGAATAATAATTTTTTTAATGTACACCACATTTTCTTTATCCATTCATCTGCTGATGAACACCTAGGTTGTTTCCATATCTTGGCCATTATGAATAATGCACATCAAAAGATGAAAATGCAACTAGAAATTAAGTATCACCATAAAATTTTAGAAAGTGTAATTCAATCTTCTGAAGATATGATCATGTTAAATTGATCAAGACATACAAAACAGATACAAGGAGAAATAAACAAATCCACCATTTGATATTTGCTGAGAAATTTTAAATACATTTATCTTGGTCATTGATATATGAAGGAGACAAAATAATCAGTAAGTACACAGAAGATTTGAAAATAGCTAGATAGGTGTATGGAACTAGGTGCTGAATAACTAGAAAATAAAGATTATTTTCAAGTACATACGGAACACACAGAAAAATTGCCTAAATATTAAGCAATGGCCAGGCACGGTGGCTCATGCCTGTAATCCCAGCACTTTGGGAGGCTGAGGAGGGCCGATCATGAGGTCAGGAGTTCATGACCAGCCTGACCAACATGGTGAAACCCTGTCTCTACTGAAAATACAAAAATTAGCCAGGTGTGGTGGCGCATGCCTTTAGTCCCAGCTACCCGGGAGGCTGGGGCAGGAGATTTGCCAGGAGGTGAAGGTTGCAATGAGCTGAGATGGTGGCACTTCACTCCAGCCTGGGTAACAGGGTTAGGCTCCATCTCAAAAACAGAAAAACAAATGAAGTCATAAGTGAAGTGACACTTTCAAAGAAGCTGTATTATTGATTGCATTGTTTTGCAACAACAAATTAAGATATACATTAATAACAAAATGAGTTATCCTACACATATTTTGAAAGGTAAAGTGCCAAATAAGTCCTATGTCAAAGAAAAATTATAAAATACATTTAAGTTTAAAAGTATCTTTAAAATATGTGAGAATGTCAATATTATATTGAGTATATATTATATGTCAGGCAGTGCTCTAGGACAGGTGACCAAAATAGACAAGCTTTCTGCTGTCATGAAAGTTTACATTTTTCTGGGGAGGGGTAGACAATAAATTAGATGCCAGAAGTAGTCAATGTTAAGTAGATAAATAAAACTTGAAAAATAGAGAGAGAGTGCTAGGAGTGAGTGAGATAAAAAAAAAAATGGTTCAATTTTAGATGGAATGGTTAGAGAAAATATCACTGAGAAGGTAATGCTGAAGCAAAGACTTACAGAAGAAGGAGCGGGCCATGCGGAAGTGTTTGAGGGAACAGCCAGTGTTTGAAATACGCATGTGTAGGGGTGTATCTGTAGATTTTATTTCTGATTTAAATCAGATTTTCCTAAATGCAGGATAAAACTGCAATGAAGAAAGCTAATTTCTACAACATATCATATTCATTTAATTTGAAAATATTTTATAGTCACAAGTCATTCACCTTTCTTCTCTTTAGCAGTCTATGGATGATGTAGCTTATTAAGTGGAATTTTTATGCATTTCCTATGATGCCATTTTATCATTTTGCTATTTCTAAAATAGAATATTCCATTCACTGTACATTTGGGCTAATATTGACTAGGAATATAAAGCAGCAATTGCCTGGCCAGTTGCCAAGGTAAAAACATATTTATAAAAGCAATTCAAGGATGTACTTGATGTTAAAGGTTTTAACAATTTTTTATTACTACCATTATCTTCTTAATACAAATTATAAGGGACAAGTGAACTGCTTCTTTTGCATTTCGTGAATGCTCTGCCTATGCAGTTTCACAAGTTCTAAGTCATTCTATCCTTGGGGGAAAAAAAGGCCACGTACAAAGATGCAGTTCTCCAAAATTGGCTACTTTGATCCTTAATCTACTAGATTTTTAGCACTCCAGACAGAATTTTAATATCCACTAGTCCCTGTTTAAACATTGCATTGAAATTCAAGCTTATATATAAAATGTAAATGAATGCTGGTGGTTTAGAAGAAAATCGTGTAGGGTTGGTCTCTGTGTTAAAAGCAGCTTTTTAAATCAACAGATCTGCCAATGTATGATTATTGCTACTTGAAAACAAATTAAGACTGCAGATTTTGGCATCAGAGAACTGAATCTTGAAACTACCACTAATAAGGGTTGTTATCTTACACAAGTTATTTGACTTCTCTTAAATTTGGCATATTCCTCTGTAAAATTGGCATAATAGTAACTACTATCAAACATAAGTGTGAAGGGCAGAGAAAGATGATGGACTAGAAGCCTACACCATTCAATCCCCTTGCAAGAACACTAAATTTTAACAACTACACACAAAAAGCATCATTACAAGGACCAAAAATCAGGATAGCAACCACAGTACCTGGTTTTAACTTCATGTCATTGAAAGAGACATTGGAGAGGGCAGGAAGGACAGTCTTAAAGAACAGATACCACCCATCCCCCATCTCCTGGCAGAGGCCATGCCAGTGAAGATTCTCTGTGCTTGGGACAGGGAGAGCACAGCATTTGTGAGGCTTTACATTGAACTCAGTGCTGTCCTGTCCCAGTAAAAGCAGAATAAGGCTGTACTCCACTGACATCCAACCCCAGAAGGAGCATTTGGGCCAGCCCTAGACAGAGAGGAATTGCTCATCCAAGCAATTGGAGCTTGACTTCCTGCAAGCCTCGTCACTGTGGGCCAGAGTGCTTTGGGGCCCTAAGTGAACTTGAGGGGCAGTCTAGGCCACAGGAGCTGCAATTTCTCAGCAAGCCCTAGTGCTGGTCACACAGCCAGTGGACTGGGGGTGACGTGACCTATGGAGACCCCAGTTGAGGTAGCAAAGGTGTGCCTGTCCACCCTATCCCCAAACCCCCCAACCCCTCACAGCAGTTGTGCCGTGGGGAGAAATTTGCGCACTTGGGAGATGGATAGGCAGTGACTGGGGGGTTTTATATTGAATTAAGTGCTGCCCTGTCACAGCAAAGACCTGGCAGAATTTATCAACCACTGAATAAAGAGTCCCTTGGCTCTGAATAACCAACAGTGATAGCCAGGTAATACGTCATGGGCATTGGGCTCTGAGACATACTGGCTTCAGGTATGACCCAGCACATTCCAAGCTGTGGTGGCTATGGTGAAAGACTCCTATTTGAGAAAAGCAGTGGGAAACGTGAAGGGGGCTCTGTCTTGTACCTTAGGTACCAGCTCAGCAACGCTGGAGTAGAGCACAGTGGGATACAGCAGACTCTTGGGGTTTTTTATTCTGGGTCTAGGCTCTTGGTCAGCATTTTTAGATCTTCCCTGGCCCAAAGGGTGAGCCCCAGGCCTGGAAGCATTCATCACAAGCTATCTTCAGTCAGACTTGGTCTTTAAGTAAACATTGGTGGTGACCTGGCAGAACCCCCCATGGACTGGTAGTGGTGATGGCCACAGGGAGAGGTTCTTCTGCATGTAGAAATGGGAAGGAAAAGGGGGAAGGACTTTGTCTTGTGGTTCAAGTGCCAGCTTAGCTCCAGGAGACTAGAACACTAGGTAAATTTCTGAGGTTTTAGACTTTAATCTCTGGCTTCCAGAAAGCATCTCTAGACCCACCCAGGGCCTAGGGAAACTTCCTGCCATGAAGGGAAAAACACAAACCTGACCCACCCAGGGCATAGAGAAACTGGCTGCCATGAAGGGAGAAACACAAACCTGGCTGGTTGTACCACTTGTTGATCATAGAGCCCTAGGGCCTTGAATGAACTTAGGTGGTAGTCATGTAGTGGTTACAGTGGGCCTTCAATGAGACACAGTGTTGTGCTGGCTTCAGGATTGACCCAGCATAGTCCCAGTGGTCATGGCCAAGAGATGCTAGTGTCACCCACCCCCAGCTCTGGGCAGCTCAGCACAGAGAGACTCCATTTGCTTGGGAGAAAGTAAAGGAAGAGAACAAGAGTCTCTGCTTGGTAACCCAGAGAATTCTTCCAGATCTTAACCAAGAACACCAAGAATACCTTTATGAGTTTACAAGAACCGCATTATTGGGTTCAGGGCCCAAGTTCTTGTAAATACCTGGAAAGCCTTCCCAAGAAGAATGGCCATGAGCAAGCTTAAACCCAGAGTTTTATTGTAATCTCCCAAGGTTACAATAAAGGCCTAACTCTTCAATCCCCAGATGTAGACAAACATCTATAAGCATTAAGGTCATCCACAAAAACATGGCCTCACCAAATGAATAAATAAAGCATCAGGGACCAGTCCTGGAGAAACATAGATATGTGACCTTTCAGACAGAGAATTCAAAATAGCTCTCAAGGGGAAATTCAAAACACAGAGGAGGAATTCAGAATTCTATCAGATAATGTTTTAAAAATAGATTGAAATAATGAAAAAGAAGTAGAAATTCTGGAGGTGGAAAATGCAATTGACATGCTGAAGAATGCATTAGAGTCTCTTCATAGCAGAATTGATCAAGCAGAAAAGAGAATTAGTGAGCTTAAAGACAGCCTATTTGATAATATTCAGTCAGAGGAGACAAAAGGAAAAAGAAGAAAGAAAGAATGAAGCATGCCTACAAGACCTGGAAAATAGCCTCAAAAGGATAAATCCCAGTTATTGAACCTAAAGAGGAGGTAGAGACAGAGATAGGGGTAGAAAGTTTATTCGAAGGGATAACAGAACTTCCCAAACCTAGAAAAATACATCAATATCCAAGTATGAGAAGGTTATAGAACCCCAGGCAGATTTAACCCAAAGAAGACTATTTTAAGACATTGAATATTAAAAAACCCAAAGGTCAAGGATAAAGACAGGATCTTAAAAGCAGCAAGAGAAAATAAGCAAATAACACAATGGAGCTCTAATACATCTGGAAGCAGACTTTTCAGTGGAAACCTTACAGGTCAGGAGAGAGTGGCGTAATATATTTGAAGTGCTGAAAGAAAAAACTTTTACCATAGAATAGTGTCTTCAGCAAAAGTATCTTTTAAGCATGAAGGAGCAAAAAGACTTTTCCAGACAAACACAAGTTGAGGAATTTTATCAACACTAAACCTGTCCTACAAGAAATGCTAAAGGGAGTTCTTCAATATGAAAGAAAAGATCATAAATGAGTAATAGACAAATTATCTGGAGGTACCAAATTCACTGGTAATTGCACACAGAAACACACAGAATATTATAACATGGTAATTGTCCTGTGTAAATACTGTTATTGTGAGTAGAAAGACTAAACAGTGACCTAATCAAAAGTAAGCACAACTTTTCAAGATACATATATAGTATAATAAGACATACAGCGAAACAATTAAAAAATTAAAAAGCACGGGGACAAAATTAAAGTGTAGTTTTTTCTTTTTCATCAGTTTTTTTCTATTAGTTTTTATTAGTTTTCTATTTGTTTGTTTAGGCAATCAGTGTTAAGTTGTCATCAGTTTAAAATAACACGTTATAAGATAGTATTTGGAAGCTTAATGTAAACTAAAATTGAAAAACATACAATGGGTACACAAAAAATTAAAAGCAAGAAATTAAATAATACCACCAGAGAAAAGCACCTTCACTAAAAGGAAGACAGAAAGGAAGGAAAGAAGGAAGACAAGACCAGAAAACCAATAACAGAATGGCAGGAGTAATGCCTTACTTAGCAATAATAACAATGACTGTTAATGAACTAAGCTCTCCAATCAAGGACATAGGCTGGTCACAGTAGCTCATGCCTGTAATCCCAGCACTTTGGGAGGCTGAGGTGGGCAGATCACTTGAGGTCAGGAGTTCAAGACTAGCCTAGACAACATGATGAAACCCCGTCTCTACTAAAAATACAAAAATTAGCTGGGCATGGTGGCAGGTACCTGCAATCCCAGTTACTTGGGAGGCTGAGGCAGGAGAATCACTTGAGCCCAGGAAGCAGAGGTCACAGTGAGCTGAGATTGCACCACTGCACTCTGGCCTGGGTAACAGAGCAACACTCCATCTTTAGGGGAAAAAAAGAAAGACATAGGGTGGCTGAATGGATTAAAAAAACAAGACCCAGTTATCTGTTGACTACAAGAAACACACTTCATCTATAAAGAAACAGACCGAAAATAAAGGGATGGAAAAAGATATTCCATGTCCACGGAAACCAAAAAAGAGCAAGAGTTACTACAGTCATATCAGACAAAATTGATTTCAAAACAAAAACTATACGAAGAGACAAAGAAAGTCACCATAAAATGATAAAGGGGTCAATTCAGCAAGAGGATATAATAATTTAAGTATATATGCACCCAACATTAGAGCACCCAGATATAAAAAGCAAATATTATTAGAGCTAAAGAAAGAGAAAGATCTTAATCCAATAGTGGCTATACACTTTAGCACCCCACTTTCAGCGTTAGACAGATCTTCCAGACAGAAAAATCAACAAAGAAACATCAGACATAATCTGCACTGTAAACCAAATGGGCCTGATAGATATTTACAGAGCATTTCATCTGAAAGTGGCAGAATATAGATTTTTCTCCTCACCTTATGAATCATTCTCAAAGACAGACCATGTGTTTATTTATTTATTTATTCATTTATTTACTTATTTATTTATCTTCAGACAAGGTCTTGCTCTTTCACCCAGGCTGGAGTGCAGTGGCATGATTACAGCTCACTGCAGCATCAACTTCCCAGGCTCCAACAATCCTCCCGCCTCAGCCTCCCAAGAAGCTGAGCAGCTGGGACCACAGGCAAACACCACCATGCCCAGTTAATTTTTGTATTTGTGGTAGAGTTGTGGTTTCAACATGTTGCTCAGACTGGTTTCAAACTCCTGAGTGCAAGCAATCCACCTGCCTTAGCCACCCAAAGTACTGTAATTACAGGCATGAGCCATCACACCCAGCCAAAGATAGACTGCAGGTTAGGTTAAAAAACAAGCTTTAAAACATTGAAAAACATCGAAGTGATATCAAGCAACTTCTCTGACCACACTGGAATAAAACTAGACATCAATACCAAGAGGAATTTTGGAAACTATACAAACACATGGAAATTAAACAATATGCTCCTGAATGACTATTGGGCCAATGAAGAAATTAAGAAGGAAATTGAAATTTGTTTTTGAGACAAATGATAATAGAAACACAACATACCAAAATCTATAGGATACAGAGAAAGTAGTATGAAGAAAGTTTATAGTTACAAGTGCCTGCATCAAAAAGGAAGAGAAACTTAAAATACGTAACCTAATTATGCATCTCAAAGAACTACAAAAGCAAGAGCAAGGCAAACCCAAAATTAGTACAAGAAATAATAAAGGTCATAGCAGAAATAAATACATTAGAAATGAAGAAAACAATACAAAAGATGAATGAAACAAACAGTTGGTTTTTTGAAATGATGAATAAAATGGACAAACCTTTAGCCAAACTAGGAAAAAACAAAGACCAGAGTAAATAAAATCAGAGATGAAAAGGGAGATATTACAACTGATACTGTAGAAATTTAAAGGATCATTAGTGGCTGTCAGCAACAGTTTACCAACAAATTGGAAACTATAGAAAATGGCTCAATTCCTAGAGACATAACACATAATCAATTAACCTACCAACATTGAACCAGGAATAAATCCAAAACCTGAACAAATAATGAGACCAAAGCTATAATTAAAATTCTCCTGGTAAAGAAAAGCCTAGAGGCCGGTGCAGTGGCTCACGCCTGTAATCCCAGCACTTTGGGAGTCCAAGGTGGATGGTTCACAAGGTCAGGAGATTGAGACCATCCTGGCTAACATGGTGAAACCCCATCTCTACTAAAAAAAAAAAAAAAAAGTTAGCCAGGCATGGTGGCACAAGCCTGTAATCCCAGCTACTCGGGAGGCTGAGGCAGAAGAATCTCTTGAACCTGGGAGGCGGAGGTGGCAGTGAGCTGAGATTGCACCACTGCACTCCAGCCTGGGTGACAGAGTCTTTTGAGAGACTCCATCTCAAAAAAAAAAAAGAAAAGCCCAGAGATGGACCACTTCAAGCCTGAATTCTACCAAACATTTAAAGAAGAACTAATATCAATTCTACTTAAACTATTCCAAAAAATAAAGGAAGCAAGAATAGTCCTAAATTCATTCTATGAGGCCAGTATTACCTTAATACCAAAACCAGAAAATGATACAAGAAAACTACAGGCCAATATCCTTCATGAATATTGATATGAAAATCTTCAGCAAAATACTACCAAACCAAATTTAATAATACATTGAAAAGATTAGTTATTATGACCAAGTGGGATTTATTCCAGGGATGCAAGGATGGTTCAATGTACATAAATCAATAAATGTGATACATCATATCAACAGAATGAAGGCTGAACCATATGATTATTTAAATTCATCCTGAAAATCATTTGATAAAATTCAACACATCGAAGGAACATACCTCAAGATAATAAAAGCCACATACAACAGACCTACAGCTAGTATCACACCGAATGAAGAATAACTGAAAGCCTTCCCTCTAAGATCTGCAACATGACAGAGATGCCCACATTCACCACCATTATTCAACATAGTTCTGGAATTTTCCTAGTTACAGCAAAAAGACAAGAGAAGGAAATAAAGGATATCCAAATTGGAAAGTGAGAATTCAAATTATCCTTGTTTGCAGATTATGTGATCTTACATTTGGAAAAACCTAAAGCCGCCACACACACACACACACACACACACACACACACACACACACAAAACACTATTAGAATTGATAAACAAATTCAGCAAAGTTGCAGAACACGAAATCAACATACAAAAATCTGAATCATTTCTATATGCTGTGAATAACTTCTAAAATAAATAAAAAAGTAATCCCACTTACGATAGACACAGTTAAAATTAAATACTTAGGAATTAACCAAATAAGTGAAAGATCTCTATAATGCAAACTATAAAATACTGATAAAAGAAATTGACAAGGACACCAAAAAATGGAATGCTATTTCATGTTCATGGATTGGAAGAAACAATACTGCTAAAATGTCCATTCTACCCAAAGCAATCTACAGATTCAATGCAGTCCCTATCAAAACACCAATGACAGTCTTCACAGAAATACAAAAAATAAATTCTAAAATTTAAGACAGAATAGTTAACACTATTCTGAGTAAAAAGAACAAAACTGGAGGAATCACATTACCTAACTTCAAATTATACTACAGAACTGTAGTAACCAAAACGGCACGGTACTGGTATAAAAACACTCACATAGAACAGTAGAACAGAATACAGAACCCAGAATTAAATCCATACACCTACAGTAAGCTAATTTTTGACACAAGTCCCAAGAACATACGT
The DNA here is from genome assembly GCF_000951035.1 of Colobus angolensis palliatus. Lineage (NCBI taxonomy): Eukaryota > Metazoa > Chordata > Mammalia > Primates > Cercopithecidae > Colobus > Colobus angolensis. Next base: position 4,390,857 of record NW_012115222.1, read on the forward strand.
TGTAGAAAGAACAAATGCTGCTGGGAAAACTGGATATCCATATGCAAAAGAATGAAACTTAACCTCTATCTCTCACTATGTACAAAAATCAAATCAAAATCAATTAAAGACTTAAATTTAAGACCTCAAACTCTGAAACTACTATAAGAAAACTTTGGGGAAACTCTCCATGACACTGGTCTGCACAAAATTTTTTTGAGCAATACCCCACAAACAAAGGCAACCAAAGCAGAAGTGGACAAATGTGGTCATATCAAGTTAAAAAGCTGCACAGCAAAGGAAACAGTCAAGAAAGTGAAGAGATAACCCACAGGAAAGGAAAAAAAAAATTGCAGACCACCCATCTGACGACAGATTAATAACTAGAGCATATAAGGAGTTCAAAAAACTGTATAGGAAACAAATCTGACAATCTGATTAAAAATGAGCAAAAGATCTGAATAGACATTTCTCAAAAGAGGGCATACAAATGGCAAACAGACATAGGAAAAGGTGCTCAACATCACAGATCATCAGAGTAACACAAACCAAAACTACAGTGAGTTATCTCACCCCAGTTAAAATGGCTTTATTCAAAAGATAGGCAACAAATGCTGGTGTGGAGAAAAGTGAACCCTCATACACTCTTGGTGGGAATATGAATTAGTGCAACCACCATGGAGAAAAGTTTGGAGGTTCCTTAAAAACCAAACAAAAAAGTAGAGCTACCATATCATCCAGTGGTATGGTTATATTCCCAGAAGAAATAAAATCAGTATATAAAAGAGATATCTGCACTAACATGTTTATTACAGCACTGTTCACAACAGCCAAGGTTTAGAAACAATCTAAATGTCCATTAACAAATGAATAGATTTAAAAAAATGTGGTCATACACACAATGGAGTACTATTCAGCTATTAAAAAAGAAAGAGACCCTGTCATTTGCAACAATATGGTTGAAACTGGGGATCATTATGTTAAGTGAAATAAGCCAGGCACAGGAAGATAACCTTCACATATGCTCACTTATTTGCAGGTACTCAAATTAATACAATTGAACTCATGGAGAAGAGAATAGAAGGATGGTTACCAGAGGCTGGGAAGGGAAGTAGGGGCTAGTTAAAGAAGTGATGATGGTTAACATGTGAAGAAAAAAATAGTTACAAAGGATGAGTAAGACCTAGTATTTGATAGCACAACAGGGTGACTATAGTCAACAGTAATTTAATTGTAAAGTTTATAATAACTAAAAGAGTATAATTGGATTGTTTATTACACTGAGGATAAATGCTTGAGGGGTTGCATTTCTATTATGCCATTATTACTTATTGCATGCCTGTATCAAAGTATCTCATGTGTACCCCATAAATACATACACCAACTATGTACCCACAAAAATAAAAAATATGTAATTGTGAGAATTAAACATGAAAATATATAAATATACTTAACATATCATATTGTAAGTATTTAATAAATGTTACTGTAACATATGTTTAATGGGCTGGACTTAATAAAGTACAAATACAAAAGAACTCCTGTATTAGGATTCTAGAGAGAAACAGAACTAAAAGAATGTGCGTGTGTGTGTGTGTGTGTGTGTGTGTGTTGGCTTACATGATTAGGGAGGCTGACAAGTCCCAAGATCTGCAGTTGGCAAGTGGAAACCAGGGAGAACAAGTCCAGTTCCAGTCTGAAGGCCCAAGAAGCAGGAGAGCTACTGGTGTAAGTTTCAGTCTTACTCCATGTCTGAAAGTGAGGGAAGACCAATGCTGCAGCTTGAAGACAGTCAGGCAGAAAAAAATAAATTCTCTTACATTCAGCCTTTTTGTTCTATTCAGCTTTTCAATCAATTGAATGAGGCCCATCCACATTGGGGAAGGCAATCTGCTTTGCTCAGTCTACCAGTTTCAAATGTTAATCTCATCCAGAAATTCTCTCAGACACACCCATAATAATGTTTAACCAAATATCTGGGCATCTCATAGCCCAGGCAAGTCATCACACAATATTAGTCAACAAAACTCCTTTCTCTCTTTATTGTCCTCATACCTGTGATGACATCTCTTTCCTACATTTGGGACATCTTGGATAGAACCCATAGATTTTATTCATTTTAGATTTCAAACATAAATCAAAATATTACTCATCTTCAGTTAAATATTTGCCCTCTTCCCTGCTTATGACTGAGCCTTGCAGGAAGTAGCAGATAAAAGAGAGCATGAGGCCTCTTCCACTTTGGCATGTTCCTCCTGGTGTCTACTACATCTGTCTCCTTCAAACTTGAGGTGGGGACTGGAGAGGAAAGGTCACATGATTTTATTCTACTTAGTTTGCACTGTTTATAGTTCCCTCTTGGCTCCTCAACATCCTCTGTTTTAGCAGGCATCCAACAAGCCATAATGGAAAATATCAATGTATTTAAATACAGTAAAAATTAAAGATATGTACACCTCCCAAAACAGCAGCGATTTTATTTAAAAAGCAAATGACAAACAAAAATATTTTAAAATGCAACAGGAAATATTTTTAAAGCTATTTTTAAAAATCAAAGGAAAGGCAAATATTTTACTTAAAAAATAAAATATAGTAAAAAAGAATGGCCAGCTCCTAAAGAAAGACATAGAAATGTCCAATAAATATCCTAATTTTTAAGAAGAAATTCAGAGTTATTTACTAGCTATGAAAACATTGATTAGTGCCTTGGATTGTGCAAATTTTACGCCATTTTTTATTTATGAAAATTGAAAAGTTATATTGATTTCATATTCATTTTGTATAGTAGTACTTAGCACACACCTGATACATAGTAGGTGGTAACTAAATGGTTAATATTGCTCTATAAAAATGTTAAATAATGCAAATAATTAAATGAACATAAGCTATTTTTTCAACAAAATTGAAGAAATAAAAGTATATCAATATAAGCATTTGCTGGCAATTCTTTGAATCAGTAATTTGTACAGATTCTTGGTCATAGAGCAAATGTTTATAAATTTTATGGTGAGCAATTTGAGAAGTTTTAAAATGTTCATATCCATTAAGTATGTGAGTGAAAATGGTATAGGTAGGATGGGAAAGTGGGGCTGAGAGAGAAGTAACGAAGGGGGTGATGTTTTCTGAGTATACTATTTTGTATTGTTGCGACTCTTATATCCATGGTAATGATTCACATACCCATTGATCAATCAAATCAATCAAACCAGATGTGTGTGTGGTAGTTAAGAACATTACTGGGTATATACCCAAAGGATTACAGATCATGCTGCTATAAAGACACATGCACACGTATGTTTATTGCGGCACTATTCACAATAGCAAAGACTTGGAATCAACCCAAATGTCCATCAGTGACAGACTGGATTAAGAAAATGTGGCACATATACACCATGGAATACTATGCAGCCATAAAAAAGGATGAGTTTGAGTCCTTTGTAGGGACATGGGATGCAGCTGGAAACCATCATTCTCAGCAAACTATCGCAAGAACAGAAAACCAAACACCGCATGTTCTCACTCATAGGTGGGAACTGAACAATGAGATCACTTGGACTCGGGAAGGGGAACATCACACACCTGGGGCCTATCACAGGAAGGGGGAGGGGGGAGGGATTGCATTGGGAGTTACACCTGATGTAAATGATGAGTTGATGGGTGCTGAAGAGTTGATGGGTGCAGCACACCAACATGGCACAAGTATACATATGTAACAAACCTGCACGTTATGCACATGTACCCTAGAACTTAAAGTCTAATAAAAAAAAAAAAAGAATGGTAAAGTAAGATAAAATAAAGAGTAACCACTGAATCTAACTCTATTAAAAATTACTAGTAGACCCACACTTAAGAAGGTATAGAGGAGAAAAGAGCTATGTAATTTTGGAAAACATCATTTTAACCAAAACTGTACAGTTTTGACAAATTGTAAAGTTTTTTTTTTTTTTTTTTTTTTTGAGACGGAGTCTCTCTCTGTGGCCTGGGCTGGAGTGCAGTGGCCGGATCTCGGCTCACTGCAAGCTCCGCCTCCCGGGTTTACGCCATTCTCCTGCCTCAGCCTCCGGAGTAGCTGGGACTACAGGCGCCCGCCGCCTCGCCCGGCTAGTTTTTTTGTATTTTTTAGTAGAGACGGGGTTTCACCGTGTTAGCCAGGATGGTCTCGATCTCCTGACCTCGTGATCCGCCCGTCTCGGCCTCCCAAAGTGCTGGGATTACAGGCTTGAGCCACCGCGCCCGGCCAAGTTTTTTATTAAAAAAATACAACACACAAATATTAGTGCTATTTAGTAAATTTGTTTCTAACACAGTTATGAATTAACAATTCAATTCTGAATCAACTGTATGTACATACTAGGATTGAGAAAATGAGTAAGTATATTATGAATAATGAGGGACAGGTTTCTCACTGTCAGAGAAAGGAGTCACAAATAAGGAAAAGGGGAAGGCTAAAATAAACCCAGTGATACTGTGTTGCAATTGGAGCTATTGTTTTTGAACTCATCATGCAAAAGTATCAAAAATTGTTATTTTGTAAATACTAGCCTCAGGATTAATTAGCATTCATCTCTTCCTGTTTCAAAGTATAGATATGCTTCTGTATACTGCTGCTTTGATTATTTCCCATTACTGCCTCACATAACCTCTGGAAGTTGACACTTCCCTGATTGACCTAGTGCTTGCAACTCTGGTAGCCTAATATTAACAGGTATAAGACTCTGTGGAGAAGTTACTCAGAAGTAGGAACTTGAAAGAAGTACAAGGTATTCATAATTCTGCTTATTATGAAGTTTTTTATTACAATAGTAAAATGCACATGTGGATATACAATGCATTTATAAAACATAAACAAATAAATGCAATATAAACAAATAAGATTTAGAAATGTATACATCTAAGGCTATTTATCAGTTAGCCTTACTTCTCCTTAAATTCAATGGCTAACTGTAGCACTCATGTAAATTCAAATTTTTGCCTCAAAGAAAAGCTTGACTTCCCTCACTCATATTTGGATATCCAAAAGTTTCTTTTTTTTTTTGAGACGGAGTCTCGCTCTGTCGCCCACGCTGGAGTGCAGTGGCCGGATTTCAGCTCACTGCAAGCTCCGCCTCCCGGGTTTACGCCATTCTCCTGCCTCAGCCTCCCGAGTAGCTGGGACTACAGGCGCCCGCCGCCTCGCCCGGCTAGTTTTTTGTATTTTTTAGCAGAGATGGGGTTTCACTGTGTTAGCCAGGATGGTCTCGATCTCCTGACCTCGTGATCCGCCCGTCTCGGCCTCCCAAAGTGCTGGGATTACAGGCTTGAGCCACCGCGCCCGGCGCAAAAGTTTCTTCTTAATTTCAGTATGCTATTCTTACTTCGCTCTTCAGAGCAGACACTTTCACTTGCAGAGCTAAAAAGAACTCAAACAGTCAATTCTTTCAACCAACCTCATTATTCTTCAGCTGCTATTAGCTGCTTTGCTCCCAACTCAGCTTTCTAACAAATACCCTAATTGAGTATTTCAGCCTATTATTTCTTGTTCTAAAAAATCTCTCAATAAATGTAATGGCTCCATGAGAGAATATATTATAACATGTTTTATTTATGCTTCCACTTCTTGCACAGTGTTTGGCCAAGAGAGAATGGTCAATGTTAACTGAATGATTTAAACAAATGAATAAATGAATGAAGAAATCAAATAACATCCCATACTTTTTTATACCTCCTCTATGATCTTTATTTTAGGGCTCAGAAATGGAAGAGAAATAGGACTTTATTTTAAAAAGAGGCTTTTGGTTCATTTTCTCCCACTTAAGGAGAAAAAATGGTTTTTTGACAATAATTTTAGGTAACCCAATTAACCTCTTATTAAGTCCTTTATCATGGTTCCATTAATATTTTATTCATCCAATACTAAAATTCTGAAATGTTGTTAAGTATCATAAAAGAAGTTTGTGTGTGGCTGGGCGCGATGGCTCACGCCTGTAAGCCCAGCACTTTGGGAGGCCAAGGCGGGTGAATCACAAGGTCAGGAGATCGAGATCATGCTGGTTAACATGGTGAAACCCCGTCTCTACTATAAATTCAAAAAATTAGCCAGGTGTGGTGGCACACGCCTGTAGTCCCAGCTACTAGGGAGGCTGAGGCAGGAGAATGGCGTGAACCCAGGAGGCAGAGATTGCAGTGAGCTGAGATCACACCACTGCACTCCAGCCTGGGCAACACTGTGAGACTCTGTCACAAAAAAAAAAAAAAAAAGTGTGTGTGTATGGCCAATCATTTCCCACTGAATAGTTGAAAATACAATTTATAAACTAAAAAAAGTTTTAAAGAATGTTATAAAATTGAGTCAATTCAAACATTTACTATTATGAGTATTTCTTATTTTGCCCTTAGTATTTGTATACATTTTCCTTTGCTGCCATAACAAATTGCCACTGATGTAGTGATTTAAAACAACACAAATTCATTACCATACACTTCTGTATACTAGAAGTCAGTCACAGGTTTTAATGGACAAAAGTTAGGCCTTCACTCCTTTCTGGAGGCTCTAGCAGGAATCCACTTTCTTGTCTTTTCAAGCTTCTAGAGACCACACCCATTCCTTGGCTAACAGCCTCCTCCATCTTCAAAGCCAGCAATATTGTATCTCCCTTATCTTTGGTCAAATCTCTCTGACCACAGCTGGAGAAAGCTCTTAGCTTTTAAGAACAAGTGTAATTAAATTAGGATCACCTATGTAACCCAGGCCACTCTTCCCAGTTCACGCTTCATAACCTTAATCATGTCTGCAAAGTCTCTTTTAGGACACATATTTAAAGGTTCTGATGTCTACGAAGTAGACATATTTGGAGTGCCATTATTCTGCCTACCAAAATATTTATTAGAAATTTTAGAGAAATATTGATAGAGAGAATAGACAGAGATCACAGGGCTGTAACCTTGAAGAATAAAGGAAGATGTAGTTTTCAGGAAATAATCTTTGATTCATTTATAATTTCATCCTGGACACTTTTTCCTATAGGACCTCTTCTTTTTATGGCTAACCTATCTTCTTGTCATCATAAAACTTGTGAGATTTAATCCTAGTCTCCCAGGTGCAGTTCATTTCTTCCAGTGTTGTCTCACTAACACATTCTGGTTCATAAATCCAGGATCTGGATAAAAATAATAGTGTCAATTTCATTGTTTCCCAGATTTATTTTGAACTCTCAGTTGTGTGCAATTTACAGTTTTACATAGACCCTAAGGTACCATGAATGAGAAAGCACTTTAAACAGCATACATCTTTTAGAAATGTAATATTAATATTACCATATGTAAGCCTAACAGGAAATTGAATATAGACTCATATACTTAATATAGATATACTTATGGCTGCTATTTTGAAGTACATTTTCTCGTGGATTGTACTGCACAAAGTCTCTGTAAATACCACTAAAATAAGTCATAAGAAAATTGCTGCATACTTCATAGAAAAACTATTGATATATTATATTATTTCATTTACATTAGACTTTCTATGTACCATAATCAGGTGAGCAACCATGAGGAATTTGGCAGCATATTCTTATTATTTATTTATTTATTTATTTTTATTGTACCTTAAGTTCTGGGATACATGTGCAGAACATGCAGGTTTACAGGTTACAAAGGTATACACGTGCCATGGTGGTTTGCTGCACCCATCAACTCGTCATCTACATTAGGTATTTTTCCTAATGCTATCCCTCCCCTAGTCCCCCACCTTGCAACAGGCCCCAGTGTGTGATGTTCCCCTCCCTGTGTTCATGTGTTCTCATTGTTCAACTCCCACTTAAGAGTGAGAACATGCGGTGTTTGGTTTTCTGTTCCTGTGTTAGTTTGCTGAGAATGATGGTTTTCAGCTTTATCCATGTCCCCACAAATGACATGAACTCATCCTTTTTTATGACTGCTATTCTGAAAGGCATTTTCTCATGGATTGTACTGGACATAGTCTCTGTGAATGCCATTAAAATAAGTCACAAGAAAATTACTGCATACTTCATATGAAAACTATTGACATACTATATTCTTTTATTTACATTATACTTTCTATGTACCATAATCAGCAAGAGCCTCATGGCCTATAGTATAATACAATTAGCTCATTCATTTTTATGTTTTGAAAGGGTCTGAAATCAGAATCTACTATGTTCCTTCTCTCTCCTTTGCAGAGTGTTTTGGCTGTTACTATGTTTTAATGCAGTAATCTCCAGGATTAGGGGAGTTAGATTGGAGGAAGCTGCACATTTGTGCAGTAGTCAAACAAGGTATAGATTAGTTCAGCCTGATTATTGTAGAAATTCACAAGTCAATATTTTGATAGGTTATTTATATTAGGGATTTATTACAGATTGAATTCACTCATGTGCTTTTGATAGGTACTTGTCATTTGTTATTTCCAATCAACAGTGGTAAGGACGACAAGAAAAAGAGGAATTATTTATAAAACTTTTCTTTCCCTCACCATTCTGGAGCCAGTAGTGATCTTTGCTTACCCCTTCTGTTTATTTTTATTTTGATTTATTGGGCTGAGCTCAGAATTTCAACTGCAGCTTTAAAGGCTAATATAAAACCTACATGTAACATCACAGAATTGACAGCAGAAATGGCAAAAAATAAAAAGAAGAAGAAGAATGAAAAACAGGGAAGTCAATTTATTAGAATGTCTTATATTTACCCACTTTACTTCCTAAGATAACTACCCTATTTTTCTGGAAAGAAACTGTGCCTATTTGTTTTGGTTTGGTAGATTATCTGCTTGTGTGACTTTCACTATATTTTTCCTTCAGGAATGACAAAGTGATGCCATATTGAAAAGGAATTGCTCTGTGAGCCCAATTAATTATTTCAGCAAAATTTCTTCATGAGCAGCAGCACTCACACTGACTGCTTATGAAGCCATTAAGTCCTGGCTCTGAGTCCCTGTTGGATGTCATACAGAAGTGTCATATCAATCTTCCTTTTCATTGGCCTTGAAACAGTCCTTAGGGAACCATATGAACTCCAGTAAATTTTTCAAGGATTTTATTGGATTTGATTAACAAAAGAGCATACATTTGAGAGATATTATTTGGCAGTGAAAAAACATTTCTTTTAAAATACAAAATTCAAAGTTGAAGTGTCACAGAATGGGCACCAGGAAGTTGTTTGTTGACAGAACACGTAAAAATTTTTTTCTCACTTATGCCGAGATGAGAAATTGAAATCTGCAAAGGGAATACTTAGGAGAGTGGAGATTTGAGGTTTTGAGCTGGTTCACCGTGTTCAGTAGTGATTAGTGGAAAAGTAGCAGCTTCAAGGCAGCAGCCTAATATTGCTGCTTTACCTGCATACACAGTTCTTGGAGATTTCTTTTTGTTATTAAATAAGCCAAGAAAATAATGTTGTTTTTATTTCCTCTAGTAAAATTCACAAGTCTTATTCTCTATGCCATAAGTAAGACATCTTTTCACAATGAAAAGGACACAAAAAGAAAGCCTGACTGATGAGGACAAACTTTTTGTCATTTCAATAGACTGTCAATTCCTGGTATATACAGGACCTATAAACAGCACATCCACAATCCAGATGACATAATGGCTTGGGATGAAATTATTGCAGTCATACAATTAATTGCTACACTTCATGACCTGCCATAGAAATACAACAAACTCATTACTGTATTTTACACATTCTTTTGTGTTGTTGTTTTTGGGAGGTTTATCTGAGACAAGGCCTAGCTTTGTTGCCCAGGCTCGAGTGCAGTCATGCGATACTGGCTCACTGCAATCTCTGCCTCTAGGGCTCAAGTGATCCTTCTGCCTCTCAATACCAACTTTTAAAAGTTAACAAATACTTAATGTGTGTTAGTTTTTAGAATAAGTTCTTTACTCAGAGGTTGAAATACTACATTTTATTTTGCTTCCAAAACGTAGCTACAATCTCAACAAATTATCTTGCTGAGTGTTTAGATTCAGGTCCAGAAATGCCTTCAGTTAAGAAACTTTCAAACTCACATGCTTTCCAGACATGCTCAGGGAATATAATTCCCCAAGAACTGTTTCCCTGTTTGTTCCACAGTATGAGACAGAAGGCTTACCCAAAAAAGGTAGAAGTGCTACAAACCATGGTGAATTTAGTAATAGAAAATGACATGGAAATAGAAAATGGCATGAGACTGTAATAAGTGACAAGTGAAACTTAATTAAATGTAAAATGTAGTAGCAATGAAGTATGCTGCTTCTAGCAACAAATCAGATTGAAATGGAGCAGATGTCACCCATTCTGCTACAAGTACATGGGAATACAGACAAAATATATTTTAAAATAAGTAGAAATTGAGACCCCAGACCTTAATAACCTGCATTCATTAAGTGTGCTGTCATGTAGGTTCAGGTATCACGAAAAGAGGTGTCCATAAAGTTTTCCAGGGCCATAAAAGCAGAAGTACTTTCAACCTACTCCATAGTGCTGTTTTCAAATCACAGTTCACAGGGGATTCCCAAAGAATACACATCTCTTGTGACAGATGAGCTCATATTAAAATAGTATACATTATGCAAGAAAATGAAACACGCCGAGGAAGAATCAACAGATGTAAGAAGCCAAAAACCAGCATCCCAGGAAGTGGAAAAAGGAAGAAAACCTCAAGGAGATTGTGAAATAAATATGTTTCAAATGTTTAAAGAAGTAAAGGAGCTGAAAACACAATTTTTAAAATTATACTACCCTTTAAAAAGGCACTATAAAAGAGAAAATATAATATTTACTAAAATAACTAAATAGAACTTTTTGAAATTAAAAATGTAAATATTGAAATTCAAAAATGTAATTGATTACATAAGCAACAAACTAAACACAACTGAAGAGATAATAAGGAAGCAGAAGATAAATATAAGGAAATTACACAGAGGAAACAGAATGTAATTAAAAGACATGAAAGATGGCCAGGTGTGGTGGCTCAGGCCTGTAATCCCAGCACTTTGGGAAGTGGAGATGGGTGGATCACGAGCTCAAGAGATCGAGACCATCCTGGCTAACACGGTGAAACCCTGTCTCTACTAAAAATACAGAAAAATTAGCCAGGTGTGGTGGCAGGCGCCTGTAGTCCCAGCTACTTGGAGGCTGAGGCAGGAGAATTACTTGAACCCGGGAGGAGGAGGCTGCAGTGAGCTGAGATCACGCCACTGCACTCCAACCAGGGCAACACAGCAAGACTCCATCTCAAAAAAAAAAAAAAAAAAAAAGACATGAAAGACAAAATGAGTAATTTAGCATAGTGGAAACACTCCTACCTTGTTATTTTGGGGAAAAGTTTTACGTTATGTGAGATAAAATTGAGGATGCAAATGGCAGCAATTATCCTTCTAGGTTTATATACTAAAATACTAAAAGCTCCCCGACATGTGCACAAAGAGACATAGATAAGGATGTTTATTGCATCACTTCATAATAGCAAAAAAATCAGAACATAAAACACTTATCAACTGAGAAATACATTGGTCCTACTACTTCATGGTATCAGCGAAGTCAATCATTCGCAAATTGAAAGTATACATATTTTTTAGTCGCATCTGTACTGAACAAACTTTTCTTTCTTGCCATTATTCCCTAAAAAATAAAGTTTAACAACTATTTACATTATATTTCGTACTATAGATAATCTAGGGATGATTTAAAATATACAGGAGGATGTGCATAGGTTATATGCAAATACTACACCAATTGTATCACTGACTTAAGCATCAGTCAAAGGTAGGTTGAGAAAGTCCTGGAACCCATCTCCCAAGGGATGATTGTACATAAATAAATCAGAATCCATATTAGATACATTACATTAATTAAAATACATTTCATAAAATGTGTATGTGTATATATATTAAAATGAAAAATCTGTAAATTTTTTTTTTTTTGAGACGGAGTCTTGTTCTGTCGCCCAGGCTGGAGTGCAGCGGCGCGATCTGGGCTCACTGCAAGCTCCGCCTCCCGGGTTCACGCAATTCTCCTGCCTCAGCCTCCAGAGTAGCTGGGACTACAGGCCCTCCAACACACCCAGCTAATTTTTCGTATTTTTAGTAGAGACAGGGTTTCATCATGTTAGCCAGGATGGTCTCGATTTCCTGACCTCCATGATCCGCCCGCCTGGGCCTCCCAAAGTGCTGGGATTACAGGCATGAGCCATCACGCCTGGCCCTGTAAACTTTTTAAATGCACTTTTTTTTTTGGAGGGGAGGGACAGAGTCTTGCTCTGTCACCCAGGCTGGAGCGCAGTGGTGCGATATCAGCTCACTGCAACCTCCGCCTCCAAGGTTCAAGCAATCCTCTGCCTCAGCCTCCCGAGTAGCTGGGATTACAGGCGCCTGCCACCTAATGCCCAGCTAATTTTTGTATTTTTAGTAGAGACTGGGTTTCACCATCTTGGCCAGGCTGGTCTTGAAATCCGGACCTCGTGATCCACTCTCCTCAGCCTCCCAAAGGGCTGGGATTACAGATGTAAGCCACTGCGCCCAGCCTTAAATGCACTTTAAAAAACAAATCACATGGTGGCGGGTGCCTGTACTCCCAGCTACTCCAGAGGCTGAGGCAGGAGAATGGCGTGAACCCAGGAGGCGGAGCTTGCAGTGAGCCAAAATCGCACCACTGCACTCCAGCCTGGGCGACAGAGTCAGATTCCATCTGAAAAAAAAAAAAAATCACAAAACGATAGGTAGAAATTTGATAATCAATGGTACAGTTATTAAAAGCACACAAAATAGTTTATCATTACAACACAAAATCATAGACAGGATGAATATAAACAATCCAGGATAAGGATTCAGGGAAGAAGGTTCAGGAAAGAAGGTAGAGAAAGGGGACAGGAAGATTTCAACTTGTATCTGCATAAAATTTTGGTTACTTTAAAAGCAAATTGGAAGAAATGTTAACTTTATAAAACTTCGGGGAGTAACCCAATTCTATTATGCTTTATTCCTCATTATCCCATTGCAAACAATCTTGCAAATAATTTACAATAAATTTTAGGTTGCAAATCCAGTGGATACCTGGCACTTGTCTTACTTGACCTCTTGGCAGCATTTGGCACAGGCGACCAATTGCTACTTCTTGAAACTTGACTTTCAGTGGATTATGTTTTCAGTAAACATCGGAGTTACTCTCTTCCTGGCCACTATGTTGGGGAACCCCACAGGGAAAGCGACAGTTGCTTTTCTTGATGTGTAATGATCATTGACTGATCTCTCCTCCATCATGGCTTTAAATACTCTCCTATATTTGCTGACTACTCCCAGATGAGTGCTCTGGTCCTGACCCCTCCTCAGAACTCCTGGTTCACATGGTGCAATGGCCTATTCTACATTGCAAATTTAACATATCTAACATGAATGCTTCCCCCCACACCCATTCTACCACATCATGAAGAATAATGTAAATAATATGTCACTTCCATGCAGAAAACTTTGTTGGTGTTCTGTGACTCTTAACATCTTGATTCCTCGCTGTAGTTTCCTGAGCTTCACATGACCTGGCCTCTAACTACTTCTCCAAACAGCTCAGTAGCTTTTCCCTAACGAAGTCAAGCACAAATGCTCTTTTGTTACAATCCCTACTCTAGCTGTTGCTTCTGCCTAAAAGCCTCCTTCAGAAATATATTCAGTTTAAGAACTCCTTTCCTGCAGCTTCTGCTTAAATGTTACCTCCTCAAAGATACTTTCTCTTATCACCATACGACTCTCTATATTCTATGCACTTAGCTTGCTTTGTATTTTCTTCATATCAGTTTTAACCTGACATTTTATATTTACTCATTTATTTTTCTGTCTTGTATGTTTCCCCTACAAGAATTTAAGTTCAACAGGGTCAGGGACTTTGTCCATCTTGCTCGCAGCCATGTTCAATGCCTAGAACAATCTCACACAATAGAACAATCTCACACAAAGTACATACTCAATAAACACTTATTGAATTGCTGAATTAGTTATTAGTATATTACCTTTTTTCAGTGTGTTTGAACTCTTCCGTTACAGAAAAAAATAGTAGCAATTGTCTTAGTAGAAATAAGATTTTCTAGCACTTTCTTTACGTTTCTTTTTTTTTTTTTTTTTTTGAGACGTAGTTTCACTCTTGTCACCCAGTCTAGAGAGCAATGGCAATGGCACAATCTTGGCTCACTGCAACCTCCACCTCCCCAGTTCAAGTGATTTTCCCACCTCAGCCTCCGGAGTAGCTGGGATTACAGGCATATGCCACCACACCCAGCTAATTTTTGTATTTTAGTAGAGACAGAGTTCCACCATGTTAGCCATGCTGGTCTCCAACTCCTTACCTCAGACAATCCACCTGCCTTGGCCTCCCAAAGTCCTGGGATTACAGGCGTGAGCCACTGTGCCTGGCCTAGCACTTTCTTTACATCAAACAATTACTTTTTATTTATGTATTGAATATTTCAGTCTGCAGTATGGTAATATATTATTATATTCTCAGTTCACCTATCTCAGCAGTAGATGACAAGAAAAAGGAGAGAAATTTGTAAAGGGCAGAAGACGTTTGTCTTCCCAGGAAAGACTGAGCAACATTCACTTTCTCAAGCAGTCAGGTTATTATTTTATACCATAACCTAGCAAGTGTAGCAAATATCATCTTCATGTAAGATTTAGTTTAACTCTAAAAGGGAACTAATATGGGAAAATACAGGATAATTTTTAGTTGTTAATTCAAAGGTGCTTTTTAATTTAATAATTGGTTTAAAATTAGAAGAGCCTTTTGGAAATAACCTATTGGAGGCGATTATTTATCCAAAGTAGAAAATAAAATCAGACCCTTCAGAGTTTCATTTGGTGGAAAGAAGGGGAAGGCTAGGAAATAAGAGCAGCGATGGAGTGCAAGGCAAATGCATGGCTAATTCTCAGATGCTAATACCTGAGAGTTCCCTCCTCTTACAAAGCTAGAAGGAGCCAATAATCTAAGGATGGAGGGGGCATTGCTGACTGGGTGAGTGCAAAAGGAGGTAACCGAAAAGATGCTATATTCCCAGATTAAACAAATATGAGTCATAAAACAGTTCTTCAACTCCTATGTGAGAACCCTGGGTGCCTTATCTGGAACTGTAGCAACAAAGGCAGTTATATTCTAAAGCTGCTAGTCAAGGTTGTGGGCTCTCCAGGTGAAAATTAAGCATACGGTTTTCTGAATCTTAACAAATCCTCCTCCTTCTGGAGACTAATCATTGTTAATTTCCTCATTCCTCTATTAAAGGAATGATGCCATAATTATAAAGGGAGGGAACTACACGCCTGCATGGAAACAGATCTATGTTTATGGATTTTTGAGGCCTAGTCACTCTGTTTCTAGCAGAGAACTAAAAAAGACTGCAGCTGAGAATTCTTAGAGTTGAAAAATAGTGGTAATTGTCACAAATTACCACATGCAGTTGCCAGCTATACTCCTAAACGATGGCCCCACTTCAGAAATACAACAAAAAATTCTTGTACCTTTCCTTTAGGAAATGTGAGTGTTACCCTTTAATACTGTCTTGAAAGTCGCTGGATTTCAACCTTATTATGCCCTGTTAATCTTACTGGTATCTAAAACAGAAGTTCCATCAGTTCCCAAACAGACTTTGTGTTAATGTCAAGATTCATTGGGATATACCTCAATTCTTTTTGAAATTTTATTTTAATTAACACATTAAAATTATATATATTTACTGTGCACATGATGTTTTAATATATGTATACATCGTAGAATGGCTCAAGCAAACTATCATGCGAATTATGTCGCATCCTTATTTTTTGTGGTGAAGACCCCTTCAAATCTACTCGCAATTTTCAGTAATATGATAAATTGTTATTAATTATAGTCATCATGTTGTACAATAAATCTCTTGGACTTATTCTTCCTATCTAACCGAAATGTTACATACTGTGACCAACATCTCTCCAAAACTGCCACATAGCCCCAGCCCCTGGTAAAACACCATTCCACTTTCTAGTTTTGAGTTCCTTTTTTTTGGATTTTATGTATAAACATGATCATGTTCTAGCTTGATCTTTCTGCGCCTAGCTCATTTCACCTAACATGGCCTCCAGGTTTGTCCACATTGTTGCAAATAATAGGATAGCATTCATCTGTAAGGCTGAAGAGTATTCCATTGTGTTATATTATACCACATTTCATTGATTCAGCCACTGACAGACACTTAGGTTGATTCTAATGCTACAGTGAATGTGGATGTGCAGATATCTCTTTGATATGCCAATTTAATTTCCTTTAGAAGCATACGAACAGTGGGATTATTGGATCATATAATAATTCTGTTTTTAATTTTTTAGGAATCTCCATACTGCTTTCTGTAGTGACTTTGCTAATTTACATTTTCCCCACATCCTAACCAGCATTTATCCTTTGCCTTTTTTATAGTAGCCATTCTAACAAGTGTGAGGTAAATATCTCATTGTGATTTTAATTTGCATTTTCCAGAAGATTAGTGAGGTTGACCATTTTTTTCATGCACTTGTTGGCCATCTGTATGTCTTCTTTTGAGACATGCCTATCCAGGTCCTTTGCCCTTCTGTTAACCAGATGTTTTTTTTTTTTTTTGCTATTAACTTGAGTTTCCTACACATTTTAGATATTAATCCTTTATCAGGTATATGGTTCACAAATATTTTCTCTTATTCTGTATGTTGTCTTTTCACACTATTAATTGGTTTTCCCTTGCTGTGAAAAAACTTTTTACTTTAAAGAAATCTCATTGTCTATTTTTTATTTCATGTCCTGTGTCTTGGGGATCATAGCCAAAAAATCATTGCGCAGACAAAATGTCACAGAGCTTTTCTCCTACGCATTCTTAAAGTAGTTTTACAGATCCAGGTCTTAAGTCTAAGTCTTCAAATTATTTTGAATTGACTTTTGTATATGACATAAGATAAGAGTCTAATTTTATTCTTCTGCCTTTAGATATCCAGTTTTCCCAAACCATTTATTGAAGAGACTGTCCTTTCCCCATTGCGTGTTCTTGGCACCTTTGTCAAAAATCAATTGGCCATAAATGCCTGGATTTATTTCTGGGCTCTCTATTTGCCTCTTTGTAATTTTGTATGCCAGTGTTATGCTGTTTGGGTTACTATAGCTCTGTAATATAGAGCTATATTATGTATATATTATTATATATTATTATTTATATTACA
>NW_012115222.1:4408083-4427837 GCF_000951035.1 Colobus angolensis palliatus
ATTATAGATATATAATAATATTTAATTATGTGTTTATGTTGTTTTAAAGTTGTATGAAAAAATTCATGTAAATTGCCTAGCACCATATATAGCACATTCCAAATGCTCAACGGATTATCTATCTCATGGTGCACAGAATTAGACATTATCATAGGGAAGAAGATTTCTGGGTTTGTCTGAGGAAATACTGATGTACAGGGTAAAGGAGGCTATAGGTATAAAGCTTCTTGAGACTTTGGTCAACATAAATTCTAATCAGTGATGTAACATATATTATGGAATGTTTGACATTTTTTCAATTAACTTGCAAGGACCTGGAAGATATCAAAATGAAAGACATCACATCTGTCTTGAAGAAGACCTCTCCTGGCCTGGTTGTAATAAAGGCAAATAATAAGTATAACATTCTAAATAAAAGAAGTAAAAGCTGTTCATAAAGGAATACGCAAAGTCTTAAAGGAACTAAGAAAGGGCTTCAACCTAAAGCTTGAAAAATCACATGTGACTTTTCAGAGTCTACATCTCATTTGATATATTTTAAAAGGAATCCAGGGGTGGAGAGAGGATCAAGATGAAGTTGAAGACTTAAGGAAGGGTCATATATTGAAGAATACTAAGTAGCAACCTAAATATTCAATTTTATCCTCTGAACAATAAGCATTCAATGAAGTATTTTAAGCATGAGATGAATACAGCTACATGCACGCTTAGAAAGTCCTTCCAAGAATGGATATTAGCTATTAATAGATTGAAGATACACTATATTGACTGGATTAAGTTTGGCTGCACTTAACAGAAATCACAAAATAGCAGTGGCTAAGTGCAAAGGTAGGCAGATACAAGATAATGTATTGGCTTCACCATCACCATCATGAAGGACCTGCCATCTTTCTCTATCATCCTTTTAGTGTTTGGCTAAAAGTCTCAAGTTCACCCCCAGATGATAACTGAGGTTGTACTGAATATTCCAAAATGGAATAGAATCTGTTATACAGATTAAACAAAACAGAAAGAATTATTGAGTAGTTAACTAGCTGTATGCCTGGGTAACACTGATAAATACTGTTAAAATAATTCAGAAGAGTTCTGAGAACTGGCACTAGGCAGTAGCTGTGAAAGTACAAAGAAGGGATTGAATTCCAGAGATACTAAAAATGTTTGTAGAGACTTTTTTCAACATTAGCAATTTGCTAAGTGATTGTGATTTCAGCTTTTGCTTTCAAGTGGAAATACCAAAAGTGCATACAAGAAGAAAATTTTCCATTTTGTACGTGATGAATTTGAAGTCTATAGGGGCATTTAAATATATATCTACACTTATATCTCTTATTTATTTAGCCTATCAGAAAAGAGGTAAATGAATGGGAGCATATACAAATACATAGAATAAGGGAGATATAAAGACATGTTATTGTAAGTATAGTTCAGACTGAACAGTCAGTGGAAGGCAGGCAGCATAGTATAAAAAAGCCTATTATGAAAACACTAAAATTCTTTGTATTGAGTAAAACATGGCTAAAATGGAGTTTAAAATATCAGAAAGGACTGAACAGCTTAAAGACAATTGCTATTGCTATATACTTTTCTCAATCTAGGGATGAATCTGTACTTATCAAATATCAACTATGTGTCACCTGCTGTAGTAGTGCTCTGCACAAATTGCCATAAAATGGCAATAATAACTAAAATGTGTTTTGTCTTACTAAGCACCATCAAAGAGCTTTATGTGATTCAGTTTATTTCATCTGTACACTAACTCTATGAGATAGATACCATTATCTACAACTTTTAGGTGAGAATATTGAAGTGCAGAATGATTAAGTAGATTGCTTAGGTTTGTAGTTAATAGGAGAAGTAACAGGAACCCAAACTGACACAGTCTGCTTCCAGAGTTTGCATTTCCAAGTAATGCACTACACATTCTTACCACAGCTATCACAAGCATTTTATTATTACGCAAAATTTACAGATGAGAAAATTATGGCTTACAGATGTATCAGCATTAGTAATTGTGATTTCTTCTGTCAAGTAGATAGTCATATAGAACACTTCTGGTGTTTGTATTATATTTACAATGCAGAGGTGGCACCAAAACTGTATAAAAAATAAATATTTTGGTTTTGGATCTGAATCATGTCTCATACCAAATACCCAGATTATACAATATTTGTTTAAAAAATTAAACAATATCTGTTTAATTTTCCTTAGTTTTCAAAGACTTGATCTTAAGTTAGTATGTACATGAACCAAACATTTCTGACTTGCATTCGTTCTTCTAATTCTTAACGTGTTGATGAAGACAGGAATATGATTTATGTCTGAAATTATACTTTTCAACAGAGTAGGAATGTTTTAAAACAGGTTTTAACAATTGTGAATGGCAGTTTGCTCATGATTTGGCTCTCTATTATTGGTGTATAGGAATGCTTGTGAATTTTGCACACTGATTTTGAATCCCGAGACTTTGCTAAAGTTGCTTATCAACTTCAGGAGTTTTTGGGCTCAGACAATGGGGTTTTGAACAGACACTTTTCAAAAGAAGACATTTATGTGGCAAAAAAACATACGAAAAAAAGCGCATCATCACTGGTCATTAGAGAAACACAAATCAAAACCACAATGAGGACCGGGCGCGGTGGCTCAAGCCTGTAATCCCAGCACTTTGGGAGGCCGAGACGGGCGGATCACGAGGTCAGGAGATCGAGACCATCCTGGCGAACACGGTGAAACCCCGTCTCTACTAAAAAAATACAAAAAACTAGCCGGGCGACGTGGTGGGCGCCTGTAGTCCCAGCTACTCGGGAGGCTGAGGCAGGAGAATGGCGGGAAGCCGGGAGGCGGAGCTTGCAGTGAGCTGAGATCTGGCCACTGCACTCCAGCCCGGGCGGCAGAGCGAGACTCCGCCTCAAAAAAAAAAAAAAAAAAACCACAATGAGATACCATCTCATGCCAGTTAGAATGACGATCATTAAAAAGTCAGGAAACAACAGATGCTGGAGAGGATGTGGAGAAACAGGAACAGTTTTACACTGTTGCTAGGAGTGAAAACTAGTTCAACCATTGTGGAAGACAGTGTGGCAATTCCTCAAGGATCTAGAACTAGAAATACCATTTGACCCAGCAATCCCATTACTGGGTATATACCCAAAGGATTATAAATCATACTACTATAAAGACACACGCATATGTACGTTTATTGCAGCACCATTCACAATAGCAAAGACTTGGAACCAACCCAAATGCCCACCAATGATAGGCTGGATAAAGAAAATGTGGCACATAGATACCATGTAATACTATGCAGCCATAAAAAAGAATTAGTGTATGTCCTTTGCAGAGACATAGATGAAGCTGGAGACCATCATTCTCAGCAAACTAACACAGGAACAGAAAACCAAACACTGCATGTTCTCACTCATAAGTGGGAGTTAAACAATGAGAACATATGGGCACAGGGAAGGGAACACCACACATCAGGGCCTGTCAGGGAATGGGGGGCAGGGGGAGGGATAGCATTAAGAGAAATACCTAATGTAGATGACGGGTTGATGGGTGTAGCAAACCACCATGGCACATGTATACCTATGTAACACACCTGCACGTTCTGCATATGTATCCCAGAACTTAAAATTTTTTTTAAAACCCTCAAAAACAACAAAAAACAGTTTTAAAGGCCAAATTGTGATCCTCTCCAAGACAGCAACATGGCCGACTTATGTATAATGATAGTTTTCATTGCTTATGTACCATACTTTAACACTGATATTGAACACATTAAATGTTAACGTGTGATCTGATACCGATAATGATTTACTTAGCACTTAAACTGCTTATATTGGATGGCAACTGAAAAGTATAAGAACAGCTGGAGTCAGAGAAGGGAGAAAGAGTAAAACACAGGAATTGAGTCTTCAACTGGGAAATAGTTCCCATTTTTACCTGTGTGTTCAAAATAAAAGAAACTTTTCACTTATAAGTGGGAGCTAAAAACTGAGCACACATGGCCATAAACATGAGAACAATAGACATTGCGGACTACTAGAGAGGGGAAGGAGAGGTGGGGGTTGAAGAACTACTTATCGGGTACTATGCTCACTACTTGGGTGATGAAAACCATATCCCAAACCTCAGCACTGCACAATATGCCCATGTAACAAAGCTGTAAATGTACCTCCTGTATCTAAAATACAAGTTGAAGTTCTTTTTATAAAAAGAAAAAATATGAAAGAACCAAACAGAAAAATTGTAGTTCTGAATCCTATTTTATCATTTCATCACATATTTTTGGTATACTTCTACTTAGAATCACCAACCTGCTACACAGGCAAAGAGTGACACAATTTTTATATAAGTTAAGTGAAAATGCAGATCAATATGTAGAGAGTAGGTAATATAATTAATCATATTAATAATTGCTTGTAGAGTTGCAGAAAAACACCGTTTTTCCTACAATAAACCTATTTATCTCTGAAAAAGTAATAATCAATGTCATATTTTATTATAAAATAATATATTCTTGTTACAATAAATGAAAGAGTTACATACAAATAAAACCCTAATCATCTGAACCCTCATTTTTCTCCTTCTATATATAAAGTTAATAGCTTAGAATATATTCTCCACGTACTTACAAATAATACAAGCATTATGGTATGCACTTGTTTTC
The DNA here is from genome assembly GCF_000951035.1 of Colobus angolensis palliatus. Lineage (NCBI taxonomy): Eukaryota > Metazoa > Chordata > Mammalia > Primates > Cercopithecidae > Colobus > Colobus angolensis. The sequence goes on from NW_012115222.1 coordinate 4,412,750, forward strand.
AAGGTTTTTGTATTTTATAAAGACATAAAATTATGCTCTAAATATTACAACTTTAAAAACTGAATTATCACTTATCATTGTGTGCATATATTTTTATTTTAATAAATATTAGCCAGTTGGTTACAAAAATGCATGTAACAATCTCGTTTCCACTTTCCACCACCAAGCATGAATGCAGTATTTTCTTCCCACTCCTGTCAGGAATAGTTGAAATCTTTCTGTACAGTTTTTGCCATTTCCCTTTAACTACTAGTCAATGTGATCCTCTTCTATTTTTATTGGATATTTGAAAGTTCTCTTCTGGGATATCTTATCTTCTTTGTTAATTGTTCTATTAGATTAGTTGTCTAGTTTTGCAACATTTTTAAGAACCCTTTGATGATAATAGACATTAAGCATTTCTCATTTCACACACTCATATATGCAATATGTATGTATACATACACACAAATCTATTATTTGTCTATTGCTTTCTTTTATGGAAATTTTGCAACACAAATTTTTAAATAGTCATATATTTCTCTTAATTTTTGTTATGGCTTTGCAATTCACAATCTTGGTTAAAACTAATCTAAATTCCCACCAGCAGTGTATAAGTGTTCCCTTTTCTCTGTAGCTTTGGCAACATCTGTTTTGTTTTTCTTTTATTGACTCTTTCATAGTCACCATTATGACTGATATGAGATGGTATCTCATTGTGGTTTTGATTTGCATTCCTCTAAGCGTTAGTAAAAATGAGCATTTTTCCACATGTTTGTTGTCCACTTATATGTCTTCTTCGGAGAAATATCTGTTCATGGCCTTTGCTCATTTTTAATTGGATTATTCATTTTTTGATTATTTTTAAAAATTCCTTGTATTATAGATCCTGGGCAATAAATCTTTGTCGGAGGCATAGTTTGCAAATATTTTCTCCCATTCTGTGGGTTTTCTGTTTACTCTGTTGATAATTTGTTTTACTGTGCAGAAGCTCTTTAATTAAATTAGGTCACGCTTGTCAATTTTTGTTATCATTGCAATTGTTTTTAGAGACTAAGCCATAAATTCTTTACCAAAGCCGATGTCAGGAAGTTTATTTCCTAGGTTTTTTTCTAAGATTTGTATAATTTGAGATTATAAATTTAAAGTATTTGTATATCTTGAGTTAATTACTGTATAAAGTGAAAGGTAACAGTCCAGTTGTATTGTTCTACATATGGCTAGCCAGCTATCTCAGTGCCATTTACAGAATAAGGAGTCTTTTCCCATTGTTTATTTTGTCAACATTGTCAAAGATCAGATGGCTGTAGGTGTGTGGCTTTATTTCTGGGTTTTCTGTTTTGTTCCATTGGACTATGGTCTGTTTTTGTACCAGTACCATCCTGTATTGGTTACTGTAGTCTTGTAGCATAAAGTTGGGTAATATGATGTCTCTGGTTTTGTTCTTTTTGCTTAGGATTGCTTTGGCTATTCAGGTTCTTTTCTGGCTCCATATTAATTTTAGAATCATTTTTTCAAATTCTGTGAAAAAAATGACCTTGACATTTTAATAGAAATGGCAATGAATCTGTAAATTGCTTTGGGCAGTATGGCTATTTTAAAGATATTGATTCTTCCAATCCATGAGCATGGATTACTTTTCCATTTATTTGTATTATCTGTGATTTCTTTCAGCAGTGTTTTTTAACTCTCATTGTAGAGATTGTTCACCTCCTTGGTTAGACGTATTCCTAGGGACTTCTTTTTTTGTGGCTGTTATAAATGTGATTGTGCTCTTGATTTTGCTATTGACTGTAACAACATTTGTGTATGGAAAAGCTACTGATTTTTGTACATTGATATTGTGTCCTGAAACTTCACTGATGTCATTTATCAGGTCTAAGAGAATTTTGGTGGAGTCTTTAGGGTTTTCTAGATATAAAATCATATCACCAGTGATAAAAATAGTTTGACATCTTTTCCTATTTGGATGCCTTTCACTTCTTTCTCTTGCCTGATTGTAATAAATGAAATCAGGCATTTGTTACATACAATAACAATTGTTACATGCAATAAAACCCTAATCATCTGAACGCTCATTTTTCTCCTTCTATATATAAAGTTAGTAGCTTAGAATATATTCTCCATGTACTTCCAGTACTAGCAATGAGTGTGGGCATGCTTGTCTTGTTCCAATTCTCAAGGGGAATGCTTCCAGCTTTTGCCCATTAACTATCCTGTTGGCTGTGGATTTGTCATAGACACCTCTTATTATTTTGAGATTTGTGCCTTCAATGCCTAGTCTGTTGAGAGTTTCTGTCATGAAGGGATGTTGGATTTTATCAAAGGTCTTTTCTGTACCCATTAAAATAATCATATAGTTTTTGTTTTGGATTCTGTTTATGTAATGAATCATATTTATTGATTTGCATATGTTGAACCAACCTTGCATTCCAGACATAAAGCCTACTTAATCATGGTGAATTATCTTTTTGATGTGCTTCTGAATTTGGTTTCTAGGATCATGTTGAGGATTTTCATGTCTATGTTCATCAGGGACATTGGCCTGTAGTTTCCCTTTTTCATTGCATCTCTGCCATACTTTGGTTCCTAGGTGATGCTGGCTTCATAAATTAGTTAGGGAGGAGCCCCTCCTCCTTGATTTTTTGGAAGAGTTTCAGTAAAATTTTCACCAGTTCTTCTTTGTGTATTGGTAGAATTTGACTGTGAATATATATAATCCAAAACTTTTTTGGTTGGAAAGTTTTTAAATTCCTTACTCAATTTAGGAATGTGTTATTTACCTATTTGGGTTTTCATTTTCTTCCTGGTACAGTCTTGGTAAGTTGTGCGTCCTTGAAATTATCAGTTTTCTCTAGATTTTCTAATTTGTGTTCACAGAGGTGTTCATAATAGTCTCTGAGTTTCTTTTGTATTTCTGTGGGGTCCATTGTAATGTCATATTTGTCATTTCTGATTGTGTTTATTTGGATCTTCTCTCTTTTTTCTTTGCTAGTCTAGCTAGTGATCTATCAATCTTGTTTACCCTTTCAAATAACAAACTTGGTTTCTTTGATCATTTTAGTGATTTTTGCATCTCAATTTCATTCAGTTCTTCTCTGATTTATTTCTTTACTTCTGCTAGATATGGGGTTGATTTGTTGTTTCATTTTAGTTCCTCTATGTGTGATGTTAGATTGTTAATTTGAAATCTTTCTAATTTCTTAATGGAGGTATTTGGCACTATAAACTTTCCTCTTAGCTTTGCTTTAGCTGCATTCCAAAGACTTTACTAAGTTGTCTCTATTTTATTAATTTCAAAGACTTTTTTATTTCTGCCTTAATTTTATTTTTTACTCAAGAGTTATTTCAGAACAAGTTGTTTAATTTCCATATTTTGTGTAGTTTTGAGACATAGTCTTAGCACTAATTTCTATTTTTATTGTGCTGTGGTCCAAGAGTGTGCCTTGTACAATTTCAATTTTTTAAATTTATTGAGACTTGATTTATGATTGAGTATGTGGCCAATCTTCAAACATACTCCATGTGCTGATGAGAAGAATGTATATTCTGTGGTTATTGGGTGTACTATTCTGTAGATATCTTTTGGGTCCAGTTTGTCAAATGTCAAATGTAAGGCCAGAATTTCTTTGGTTTTTTGCCTCAATTAGGTGTCTAATGCTGTCAGTGGGGTGTTGATGTTCCCCACTACATTTATGTAGGGCTGTCTAAATCTTTTCTTAGGTCTAGAAGAATTTGTTTTATGAATCTGGTGCTTCACTGTTGGGTGCATATATATTTAGGATAGTTAAATCTTGTCAAATTGAACTATTTATCATTACGTAGTGCCTTTTTCTGTCCTTCCTTATTGTGGATGGTCTAAAATCTGTTTTATCTGATATAAAAATAGCAGCTCCTGCTCTTGGTGTTCCATTTGTATGGTAGTTCTTTCTCCATCCCTTTACTTTGAGCCTACCAGCATCATTACATGTGAAATGGGTCTCTTGAAGACAACAGATGATCGAGTTTTGTCTGTTTCTCCAACTTACCACTCTATGCCTTTTAATTGAGTATTTATATTGCTTTCATTTAGGATTAGTATTGATGTGTGAGATTTTGATCCTGTTATCATGTTGTTGGCTGATTTTTTATAGAGTTGATTGTGTAATTGCTTTACATTATCTGTGGGCTATGTGCTTAAGTGTGTCTTGTGGTAGCAGGTATTGATCTTTTGTTTCCATGTTTAACACACCCTTAAAAACCTCTTATAAGGCTGGCCTGATGGTAACAAATTACCTTAGTGTTTGCTTATTGAAGAAGGATTTTGTTTCTCCTTTTCTCATGAAGTTTAGTTTGGTAGGATATAAAATTCTTGCTAGAAATTTCTTTTCTTTAAGGATGATGAAAGTAGGTCCCCAATCTCTTCTGTCTCTAAAGGTTTCTGCTGACTAGTCCACTGCTAGCCTAATGGAATTCCATTTGTAATTGACCTAACCTTTCTCTCTAGCTACCTTTAAGATTTTTTCTATTGCATTGACCTTGGTATGACTACATTTGGGAATGGTCATCTTGTATGGTATCTCGTGGGTGTTCTGTGTATTTCTTGAATTTGCATATTGACTTCTAGCAAGATTAGGAAAATTTTCATGGACTATATCCTCAAAAATGTTTTCCAAGTTGTTGGCACTCTCTCTGGACTACAAATAAGTTGTAGATTTGGTCTCTGTACATAATGCCATATTTCTCAGAGGTTTTGTTCATTTTTAAAAAATTCTCTTTACCTTTGTCTGGCTGAGTTCATTTGAAGAACCTGTCTTTGAGCTCTGAGAGTTTTTCCTTGGCTTGTTTATCCTGCTGTTAATGTTTCTGACTGCATTATTAAATTCCTGCAGTGATTTTTTTAGTTCCAGAAGTTCAGGTTGGTTCTTTCTTAAAATGGCTATTACGTCTTTCAGCTCTTGGATTATTTTACTGGATTCCTTGGATTCTTTGCATTGGGTTTCAACTTTCTTCTGGATCTTGATGAGCATTCTTGCCATCTGGACTCTGAATTATATACTTGACATTTCAGTTATTTCAATATGCTTAAGCACCATTGCTGAGGTCTAGTGTGCTCATTTGGAGATAAGGTCTTGCATTCATTATTAATATTACCTAAGTTAGACAACTCAACCAACTCACAGAGCTCCTAGCCGTTCTGTCTACTTAGCCAGGTTTGTTGCCATTGTTCATAAATATCCCCACCACACACAAAAATGCATGCATGCATGCATACACACTTACTTTGTCACTAATATCACATTATTTTAGAATAAAATTTCTATTATCAGACCCTAAAGATTTCCAAATAAGAAAACTAATATCTTATAATCCCTAAAATAATAAACAGTGTCACATTTAATAATTATTTTGAAACTTAAAAATAAGAATAATATATAACATTTATCTTTTGTTCTCTTTTGTTTTCACTTCTTTGTTCTCATGCCAATCTCACTTATTTTCTCAGATACTCCCTGCCTGTTTAGATTGATTATCATAAGACTGTATGTGTAGGCCAAAGTAATCAAAGAATTGGGTGGAAGTGGTCTTGTTTGTAAACATAAATTTGCTGCAGTTTTTCCCAATTGACACATTGTTTGACTAAAACAGCCAATCAATTTGGGTGAAACTGATTATTCAGTCACAGCGTTGCCTTTTACAAAGCATCAATTTATCTACCAGAAAACAAAAGCATTGTTACTTTTCACCCCAGAACTACACAGTCCCTAGAAAGTATGACTTCATCTTGAAGGCATGCCACTTCTGTGGCCTTAATGAGATCTGTGGAAATTGGAAATTGAAATGATGGGTATACAATCCCTCATAGGCAGCAGAAGGCAATTTTTCTAAACCTAAATCCTGTGATGTAGCCATTAATACTGAGTTTCTTTTTTCTCATAGAACATGGTTATATTTTCTATCTAGAGAAGTTTATATAATAAGAAACTCAAAATCAACATTTCTAAATGTTTCTATTGTGCCAAGAATTACTCCAAATACTTTATATTTATTAACTCATTTAGCCTTCACAGGAAACCTATGAGGCATCTATATATGAATATATGATTATTATCATCACTAGTCACATTTTATAAATAAAGAATTTATAAAAATGATCATCTAGCAAGTAATTTTAATGAGGGGTCAAAACCAGGCAGTCTGTCTTAAGTGTGTGTGTTTCATCACTATCTTATATCACTGATGAAGACAATAAGAACTAAAAGATTTATTGACATTTTTTTCTAAAGACTTCCTTTGCATTAACTTTTAATGTGTGCAATCAAATCAAAATTTCTAATAAGAACAATAGTTACAACAGCAGCAACAACCAAACTCCACATCAGAAATAGCTGGTGATGTCATAAGAAAAGGAGAAAAGAAAAAAAAGATGCATGCCTAGATTGTGTATTGTAGTCTCTTTTCTTTAGGTCACGGCAAGAAAGATTAATATTTCTGTGCTTTGCATCACAAATTATACCACTTGACACATTACCATTTTTTTCCGATCATGATTTTGAAATAATGATTTTTAAAATTCATACAGTGAATAAATGCCATTTTGCTGATTAAAAAAGAAATGAAAAAGGAAAGCTACTTACTCTCCTTTACTGATTCTCTCATTGACTTAATATGTATTGAATACACACTCTTCTTTTTGTCTTACACTGTAGGTGCTGTCTTTATAGCTAAGAAAATGGTCCCTGTTATAATGGAGTTTGCATTCTAGTGGGAGAAGCAGATAGAAAAGAAGTAGATAGGCAATATAGTATAAGATAGTGAGAAGTACTAGAAAGGAAAGAAAGCAGGACAAAAGGGATAGTGAATCCAGGAGGGAAGACTCTGGGAAAATGACATTGAAGTAAAAACTCAAATTATGAGTAGTAACACATATAAATGTCGGAGCAGAAGAGCAAGCGTAAATGAATGCTCTGAGGTGGGGACTAATTTAACATGTCCAGAGAAGTTCAGAGAGCAGTGCAATGGCAGAAAAGTGAGGGAGGGGAGCAGTGGTAGATGTCGAGGTCGTAGAGCTAGGCAGGGACCAGATGGGTGGCAACTTGTGAGATATGATACAGATATGAATTTCATCCTATGTGTATCACTGAAGAGTTGCAATCAGGACCATGATTTGATTTGTTTTGAATATGGCTGCTGTGTAAAGACAAAACTATAACAGGCAGTGGCAAAGGGCAGAACAATCAGCAGGCCACTGCAGACATCCAGGCTAGAGATGACGCTGTTTGCACAAGCGCGCTAGTAATGGAGGTGGGGAGAAGTGGAGATTCAGAATCTATTTTAAGGTAGAGAAAACAGGACTTGCTTATGGATTAAAGGTGGAGTGGGAAGGAAAACAAAAGATCAATGATGATCCAACTGCTTCCTTCCATCTGTGTGGAAGAAAAAAGAACAACTTGAATGAATAGCAAAACAGCCTGAATTCAGATTACAATTATTACAGAATTTTAAAATTAAGTAAGTTTGGAGTATCATACTGTTTTCATTTCCCATGTTCCCATGAAGTTTTTATTTCCAAATGGGTTTTCAATAAGATTTCCATTGATTTCCTTCTTTACCATTCAACTATTTCAATTTATTCTGCTTGCATAAGAAGGAACCTCTGGGCAATTAAATCCACTAATATTAATTTTTCATTAGTCTATTTGGTTTTTTTTCTGGCTAAAGTAATTTTTAAAACATTTGCAAACTGAACAATCTCAGTAATCTTTAATGCATTTTACTTCTAGTTTTTCTTTAGCAAGGTGCCTTGCATAATCAAATTGTCAAAAGGCTACTGTGTTTGGCTTGTTAATACTTATAACATTTTGAGTCATGTTGATTTACAGATCTTGATCTTCAAAAGAAATGCTCAAGTGGAGAAAAATACATAGTTTTTTATCAGTCAGAATAGTGAAATTCCTAAAGGGAGGAAAAATTAAGGAATATGATTGCCTTCAGCCCTGACCTCAGCAGTAAACTTGTGACTCACCTGTAATGGAAAGGTCATATAATATGGAATATGTGGCAGTTGAATGAATGTGTGGCAACAAGAACCTGAGGCTGTTCTCGTATCTACAGTGTCCTATTTATTCTATGCCCAATGCTTGGAGCTTGACATTTTTAACTGTACAGCTGAGCTGAACTAAGAGGAGAAAGCCAAAAGAGCATTTTGGTTTAAGCATAAGGACTTTTGAAACAATTTCAGCAATCATCTCAAAGCATAGAAATGCTTCTAATATTAATGCAATCATATTCTCTTGCTATGGCCAACAGTCTCTGCATATTGAATGGGTTTTTACTGCTCGTCTCAAGTGAACCAGGGAATTATGCATTAGGTTCCTGTTCTTCAGACAAGAAAGTCTCCTCAGCTACTTCTCAAACTCTTCCTCTCTGCAGGTGAAAGTGCTAGATTGGATTTTCTAGGAAGTAAGATAGATTTTTCTAAGTGACTCAACCCTATAGCAACAAACAAGGCTGCTACAGCTTCACATGGTGCCTCAATACTCCTTTCAGCTGGTGATAACTACATTCCAAAACCAGATGAAGATTATTTACCTTAGTTTCCAACTGTTTGATCTGGAGTTTGGCCAATCACACCTTGTCATCAGCTTTCCTCAAGCTTACTGACCTCACTGTAAGTCTCAAGTGTTTGCGGTGTTTGCTTTACCTGCCATGTTTTATAATTTCAGCCAAGATTGGCCAAAAAAAAAAAAAATTATATTTATTAGGTAAGAATAAGGCTTCTAAACTGAATGAATTTTCCCCAAAAAATTTGTCTCAATTAAGGCTTTCTTGATGAAGAAAAACATAGTTCTATGGGTCTAAATTACTGAGAGACTGAAAGATCAGGATGGGAATAGGAGAAATGAACAAAGGGAAGCATGAAGAAAAGTAAAAGGAAGAGGAAGAACAAGCATAAAGGAATAAAGATGAAGTGGGGGAAGCTCCATGTACTGTGTGTGAATGTGTGTGGCATGGGTGAGTGCTCAGGGAAATTGGCACCAAAGAGTAAGTCATTTCTATTTTCTCAACATTTAAAATATAGTCTATATACCTGATGTGCACTTGAGTGGCATTAATTGATAGTGATTTACTGTATTAAAAGTACCATATTCACCATTATGCTTTCAATGCAGTTATAAAGTTGCACTGAATGACCTGTTCATTTGGATTCATTTATCTTCAAGAGGAGGAATGAAATAGAATAAAATATAAATAAATGTATTTTCACAATTGTCATTAATTATTTTAAACTGTGCAAAAATATTTTCCTTATGTCTCACTTTAGGAAAAATTCTAAATGAAAATTTAACCTCATATTAGAGAGGAAAAATGTTTTGTCATCTAAAAAATAATTCATATACTCTTTTAATTTTTTTTATATTATTCAGGCAATTTATTAAACATTACCTATGGAATGTTATGATCTGTATTTTACATAAGTTAAAAAAAGATTTATTAATATTCATAACAACTGCTCCATGCAGGAGTACTAGAAGTCAACATTAAGCCCGACCGACCAACTATGCAACTTTAGATCAGAGGACACATGGGACTTTGCATCTTAATTCCTAAATTTACAGTCAAAGACATCTGCAGAAATAAGTATTATGAATTCAATCAGAATCTAAAATAAGTTCTTAAGGCAAATAGCTATAAAACAGAAGAATCCTTAGTTTCTCATCTTCTAAAAACAGCTTCACAACTCATTTGGACAATCAGCCTAACGGTAAATAGAAACTGCATTTCCCAAAGCCAGTCTTTTTGAGAAATGACTAAGCAGCACTTGTTGTTGAAGACAGCAATAAAGCCTGAAACTGACACTCAAGCTCTGGTACAGGATCAGTTTTCTGGCTTGGACTGGTTAGGAGTCACTTCACTCAGAATCTTCATTAGTGATTTTAAGCGAGTGTGCGTTAGCACTATCTTCTCTTTCAGCTCTGCAATCTTTTCTGATAGAGATACATTGTGAATATCCATCTCTGATGCATTTACTATGGCTTTTGTTTTTAAGAGATAGCATTTAATATCAGAAACTTGAGTGTCCATGGATTTTGGTATCTGGTGGGGTCCTCGAACCACGGATACTGAAGGATGACTGCATTTCCACACCATTTTGTCACCGGAAAGGCAGAAGTGACCTCTCAAGGCAGCCAGGGCAGCATGGGCAGAATACAGATGGAAACCAATGGGAATCCCACAGGAACCACAGAATAAAAGGTTGTAAGTACTGCCTTTGAGTGAACCTTCAATGCCAACTAGGAAGGGCGCTTCCAAAACGACGTTATTTGTAACTCTGGAGAAGACACGGCCCCAAGGGACCGCAACAGGTCCCAGGCGAGGTGCACCGAGTCGGCGAGCACTGCGTGGCACTGTGCGTACCGGAAAACAGCGCACCTCTCAGGCTGCAGCCAAGACGGCAGCTGCAAGACGGCGGCCGGCTCCTCAGCCCCCAGCCCTGCGGGGCCAAGCGGCGAGGACCCCTTCACCACCTGTGTATCCCACTCCATGGAGGTCGTAAAAGAAGCTTCGTCAATCGCCCTCTCAGTGCCATCACAAAAGTCACCCTGGGGCGGCGTTGCACAAGGCAAGCAATGCCGCCCTGGCTGAGCCGCCATCTTCTCTCCGCCGGCGCCTTATATACTCTTTTTAAAGTAGGATAGGAAATAAGATTCTCAACACATAATGTGACTTCTCAATTTTAAACTCATGTTTATCAAGGATATTTTGTTGGTCATGTTCTCTCTGAGCTCACTCTAAGCAATGCCCTTCAGTTTCACAACTTTAACTCTCACTTTGTAGTGGGTGATTTAAATTTCCTCTCCAGGCCCTCAGCTCTAAATATAAACCTAGAACTGCAGCATCCCTCCTACCTAAAAGTCATGTTTTAAATTTCTTCAATATTCATCTACTAGGCCGGGCAAGATAGCTCATGCCTGTAATCCCAGCACTTTGGGAGGCCGAGGCAGGCAGATCACGAGGTCAGGAGATCGAGACCATCCTGGCTAACATGGTAAAACCCATTCCCTGCTAAAAATACAAAAACAAAATTAGCCAGGCGTGGTGGTGGGTGCCTGTAGTCCCAGCTACTCCAGAGGCTGAGGCAGGAGAATGGCGTGAACCCAGGAGGCGGAGCTTTCAGTGAGCCAAGACCTGCACTCCAGCTTGGCCAACAAAGTGAGACTCAGCCTCCAGAAAAAAAACTAGACAATATGACAGCACCACCCGTCTGTTCAAAAATTAAACTTGTAATGAGTCATTATTATGAAAGATTGTTCAGTCTAAACTCCCCATTTGATTCGTCAAGACTGTTCAAAGTTTTGGTCTCAGACTACCTCTGTAATTTCCTTCACCACTATCTTTCCTGTATATCATATTCCACACAATCTGAGGTTGCTATTTGTCATAGACATCTTGCAGTTTCTCTCTGTGTGCCTGATCATCTTTACTCCATAGGGCAGCCATGGACATGTGCCCTTCAGATCTCTTTAAGAAAACCTGCTATAGGGAGCAGAGTTAACTGAAAGCCTGCAGCAGGCCAGTCCTGTGAATGCTGAGACCACACTTTCCGTGGGTGACCCAGCATAGCAGAATTATGAGTGCTAGCCCATTTCTGCCCTGTGCAATATGTCTCAAATAGGCAACTTTGATTCATGGAACCCCCATCATCCTGCCTGAGACTTTCTGAGAACAATGCTATAGCCTAGAGCTCTTCCTATCTAATTCTTTCCTCGCTCCTTTCAAAAAGAACAGACATGCATCACGCTCTGAGGCTTTATGTACTCTTACACCTTCACCCTTTATTCTTCGTAAGTGTCTCCCCTAATAAATGTCTAGTACACATAGTCCCATTTTGGTGTCTGCTTCTCAGAAGACCTAAGCTGACAAACACTTTTTACCTCTGTATATCTACTTCTACTCATCCTGCAAGATTGAATTCAAATACAATTCATCAGTAATTCTCCAATTAATTATCTGAGAGCAGCTCTTTTTCTCCTCTGATACATCATATCCTTTAATTCCTTTTTTTATGGTATTTTATTCCTTTAAAAGTATATGAATATGGGCTGTTTGGACCCACAGTGGCAGTGGCTGCTGTGCACACCGACCTATGTGTGGTGGCAGCTGGGGAGCCCAAGGTTGTGCCTCTCCCGCAAGTGCTGACCTAGGTGGGTTGTGAGTGGACAGTGGCCTCAGTGGCCGGCCAGCCAGCCAGGTTGAGGCTTTGGAGAACAGAGCAGAGCCTGGGCCCAGGCCTGAGCCAGGGCGGGATAGATGCCCAACAGCCCCTGGCCCACCTGGTGGGTAGGGCAGCAACAGTGGCCTCATTAGATGAAGAGAGCTTTGCGCTGTATTTCACCTCTAATGCAGAATTTGATGCTGTGATTGCATATTTAGGGGATATTATCAAAGATGACAAGTTCTAGTTATTAGAGAAATTTTATGGACAAGCACTACTAAGACTTTGCAGACACAGAAGAAAATAAACTCAACTTCATGCCTACTTTTAATGAATATATTTCTTTGGTAGGAAAGTATGTAGAACAGCTGCTGGAGAGGATTCCTGGATTTAACATGGTGGTTTTCACAGCAACATTACAACACCATAAGGATGAAGTGGCTGGTGACATATTCAACACGCCGCTCACATTTACAGATTTTTTCTGGCTTTTAAAGAAATATTTCTGGACCACAAAGCAGAGAAAGCAGACCAGGGACTGCACTTAAGCAGTGGTTTAGTGGTAACTTTGTCGTGCAAATCATCTTCTATGCCAGCTTCCCAGAACGATCTGCTGCACTAAGTTCCTGCCTCCAGGCAATGAAGGGGAGCATTCTGGATGTCACTGGTCCAACAGGCCAATAGGCTCAGCTAATTATGACAGAAGAATACATCTTAAATAGACTGACTGTGTTCTGCAACTCTTCATTCACATTAAGTATTGATGGGTCAAAACCAAAATAATCTCACACTCCTAGACCTGTTTCTCCTGAAACACTTTTCTGTATTTTATAACCTTAGTACTCTTCCCCAAGTACTCAGTAACCCTAGTATTCCTCCCCTCCCCAACTAGACACCTCTTTCAGGTGCTCTGAGTCAGATTCCTCTAGAGCAAGCCCCTGTCAAACATTCCACCTAGGGGGACCCTTCCCCCAGTATATGTGTTGGTATGTCAACAGCGTGGAATAATCCACCATCACGAACACTTCTTGTCCCAGCAGGCTCTGCATGAATCTCTTTGTGCACTCACAGCTCTTTTTCACATGGGTCAGAGTTTCAGTCCTTCAGCCTCAATGGGGCTTTTGAGTATTTGGTAGTATTTATCTAGGGTGTTCCTCAAGCCAGCTGCCTGCCTTGAGGTTTCCGAATCTCCCATGTTCACAGCTTGTCTTGGCTGTAGGCATCAACAGAAACAGTGAAACTGTATCAGGACTGTTTCTGGAAGTCTTTTTGAACCATTATTTTTGAAAAAAATATAGATGAATATGCAGGCTAACATAGTAAATATGATCATGAAATTTCCATGATTACCCACTTAAAGATCAAAGTATCCTATGCTGTGTGCTTTTTAGTTGTTAGTGCTATGAAGACAAAAATGCTTTCTATATTGGTGTTCAATTATATCTTACTGAGCACCAATGAATGTATACTGTGTGCTGGAAGTAGACCAAAAGATATTCTATTATTATAGCATATTCAGTGTATTTATGCATGATTGCAGAAAATGTTTTCCATATAAACCAGTTTGTTAGATTTTCTGCTGGGGTAGGTAGGGACTCTGTGATTTCTTCTTACTGTCAAAATCTTTCCTATCAAGATGGTGTTTCACTAGCCTCGCTCAACATGAGTAGGAGACAGTAAACAGCTTTACTGGTCATCTGCCTGCTTTGGTTTAGTACAATGTTTGGTAGAATATTATTTACCAGAAATCATGTATGTCACATCTGTATAAGAAGAAGAAACGTAGTAGTTTAAGTCCCAATGTGTAACTTTGATTTTTTTAAAGTAAAAATAGAAATCTGTATTGAATTTGGATGTTCTGGTTTTAAAGGATTAGTTACAAGCTATGTATTTTTCTTTACTGATGTGTTGCTTATTTATACTTTGATACCATGAGTAGAAAAAAATATGAATATGTTTTATGTTGAATACTAACATAAAATAAACCATTGTCTGCAATCACTTAAAGACAATTATCCTTATCAAAAGAGGGTAAACATATAGGCCAAGATTTGAAAAATGATTGGTGAGCTTAACTTGAAAAACCTACCCAGGTTGGGAGTTCGAGACCAGCCTGACCAACATGGTGAAAACCCATCTCTACTAAAAAAAAATAAAACTAATTTGAATATCATAATGATTCCTTTATGTCCAACAGTCTCCTGAATGATATGTAGTAGTATGATTACCCATAAAATATCTTTAGTCTTCAAGGAAAATTGACATTCCAGGAATTAGTAACAAATCAATCCTGCAGATTCCCATTCTCCTTGCTCATCAATGTAGTCATGGAAGTACATGTACTCTACTTTGAGATTAATAGTACAGGACTATCATCTTTTTGGACACCAAGATTCATATGAGGATCTTCTTCTCTTCATCATTGTATGTTTCTTTCCCCTCCCTCCCTTTCTTTCTTTTCTATTGCAGCCTACCACTCTACCCTTGTCTCCTTTTCCTTCCTCCATTCCTATATTTTACTTCTTTCATCACTTTAACATAAAATGTAACACAGCATACAAAGAACTCTAACAGGAAAATGACTAGGTGCCATCAGAGGACAGGAGATTATTTCTGAAGACAGGATTGAGGAGGTACATCATGAGTTCTGTCTTTAAGAAAGATTAAGGGCCAGGCACAGTAGCTCACACCTGTAATCCCAACACTTTGGGAGGCCAAGGCGGGCAGATTACCTGAGGTTAGGAGTTCGAGACCAGCCTGACCAACATGGTGAAAACCCATCTCTACTAAAAAAAATAAAAATAAAAATACAAAATTAACTGAATGTGGTGGTACATGCCTGTAATCCCAGGTACTCAGGAGGCTGAGGCAGGAGAATCACTTGAACCCGGGAGGCAGAGGTTGCAGTGAGCC
>NW_012115222.1:4427967-4462841 GCF_000951035.1 Colobus angolensis palliatus
TGGAAAGAAAAGAAAATTTCTAGGCAAAATTAAAAACATTTGCACTAATAGAAATAAAGAAAGGGACATATTACTTACTGGTACTGGTGAAGATTTTATATGTATTAATAGATACATACTAAATCTGCACAGATAATATAATACAGAGATAATAAAGTTTATATTGCAAAGAATAGGGAAATACATCTGTTATGTCATAATAGTACATTTGAAAGTTTTCCTGATGGTAATCCTGAACTGATGGAGGTTTTAGGCTGGAGATGAATAATAAGATTTAGATTTAGGAAAGATAATTTTGCTGGTGGTTTAATGGTGGACTAGGGGAGAGCGCTTGAGTAATACCTGGCATAATACAGATAGTGTACCAATATATATTTTCATACATAACTACATTTGCAAATAAATAGACATGCAGTCTACTCATACAGGAATTTATTGACATCCACTGAAATGCTTAGCACTGAAGCATTCTCAAATTATTACAAAATATTTACTTGGATATTACCTTAGCTTGGAAATTAGTTCATACATTCAAATAATTACTAAGTCATATGAAATGTGGACCATCTTCATAATCGTGGTTTTAAGAATGTAATACTCATGGAGTGTGAATCAAGTGAGAATGCTGTCATAGGTCAATGTTAGCAAGGAATCCTAGTAACTCACAAGAAAAAGTCTGTTTATCATTGAGGCTAGCCTTGGACTGCAAGGAACTATTTAAAGGGAAATTTGGAGGATTTCTTTATATTACCACAAAATTGAAGGAAAAAGCAGCAACATTATTAGTAAGAAATCCTCAAAAACATGCCTCCTGAAGCCCTCCTATGCCAGCACTCTCCTAGATGACTCATGTTGTCAAAACTATTATGCATTTCAGAACATCTGGAACTCGAGGTAGGACTGTGATCTCAAGCATGGCTGTCAGGGCCTCTCCTTAAGATGTAGGTGCTGCCTCATGGTGCCATGTTGGTAGCCAGTGATGGTTAACATTCATTTCATTTCTCACCCAATAAGAATTCATTAGCTTCCTTGTTAAGTAGACACTTAGAAAACATATTTTTATTTAAGCTTCACAGTAACTCTACGAAATATCTATTATTACACCCATTTTGTAGGTATTTACATTGTAGCTCAAAAGATGTTAAATAACTTGCCAGTTATCACAGAGCTAGAAACATGTGGAGTAGACAATAAAACCCCTGACTGACCAACTCCAATGCCTTTCTCTTAGAGCATTCTAGAATGCTGTCAATTTAAACAAATGTTCACAACTCAATGTCATAGTACTATAGATAAGTGTAAACATCAAACCTCAGGTGTGAAAGATATGTATCTTCTAGTAGATAGGGTAGGGGATGAATGCATCAGCTGGATCTCACCACTCAAGATCTAGAACATTAAATTAATAAAACTTATAACAATCCTTTCTACATTCCTACTTTGATTCTGCATCATTTTCTGACACACACCCAAAATACACACACACACACACACACACACAGTCCAACAACGCATGATTTGAAACTAATAATTTTTAAAGGGTAACCTTATAAGAAGACCCAGTAGGCCTATTCAAATATGTAGGAAGACTTTCAGAAAAGCATATGGAAATTTGATGAACTGGTTTAACATATCCTGCCTTCTGCAAAGTAAAGAAAAATAATACTTTGCTTTTAAAAAGCACAATGACAGATTAATGCTTTACAGAAGACTAGAAGGTAAATACTACTTTAAGATTAATTTTGAAGCTGAGAGGCTATTATTTAGAAACTCAGACGAATAGTACAAAAGCAATATGAATATTTGCAAACTAAAATAGAAAACATTATTTTGCAAAAATGTCATTTTAATTGACAAGAACATGAGATGTCACAAATAAAACCCATAGATCTGGGTAAGTTCAGCAACTGGATATAAAAAGTACAGAAATCAGCAGCAACAGGATTAACTGATTATAGGTAAATGGTTTTCTTGGTATCAGAGTTAACATACTATTAAAATGTACTGAAATAGTCATACTTGCTATTTGCTTTTGTTTCCCACTGATAGCAATTAAATAAGAATTATTTAATAATTTATTCAATCTGTATTTATTACATGCTTATCATCTATCAGGCATTGTTCTGGTTTGGCACTGTGGGTAAAGCAATGAACGTGAGAGAAAACTCACTGCCGTTTGTGGCTTATATTCTAGTAAAAAGAGGCAGAAAAACATTTTCCATCAATATACAGGATAGGTAAGGACAAGTGCTATGAAACGAGGAGGACAGAGACTGCCAGGGTGGGTGTCTCTTTATATAAGGTAGACAAGGTGAGCCTCTCTGATATGGTGAAAGTTGAACAAAGGCCTGAGCTACATGAAGAAGTAAGCCATGCAAATATCAAGGGAGAATGTTGCAAGCAGAAAGAAGAGCAAGCACAATGGCCCTGAGTCCTTAGTGAATTCAAGAAGCATTAAGGGAGTCAAGTATAGCTAGAACACAATACGTAAGGGGGCATGGGGTTAGAAAGGTAGTGGGTTCAGATCACATAGAACCTTGTTTTGAGAAAGGGGTGCACAGCATCTGACTTATGATTTAAAAGTATCTCTGGCTACTATGGTATGGAAAGTAGATTATAGAGGAACTGAGAGACCATGGAAGAGGCCATTTTCAGTAAGCCATATTATAGCTATAATGCCTTGGTTTAGGCTAAGAGTCAAGGTGGTGAAACGTGATTGAATTCTGGATAGGGTCTAAGGGCAGGGCCAACAAGATTTGCTGATGGATTCAGTGTTAGGAATGAGTAATAGAAAGAAAAATAAAAGGATGGCACTAAGAATTTTGGCCTGAAAAACAGTCAAATGGAGGTGTTTCTATTTCCTAATGTGGAGAAGACCATGTTGAAGCTAGAAAATTCAGTATTCAATGTTGAGCACTTTAAGTTTTAGTCACATATTAGACATTCAAGCAGAGATGTTAAGTAGAGCGTTGGATATGTGAGTCTGGGGTTCAGGGGAGAAGTCTAGACTGAAAATATGAATTTGGAAGTAATCAACAAAAATGTCATTGAAAAGCAAGATATCAGATGAGGTCATAAAGAAAGTAAATGTAATATATACTTCCATGTTTAAGTTGATGTTTAGTTATCAGAAATATGGGTTACTATTTCATATAAAGTGATACTCTGGCTATATGTTCAAAGTTACTAGTATTTACTAATTGGTTTTAATAATATACTCAGTAAACATGACGTTTTATTTTCAAGTGATTTTACTTTTAGTTTTTCTAGCTTATGGAATGATTTTTAAGCTCTTTTATGATATGGCAATGTCTTAATTATTTTGTATCTTCCCATAATACTTAGTAAAACATTTGACATAAGCTTCAATAAATGTGCTGAATTCAAAAATATATAGATATGAGAAAAATCAAAATGAAGACTCCAGATTATTTATATGATATACCTACAGCTTGGTGCTATAATAAACATGCAAATGTAAAAATATGATTTCACCTGCACTCTAGGAGTTTCACATTTGTTATTCTCCCTCACATATTCTGTTTAAAAACATAATTCCATTTTGTGATAGAATTACAGCTGCTGGTGTTCCTGGGACACTGAACTGCTGTCAATGCTACAATAGTTATAATAATTTATCGACATTTATAGTAACCCTATAAGAAAAATTGCATTATGACTATTTTATCAATTTAAATAAAAGAAAACGCATTATGCATGCAGGATTGTAGACTAACAAGTTGCAGAACTTGGATTCAAACCCATGTCAGTTTGACTTAAGAAACTCAGATTTTATTTTTATTCTACTATCATTCTTATCTGAGAAGTCTCTAAAAGTTATAAACTAATAGATGTGTGAGACTGAAATATAATAGAAAGCATATTTTTGAAAAAATTCAAGAAAGAGAGAGAGAAAAAAAAGAAACTCAACCTTCCAGACAATGTAGAATATTGTCTCAATTCTTGCAAGCATGAAAAGAGAAGCAAGATAAAGAACTATCCCCTTGTTCCTTACTATTGCATAGACATGCTTCAAATTTATAATAACCAGGTTTAGAAAGCCATGTTGAGTCTTTGCTCTTATAGCTCTCATTGTAGATATTGACTTAACATTTGCCAAATACCTGCTATGTACCATCTCCAGTGCTAGAAGCTGAAAGCAGGAAGATAAATAACACATGGCCCCTCGTAGGCAAGGAAGTTTGCAGTTTATTGAAAGAGATAAATGAAGACACAAAAATTATAATAAACTGAGTAAATCTTATGTAGGAGGTTTACACAGTTATTTGATTACATAGTAGCAGCAACTAACACAGTTCCTTAAGAATGTGATGCCTGAACTGAATCTGGGGGGATGAAAAGTGTTAACCAGGCAGGGAGGGTACTCCTGGAACACAGATGGTACAACCAAATGCCTGTTCAACAAACTACAAGCAGCTTACTCTGGCTGAATCAGATAAGGGTTAGGGAGGATGAGGGTGAGGGTGAGTGGTGATATACTTTCAGGGATGAGACTGGAGAGATAAGTAGGTGATAGATCATAAAAGTCTGTCTAATTCATACCAAGAAATTTGGACATTGGCCTTGAAGAATTTCTAGCTTGAGAATGACATGATAAGATTCACAGTTTAGGAAGCCAATTGGCTGAAGTGTATAGAATTTATTTGAAGAATGGATAAGGCTATTCATCCACAGGAGGAAAAATTATTGCTTGTTGCAGTAATCAAGGTGAGCAAACATGATGCTCTGCACCAAGGGAGATGGAGAGACACATATAGCTTAGAAAATTTAGAATTGATTGAAATTATTGACTGGATAGATATGAGAGGAAGGATAAGCCCCAGTTTCTAGGCTTTGAGAAAAGATTGTACCATGATCTAAATTGGCAAATAAGTTAGAAGAACTGGTAGGAGAAGGGTAGTTGAATAATGATGAGTTTGGTTTTGGATATGTTGATATTGAGGAGCACACAAGGCTTGTTTGTGCAGAGCAGTAGCAAATGTATATAATAAGTCTTAATCTCAGAAGACAGATCTGAGTAGCTGATATAAACTTGAGAGTCACAATTGAAACCATGGATATAGATGAGACCAACTCTTAGAGGGCAAAGGAGAGTAGAGAAGGATAATGAAGGGTAGCATAATAGAAGTGAAGGAAAGGAAGGGACAGGAGGGAAGGTTAAAAAAAGGGAACAGAAGGAGAAGCACACAGTGTTGGGAATCCTAATATTTAAGAGGCATGCCAGCGGCCTGAGAAGGTGTTTTAGAAGGATACATTTGGAAGCTCAAAGGAAAATGGAAAAAAGTGTCGTGAGAAAATCCAGAGAGAAAATTACTTCAAAAACAAAAAAGGCCAGGTGTGGTGCTCACACCTGTAATCCCAGCACTTTGGGATACTGAGGCGGGCAGATCGCTTGAGGTCAGGAGTTTGAAACCAGCCCGGCCAACATGGTAAAACCCCATCTCTACTAAAAATACAGAAATTAGCCGGGCGTGGTGGCACACGCCTGTAATCCTAGCTACTGGGGAGGCTGAGGCTGAGGAATTGCTTGAACCCGGGAGGCAGAGGTTGCAGTAAGCTGAGCGACCACTGAAACTCCATGTAAAGGAAAAAAAAAACCACACACTCACACACACACATACGCACACACAAACACAAGTGCCACATAATTTCACTCACATGGAATCTTAAAAAGCTGATCTCATAAAAGAAGAGGACAGAGTGGTGGTTACCAGGAGTTTGGGTGGTTAGTGGAGACAGAAGATGGGGAGAAGTTGGTCAAAGGACATACAATCGCAGGAGGAGTTTTAAAAATGCCTACAACAGGCAAACATACAGAAACAAAAACTAGGCAAGTGGTTACCTGGGGCCAGGAGTAAGAGGAAAGGAGAAGAGGGAAGGAGAGAAATGGAGAATGACTACTAATGATTGTGGAGTTTCTGTATTGGACTATGAAAATGTACTAAAATCGGCTGTGGTGGTGGTAAAATTGGCACAGCTCTGTGAACATACTAAAAAACCAATGAATTGTGCATTTTAAATGAATGACTTGTATGATATGTGAGTTATATCTCAATAAAGCTGTTAAAGGATTAAGACGAAAGTTAGAGCTGCATCATACAAAGATATATTAGTAACTCCCTCATTCTCATGCTACATGTTCTATCCCATAGAGCTGATAATATGTGAGATTTACTCTGTAATAAATTATAAATGCAATAAAATCCATAGGAAAGGTGACAAATAGAGGAGTATTGACCTCAAAGATGGCTGTGGCTGAATTTAATAAGCCTCTGAAACAATTTCAAAATTGCAAATTTAAAGTTTGAAACATTTATATTGAATAGAGCATAGAGGTTATTCCTTCAGTTCTGGGAGTTTCCACTTTTAGCAGAACATTTTGACATTGCTCTTTGCTTTCAGGTTGGCAACATTTCAAACCTGTCCATTTTCACTTAGACATGTCTCAAAACTTAGACGGCATTCTTACATTGGAAGCAGGCTGACACATGAACCTACAGTTACATGGGCACAGACATTTAAGGGCATCTTAATTTCTTCTTCTTGATCTCAGATTTTCAAAGACCTTTCTATATTCTTTTTGTTTTTTCAGTGCTAGGGTGACAAATTGTCTCAAAATTTAGCACTTCAAGTCCAGCTTAGTCTGAAGCAAACCAGGCAGGTTGTTCACACTAGCAGAATACTGTAATCTAGTAGAATATACCATGCCTAAAAGATCTACACTTCACTCAATTGAAGGAGCAGAAAATTAATATACATAAAAGTAAACCTCAGTTAAAAAAAAATCAAGTGAAGAAAATGAACACAAAAGCAGAATTTCAAAACAAAATGATAAGAACCAATCACACAATCAAGCTAGTACTAATTATGCCAAGTGCTTGTATAAGAAGTAAGAAAAGTAAGGTTGTTTTCAGGGAAATTTTTCATATGGCAAAAATAACAAAGCAGACACATGATCCACCACAGTGTTTAGACTAATCTTTCATTGGTAGTATGCACCATGTTTCTGTTATTCTTTTACAGCTGCTGGTGTGTCTTATATGAAGACTTTAATTCTCATGTTAAATGGTTATTATATCTTTATCATTCCCTTCAAATCTGTCAGTTGCTTTGTATTCTTTTTATTAGTTTTTCCTGTTGTCAACTCATATTCTAGGTGAGATATCAGAGAACAAATGGTGGTGTGCAATGTTCCTTAGGTCAACAGCTGCTGTGGATGAGACAGCCAAATAATTACAGCTAAATATAAACAGCTCTCTTTCCTCAGAGGCTATGGACACTGTAATGGAGACTACCATATCTCCATTAAAATAGCTAACAAATCAGGAATAAATAGATTTTTTCTAAGTATTCATAACCTCTCAAGATCTGCCTAAAAATTTCAAACTAACATTATGAGCCACAACATTTTTTATAAAATCATATTCAATTTTCAATGAGTAGAAAGTATCTCCTAATCATTATATATCAATAATTATGTTTCTAATTTGTTTAAACCTACAGAGTAACTTATAATTCCACGATTCCCTAATTTGCCTGAATAAATGGCCTTCCTTTGTTAAATGTTAGCCTCCCCGCCACCAAGTTGCTTTTCTTCAGCAGCTTGAACTACTGCCCAAACTTAATTTATCCCCCTCAGTTACAGATACCTGGAATCATCATCCAAAATGTAGTCTCCCATTGATACAACTAATTAGACAAAACATACACCAGAGTTGTAGGACAAAAACCATTTGAAGTGAAATTGCATTTCTGTTTCAAGACTTTCCAAATAAACGAAAATGTCATTATTTTCATTTCCCTTTTCCTCGTGTTAAATCTAAACAAATGTAATCTCATATGGTCAGGTTTTAATTTACCTTTGGCTCGAAAGTCTTTGTCCTTGCTCACAGTGGGTTACAGAGAAGTAGCTAAACAATGAAAATCTCATACTTGGAACAATTGTTTCCAAGATAATTTCCATATATGAATTTATTTACCATTTACCAAAACATATTTTAGGTACCGAGAATATATTGGTAAATAAAAATAGCCAAACGTTTGTCTCATTTTACTTACATTTTTAAGCATTCAGGGATTGAGGGGTAAACATTAGAAATAAACAGATAAACAGTACAGACTATATATAAGTGATCTGAACAAAATAAATTTGAATCTGTGGTCAGGAGAGGGTGAAGACTACTAGATTGGTCAGTTAGAAAAGCTGAGACCTGAAATGCTAGAAGGAACCAACCATGCTTCAAGTGGCATAATTAGAGAATTCCAGATAGAGGAACAAGTAAACTATTTCTAAGTTTAGAACCTTTATGTATTTTAGAAATAGGAAAAAGAAGATGAGGATAGCTACAACACATTAAGTGAGGACAAGAGGATAAGAGTTGAGAGAGATTAGAGGTGGAGATATTCAGGGACAAAATTATTTCAGTATTCAATAATATATTAAATAGTTTAGACTGTATTCCAAGAGCCATGCAAAGTGATTGCTGGCCAGGCAGGAGAGGGTCTAAGGAGAAGAATAACAGGAATTAATTCAGATTTATAATGATCACTCCCCGTTTCTGCTTGGAGAGTGAACCATAGAGGATGTGAGAAATACATTCACTAGTCCAAACACAAAGAATTGACTCAGAGACAAGAACAGGAGAAGTGAGACTTTTAATGGTGGTCTTGCAAGATCAGGTGTCTGGTAGGCAGGCACACCTGGGGCAGTTACAGCAGGTAATTTATCTCCTAGTACACAAGTCCCTCCCCCAGTTCCTCACTGGTTGAGTACTATGGAGTTACAATTTTCCCAGACGTTGCCTAAGTTTCATTATCCCCTTACAAGGTTATACCCTGGTCCCCTTCCCAGCTTAAATTTCGATTTCTTAATAATGAAACTTTCTTCCCTTTTATGGGCTGACCCCTCCTCTACATTCTGTTCACTTATTGTGAACTTCTAGGTGCATGAGCCATGTGGTTTGCCACATTCGCAGACTGGCTGCCAGTACTTAGATTTATCATGCCTTGAAAATGGACCATTTAAAATGTTTTCTCACAGAGGAGCAAAAGGGACAGCAAGGAGACAGTTGGGAAGATATATTAATAGCCCAGACAAAAAGAACTGTGGCTAGAACTAAGCAAAAACTGAGAACCAATCAAACTCGATGCATATATATATATATATTCTTTGAAGGCTAAATCTATAGGATTTGCTGATGAATTGGGTGTGGGTGATGATTAAAAAAGAATCAAGGATTACTCTTGACTTTCTGCTTGAGCAACTTGGTGGAGAGCTGGCTTATCAACAGAAATAAGAAAGTTGGATGGAGAAAAGAATCAGGCTTTCTTCTTGGGGCATTACATTGTGGCTGCCTAGGAAATGTCTAAGTGGATGTATCAAGTGAGCAGTTGGGCTACATTTTTTCTCACTTCAGTGAGGAAATCTGAACTGCTGTTATAAAAAGAAAAGCTAAGAGAAGAAAATGTTTCCAGTTGGAAGGAGTAAACAACTTCATGGAATTCTGTTCAAAGAAGCATGAGCCCAAAGAAATAAGCACTATATTTGGAAACTTGATTATCCTGACAAAAGCATTTTCAATGAGTGGTAGGGATGAAATCCTAACTGGAGTGGACTGAGGCAGCAACAGAGGTTGCTGAAAAGGAGATCGTGATGGATGTGGTTTTAATTTGCAGTTTCCTGATGTTGACTGCCTTTTCAAGTGCTATTGATGATGTGTGTATTTGTGTGTGTGTGTGTGTGTGTAGGCTTATTCAAATCTTTCACTCATTTTGAGGGTTTTAATTGACTTGTAGGACTTCTTTACATATTCTAGATACAATTCTTTTTGGCAAAATACAGTTTTTGCAAATATTTTTTCCATTCTGTGTCTTGCCTTTTTATTTCATGAATGTTGTTCTTTGAAAAACAATATGTATATTAATTTTGATGAAGCTCAAATTTATCCATTTATTTCCTTTCATAAATAGTGCTTTTTATTAGAACTGTTGAGAAATCTAGCCTATCCTTACCTTCCATGAAAATGTTCCTCTGACTTCTACAAACATTATGGTCCTGATTTCAGTTTTTATATACAACATATAATCTATCCATCTCGGCTAAATGTGTCTACATTTTTATGAATCAGCTTATTTATCTGCTTCTGTCTTTACTAATTATGCCTGTGCTACCTATATTTCAAAGCATTAAGATTGCCTTATTTTCAAACTGTCTATGTGTAATGTAGAAAACATATTGTCACACTTTCATTTTATCCATTCAGAGGATGAATCTTTTGATAAATTTGACCTTTTTACATATATATTAATAGTGTGATATTTGTACTTTTATATAATTTTATGTTTTATGTACTTTTTATTCATTTTTTCTCCTTTCCTGATTTCATTTGAGTTGTTTTCTGTCTGTTTAACACTTTTGAAATAGGAGGTGGAGTTCAGACACCAGACCAAAATGAGGACTAGCTAAAACAGGTCCAGGTGGAAGCGGATTTCTGTAAAACATGCCCACTGGTATGTCATGTCAGTTTCCATTGCCATGGCAACACTGGGCAGTTATTGTCCCTTTCCATGGCAATGACCTTGACAACCTGGAAGTTGACACCCTTTTCCTAAAATTTTCTGCATAAACCACCTATTAATTTGCATCTAATTAGAAGTGGGTATAAATATTGAGTTCAAAACCACCTCTGAGCTGCTATTCTGGGCCCACTGTCTATGGGGTAGCCCTGCTCCACAAAGAGTTATGCATCTGCTGCTGCTGTACAGTGCCGCTTCATTCAAAATTGCTGTTTAACACCAGTGGCCTGCCCTCAAATTCTTTCTTAAGTGAAGTCACGAACCCTCCCAAGCTAATCCCCAATTTTGGAGCTTGCCTATCCTATATCACTTACATACACTAATTTCCTTTATGCTGACTGTCTGTAACATAAATGTGTAATCATATATACTAAGTCACATCAATTTATTAAAATTATTAATATTTTCTCCCCAACAAGATAAGTACTTTCCTCACTCTCATTTCTTTTTAGTTGCAAAACCTCATATATTTTATTACTCATAATTTCTTACAGTATCTCCAGGTTTCTTTCTCTTGCAGCATCAAAACTTTTTCAAAAGAGTTTTTCAATATGGATTTTTATATGCCTATAAATATTTTTATTATTTACAAACATTTGAGTAAAATATGGCCAAATATAAAATTCTAAGTTCAAATTCTTTTATATTAAAATATCATTAAAATACTTACATAAAGTAGCAAATATGTATGATGAACAAATCTAGAGATCTAATGTACAACATGAAGACTATAGGTATTAAAATTATACTGTGTATGAGATTTATTCTAAATGAGTAGATTTTAGCTGCTGTTGCCACAAAACAAAAATAAAGTTGATAACTATGTGAGATAATGAATATGTTAATTTGCTTCACTATAGTAATCATTTTACTGTCTATATCTATCCCATAACATCATGTTTTATACCTTAAATATACACAATAAAATGTATTAAAAATAAATAAACCACGCTTTGTTATTTTATTTTCATTAAAGAATTACACACATACAAAATGGTGCAAAATCATAAAGGTGCAGCTCAATGAATTATCTCAAATGAAATACACTCATGTTAGATGAAAAAATAGAACATCTCAAACATCTGAAAAGCCCTGATCATAGCTCCTCTAGTCACTACTTCTTCAACCTCCTGAAATGTATCCACTATCCTACTTACAATATCACAGATTAGACACGTGTGTGTGTGTGTGTGTGTGTGTGTATGTGTTTTGTAATGAATAGAATCATACTGAGGTAGGAGACTAAGGGAACTTGTTTTCTGGTCACAACCCTGCTGACCAAAACAGGATCTTGTCCAGACAGGATAAAGTGAAGAAACTGGCAGGAACCACAAGATAATAATGAGGGTCATCCCTAGCTGCCCTCATTATTAGCTGCATAAGACAATACCACCAGTTCCATGATAGCTTATAAATACTATGCAACAATTCAGACCCTTTACCATGGTAACAACCTGGACATTACCGTCCCTTCCCTTAAAAGTTCTAAGTACATTTTGGGAGGCTGAGGTGGGCAAATCAGGATGTCAAGAGATCGAGACCATCCTGGCCAATATGGTGAAACCCCATCTCTACTAACAATACAAAAATTAGCTGGGCATGGTGATGCACGCCTGTAGTCCCAGCTACTGGGGAGGTTGAGGCAGGAGAATCACTTGAACTCGGGAGGCAGAGGTTGCAGTGAGCCGAGATTGTGCCACAGCACTCCAGCCTGGCGGCAGAGTGAGACACCATCTCAAAAAAGAAAAAACAAAAAGTTCTAAGTAATCTACACCTCAATACCTCAATATCCATTGATCCACCTTTTAATTTGCATGCAACTGAAAATGGGTTTACATGAGTATAAATACAATTGCCAAAAGGCTACATATTGCTAACTCGGGGCCCACTGCCTATGATTTAGCCCTGCTTCAGAAAGAGCAGTACCATTCAATAAAATGTTGCTGTCTACCACCACCAGCTTGCCCCTGAATTCTTTCCTGGATGAATCCAAGAATCCTCTTTGAAGTCCCAGTTTGGGGCTCACCTGTGTTGCATCATCTGGCAACAATAAAAGGATGAAGACAGCAAGTGACAGGCAGTGACCAACACAGCAGTACCACAGCAGAGACAGCAGCAATTGTAGTCTTTTAGCAACTGTATTTATAAGATGATTGTGGTCATACTAAACCACCGCATTTACAAAATGACAAGACTGTAGCTCCATAAGAGAGGGAATTGGCTGGGCGCGGTGACTCATGTATGTAATCCCAGCACTTTGGGAGGCCGAGACGGGCGGATCACGAGATCGAGACCATCCTGGCTAACACAGTGAAACCCCGTCTCTCCTAAAAGAAAATACAAAAAACTAGCCGGGCGAGGTGGCAGGCGCCTGTAGTCCCAGCTACTCGGGAGGCTGAGGCAGGGGACTGGTGTAAACTCGGGAGACGGAGCTTGCAGTGAGCTGAGATCCGGCCACTGCACTCCAGCCTGGGCGACAGAGCGAGACTCCATCTCAAAAATAAATAAATAAATAAATAAGATAACAGATGCTGGCAAGGTTGCAGAGAAAATGAAACTCTTACACACTGCTTGTGGGAATGTAAATTAGTTTAGACACTGTGGAAAGCAGTCTGAAGATTTATCAAAGAACTTGTAATAGAACTTCGATTTGACCTAGTAATTCCATTACTGTGTATATGCCCAAAGGAATATAATTCATTCCATTATAGAGACACATGCACACATATGTTCACTGCAGCACTGTTTACAATAACAATGACATGGAATCAACTTAGATACTTATCAATGGGTGAACTGGATAAAGAAACTGTGGCACAGATATACCACAGAATACGATGTATTCATAAAGAAGAATGAGATCATAACCTTTGCAGCAACATGAGTGGAGATGGAGGACATTATCCTAAGCAAATTAACAGAAAACCAAACACCCAAACGCTGAATGTTCTCACTTATAAATGTGAGCTAACTATTGAGTGCCCATGGCCACAAAGAAGGGAACAACAGACACTTGGGTGTTCTTGAGGATGTAGGGTGGGAGGAGGGTGAGGATTGAAAAACTGTCTCTCAGATATTATGATGATTACCTGGGTGATATTATTTGTACACCAAACCCCATGACACACAATTTATCCATGTAACCCACCTACACATGTATCCCTTGAATGTAAAATACAAGTTGGAAAGAAAAAATAATTTAATAACTCTTTTTAAAAATATTACATGCCTGCATTTAAAACTGTATTTCCCAGCTTTCTTTAGTAGTAGTAGCCAATGAGATAAAAGCAGATAGTTAATTGTAAGCAGGTATTTAGAGAAATGTTCTTTAGAGTTGGCTCACTATATTTGAAATGTGTCTCTTTATGTTTACTCTTTCCTTCTTTATGCCTCAAAGAAGAATACCTCTGTCATCATGCTTCCTTGAGGCTATTTTGGGAGATGAAAAAAGGCAAACAAAAGAGAAGTTGCATAACCATACCATAATAGTATACTCTTGGGCTATTAACAATAACTGTAAGCAATTTGATTCTCATAACTTTCATTCACAGCTCTCTACATTAATTATAATTTATCATCTCTGTATATTTACCAAAATAACTCACAAGGTAAAATTTAAGTTTTGAAATATAAAAACAAAAAATGTAAGTTATTATTCTAAACATAGCTATGATTTTGTGATTTAATATGAAGTACTGAAGTACAATAGTCCATTTACAATATAACAGCACAAAAAGATTCACTGTCTTCTTCATGGAATATATCTATATCTTTAGATATGTGTGTGTGTGTGTGTGTGTGTGTGTGTTCAGGTTCAGGGTTCTAAACTATTTTTGACTATGTTCCAGTGGACACTTGCTTTGCAAATATAACACATGACCTACTTGCAAACAAAAGCATAGGAAAGAACTTTCACCTCTCGTTTGCAATATCATCAACATTTTGGCCCCTGCTTAGTTTTCAGATACTTGGTGCTAATATTTCCCAAAGTTGAATCTCATGATACATCATAGTTTAGATAATGTTTAAAAAAAGAACTATTAAACTATTAATATTTAAACTTGTGCAGCAATCAATATTAATGGGAAACTTTCCATTTGCCTTTAAATTTTGTCAATGTATTATTTCAAAAAATTTGATTATTTTTATTATCCTTCATAGTAGAATTGTGAACTATATAAATATCTTATAATTCCTAATTATCAGAAAGTAAAGCCTCAGCAATTTGCATCCTTTAATTGTAACATGAATTAATTTAGATAAAATGGATACTACAGTTTACATTTACTAAGCCTGTGTAATAAGAACCTGCTTTAAAAAATAAACTTTTTTTCAGGGAGTATGTAAAGAGATAAAGAAAACATTTGATACCCCTAATTTTCAGATAAGGTCCAAAGAGGCCACACATCTATCTAATGTTATAGGTAAATAAAAAACTTGGAAATATAGTTCATATTCCCTAACATGGGTATGTTTTTTCCACAATTTTCCTCTATCTTTTTACCCCATAATGACTTCATGATATGTGCAACAACATTGATGCATCTCAAAATAAATATGCTTCATGAAAAGAGCCAAAGAATAATAGATACTATATGGTTTCATTTTATATAAAATTTCAGAAAATGCAAATGAATTTTTAATGACAGAGAGCAGATTAGCGGCTGCCTGGAGATGGAAGGGGGTGAGTATCAAGGAAACATTTGAGAATGAAAGGTTTGTTCCGTGTGTGTGTGTGTGTGTGTGTGTGTGTGTGTGTGTGTGTGTGAGAGAGAGAGAGAGAGAGAGAAACAGAAAGAGAGAGAGAGAGTTGGACTCTTGCTCTTGTTACCCAGGTTGGAGTAAAATGACAGGATCTCGGCTCACTGCAACCTCTACCTCCCGAGTTCAAGTGATTCTCCTCCCTCAGCCTGCCAAGAAGCTGGGATTACAGGTGCCCGCCACCACACCCAGCTAATTTCTGTATTTTTTTTTTTTTTTTTTTTTGAGACGGAGTCTCGCTCTGTCGCCCGGGCTGGAGTGCAGTGGCCGGATCTCAGCTCACTGCAAGCTCCGCCTCCCGGGTTCACGCCATTCTCCTGCCTCAGCCTCCCAAGTAGCTGGGACTACAGGCGCCCGCCACTGCGCCCGGCTAGTTTTTTTTTTTTTGTATTTTTTAGTAGAGACGGGGTTTCACCGTGTTAGCTAGGATGGTCTCGATCTCCTGACCTCGTGATCCGCCCGTCTCGGCCTCCCAAAGTGCTGGGATTACAGGCTTGAGCCACCGCGCCCGGCCTGTATTTTTAGTAGATATGCGGTTTCGCCATGTTGGCCAGGCTGGTCTCAAACACCTAACCTCGCGATCTGCCCCCCTCGGCTTCCCAAAGGGCTGGGTTTGCAGGCGTGAGCCACCGTGCCCGACCTCATTTTCTTAAATGCAGTGATGGTGTCACAGGTCTATACATATATCAAAAATTATAAATTGTATACCTTAAATTTTAGCAGTTTATTTTAGGTTGTCAATTATACTTAAATAATCTGTTAAAATAAATGACTTCAGTTGAATTAAAAGCCAAAATATAAAAACAGCCAAGTTTCAACATTTAAACAAAGACATTTTCATGGTTTAGAATTTTAAAAAATAAACATACAAAGTACAATCACAAAGGTTAAAGCTGACTATATTATTTTTAATTGTTGAACAGAAGTCACAATAAACTAAGGCAAAGACTGAGAAAATATAAAGCTTGTTTCTAAATTAACTTCTACAGTGAATTTTGAAAACAAAAAAAGCTCAATTTAATCATTCCACTATATATATAGAGTTTAAAACATCTTGGTGTACATAATAAATACATACAAGTAAAACTAAATTTGAAAAAGTTATAAATAATTAAAACTTAATTTGAAAATGGAAACGGGATATGAGTAGGCAATTCACAGAACAGGAATCAAAAGTGATTAATAAAATGTTGAAAAGATGCTCAACCTTACTGATAACTATAGCAATGGAAATTAAAATAATCATGAGTTACTATTTGTATATAAGCGACTGATAAAAATGTTAAAACACTCATAAAAAAATATTGGCAAAGATGTGGAACAACAAGAAACATTTACATTGCTGGTGCTTGTTTAAGTTTGTTTAACTGTTTTCAAGTTATTGATGTATCTTTTAAATTGGAAGATGCACATTCTTTATAATGCAGCAAATCCACTACTAGGTATGTACCCCAGGAAAATTGCAGCATAAGTGCATAGAAGACAGGTATTACATTGTCCTTTGGAGCATTTGCAATATTGATGGCTGTAGACAGCCTAATTGTTCATCCAACAGAAATTAATAAACTTTTCTTATAATGTATTACTACATCAGTTTAAAAAAGCAGTTCTCAACCAGGGGTGATTTTTAAAAAAGCAGTTCTCAACCAGGGGTGATTTTGTCCTTTCAATGTCTGGGGACATTTTTAGTTGTCACATGTGGGAGTGAAGATGCTCCACTGCCATGGTTACCAGGAGGGTAAGAGTGAACATCTTTTTAAGGATCTTTTCAGTGAGTAGTGGCTAGGAATGTTGCTAAACATCCAACAGTGCACAGGAATGCCTCCTTCACAACAAAGAATTATCTGACCTAAAATGCCAATAATTTCAAGGATGAGAAATTGATTTAAATGAAACTATATTAAATGGAAATAATATACGAACACTAGTACTGACTTATTTGGGGAACACTGGAGAATAAAATAATGTTGGTGGCATTTAGCTATTTTGATTTTTAAGCATAATTAACGTATCTGCAGCAAATAAGACAAAATATCTAGTTTAGTTAAATACAGATGGTGAGTCCTCGAAACATTATTATAAAATTGTTTGTATATTTAATATCTTTTTTTTTCTTTGAGGCAGAGTTTCCCTCTCGTTGCCCAGGCTGGAGTGCAGTGGTGCTATCTTGGCTCACTGCAACCTCCACCTTCTGGATTCAAGTGATTCTCCTGCCTCAGCCTGCCGAGTAGCTGGGACTACAGACGCATACCACCACACCCGGCTAATTTTTGTATTTTTAGTAGAGACACGGTTTCACCATGTTAGCCAGTCTGGTCCCGAACTCCACACCTCAAGTGATCTGCCCGCCTCGGCTTCTCAAAGTCCTAGGTTTACAGGTATAATATTATTTTTACTGTTAAAAAATAAAAAAACTAGTTACTGAATTCCTGAATTATTTTTTTTAAAGAAGCAACTCTCAAAAAGCACCATAAGATGGAAACTAGAGGTTAAGGAATAAGGAAAATAACTTTTAATACTCAATCAGTAAAATCATAACATAAAGCCAAAATCATATTTTAGAACCGTGTAAATAAAAGTAACTTCCGTTAAATTCTATCAAAAAAGGAGAAAAAATGAATTATTATTAGCTGGAAAAGGGAAATATAATGCCAAAAAGATAGAGGGATATTACAGTAACAAAAACACTCATCACAAAAATAAACAGCAGAGAGTATAAACAACTAACAAAGAAGAAAATAAGTATGCAATAATAATAACTTGATAATGGAACAAAAATAATGTCGATAACCTACAATACGCATTCAATAAACAATTGAAAATGTACACAAAGCAATTAAATATTACATAGTCATTTAAAAAGATGTTACAATGTTTAAGGACAGTTTTTTAATACAGGGAAATTATGTATAACATTAAATTTTTTTAAAATAGTAAATACAGGATGATCTTACGTATATAAATAATTGAAAACAAAAGGTTAAAGAGCAAATATGCCTAAATGCTAACTACATTTACCTTCAAGTGATAGGACCATGAGTGCTTTGTTCTCCCTCTTGCTTCTTTATAAGTTTTGTACTTTGAATGATTTACTATATTCAAAAAAACTTAAAGCTATATTATCAGCCCTGCCTGTGCCATACAAAGTCTTATTATGACTCTTAATTTTTAACATTATTTTTATTTTGAATTGTATAAAAGCATTAGACTAATTATAACATATTATCTGGGGGGAGGACTCGTGTGATTCAAACTCATCAAGTGTGATTCAGATGTTCATCTGTGAAATGATGGGTACCTTCATGTCCCCAAATTAACAACAAAAAACATGATATGTTCACTATAAAACATTAGCATAAGGAACAGAAAATTCATCTGCTGGGACAGAAAAAAACTTGTATTGAGCAGCAGGAAATGGGCTCTGATGCTTTCTGGGACCAGCTTAAAAACTCTGTCATTGAAACCAAGACTCCTATTCAATGACTCAAGCAGCTGTGATGAACTGTGTAATCACAGTTGGAGACTGCTGGCATAACGACCAGTGATGCTACAGAAGCTATTTTGAAACAATAGCAAACTTCTGTTCGATGAGCATTAAGGCTGTACCTATTTCATACTGAAGATCCATAATCATGAGAAATACAATTGAGCAATAAACAAAAATAATGCTACTTTAAGGCAAATCCAGTGTGACTCACTAAAAAATATGTTATATATTTATGATTCCTTATTCTGGAAAAGTGTCCATCACTAAAAACCAGGTATTATTAAAAGATAAAGATTTTTCCAATTTATCAGCACTATCACAATCAGTCACCTGGTATGAATGTGTCCACTGATTCAAAATCACTTAACTATTTCTCTTCAGAAGTTATTCTACCCTTGATTTTTGGCCTCATCTTATCTGGATTCTTTTATCTTATCCTCAAACTATATTAGTTTCCTTCACCATACCCTATTTATCAAGCAATCTATTAACATGTGGATTACTCCCCCAGCAAAAAGCGTATCTCTGTTCCTCTCCTTTCCTATTCTCTCTTCTCCCCTCTCCTTTGCTACCCCTCTTTTCTCTTCTTCTTGTTGCAACTACATTCATGCATCACCTAACGATGGGGATACGTTCTGACAAATGCATCATTAGGCAATTTGGTTGCTGTGAGAACATCATAGAGTGTACTTACACAAACCTAGATGGCACAGCCTACTACACACCTAGCCTATATGGTATAGCCCATTGTACCTAGGCTACAAACCTGTACAGCATGTTATTATGCTGAATACTGCAGGCAATTGTAACACAATGGTAAGTATTTGTGTATCTAAGCATAGAAGATGTACAGTAAAAATATAGTAATATATCTTATGGACCATCATCATGTGTGCCACAATGGACCACTATCATATAAGTAATCCATTGCTGACTGAAATGTTTTTATGTGGTGCTTGACTGTATTATCTTACAAATATCTACTGGACATGTACAATATTCCAAACATTTTAAGTGCTTTATATGCACTATCAATTTCATCTTCTGATTTGATCCTCTAAACAATCTTATAAGGTAGTACTTTTTTCTTCCCTTTTAAGTGAAGACACTGAGGCAGACAGCATTTAACTTACTTGTCCAGGGTTACAAAAGTGCTAAGTGATACAGTTAACCAAGACACAAAACTATGGAGGAGAAGCCTGTGTGTCATGAAGGTATAAATTCTTTCCACCTGATTGTATGATTCTGATGTCCAAGGTCCTAATTAGTACATTTTCTTTTTATTATAAAAAAACTGCAGAAGAATGCTTGTTTTGATATTTTTGATCCTCTTATTTCCCATCTATTATAATACTATATTCTTAGGCCTCGGTTCTGAAATGAAGATCCTTAAGCTGTTTCAACAGGGTCTCTTCAGTTTATAACTTCATCTGATGCATCATCTCTATGTTCTTTATCATAGAGACAGGAACAATTTTCACAATCACTATAGGGATTTAGGATTAATCAGCCTAACCCATACTCCTCTTCATCAAATAAGCATAGCTACCGGGTTTACATCAACTGCTTATGACCCATAAATTATATATTCTAATCTACCCTTCCAAACTTGCAAGGTTTTCTCATTTTCTAAAGTTCAACTTCCCAATATCTAGTTAATCTGGCTTTTATCAGCAGTATGACTGTGCTAAACATGAAGGGAAGTAAAGCAAGACACTGAAGAGACAATTTCTGTCTGTACATCATTTTTCTTCCCAAAAACTTGGTATTACGTGTCTTTTTCACTTTAGCCATCCTGGTGAGTGTGATTTGGTATCATATTGAGGTTTAATCTTGCATTTGGCTAATAACCAATGAGGTTGAACACTTTTCATGTGCTTACTGCTATTTGAATATGTCCTTTTATAAAATGTTCAAAACATTTGCCCATTGGGTTGTTTGACATCAATTTTAAGTAATTTTTAAATGTTCTGGATATGGCACATATATTCTGGATAAGATAAAAAATTCAAACATTTTTCCCACCCTGTGATTTGCCTTTCACCCTCTTAAGCATATCTTTGATACCATTAAGCTCATAAAAAATTGAGGTTCTTAATTTTAATGTAATTCACGTTATTTTTCCTACCTGCTTAGTTCTGTGTCCTATTTTTAAAAATTGATCTCAAAGGCATTCTGTTTCCTTTTGAATATGTTATTTTACCTTTTATATTTCAATAATCCATCTGAAATTGATTGATGTGTTTATTATAAACAAATGGTTAAAATTATTTTTCTCCATATATTTATTGAATTGACCCAAGAAAACGTAATGAAAAGATTCTCCTTCCCCCACGGCACTACAATGCCACATGTGTAAATAAGTCAAGTGACCATATATGTCTGACTTTGTCTCTAGACCCTCACTTCTGTAGTATTCTATTGCAAGATACATAACCCCAACCTAATCATAAAGAAGACAGATATATCCAAAGGAATATTAATCATTCTATCATAAAAACACATTCACATGAATATTCATTGCATCACTTTTCACAACAGCAAAGATATAAAATCAACCTAAATGCCCATCAATGACAGACTGGATAAAGAAAATGTGGCACATATACACTTAGGATACTCTGCAGCCACAAAAAAGAATGAGATCAGGTCCTTTGCCAGAACATGGATGGATCTGGAGGTCATTATCCTTAGCAAACACAAACAGAAAACCAAATATCACATGTTCTCACTTATAAAGGGGTGCTAAATGATGAGAACACATGAACACATAGAGGGGAACAACAAACACTGAGGCCTAGCAGAGGGACAAAGTTGGGAGGAGGGAGAGGACCAGGAAAAATAACTGAGTACTAGCCTTAACACCTGGGCGATGAAATAATCTGTACAACCAACCCTCATGATAGGAGTTTACCTATATAACAAATCTGCACATATACCCATAAACTTAAAAGGTAAAAAAAAAATGAAAAAAATCAGACAAAAATTAAGGGACATTCTACAAAATAACTGACCAATATTCTTGAAAAGTGTCAAGGTCATAAAAACAAGAAAAGACTCAGGAATTGTCACAAGTTGAAGTTGAAGGAGACTAAGGATACCTAACAACTAAATACCATGTAGGATCCTAGATTGGATCATGAAACAGAGGAAGGACATTGGTGGAAAAGACTGTTCAAGTCTGAATTAAGTTGTAGTTTAGTTAATGATACACTGCTGAAGTTAATTTCTTGGTTTAGATTATTGTGTTGTGATTTTGCAAGATGTTAACATTAGCTAAGCTGAATGAAGAATATATAGAATACTCTGTACTATTTTTTTAGATTTTTCAGTAAGTCTAAAAATGAGTAATAAGATGTGGTAAATTTTATTTTCCTACCCCCCAAAATTCCTCAGAATTATATGCCCAACTTATGTTTTGATTATTTTAGTTGCTGTTAATGTGTTTCTGGAATATCTCATGGTTTCTTTTTTCTCGTAGTAAAAACAATAGTTCCACTATCCCAAAATTTATCCAGAATTTCTTCCCTATGGTCAAAAGTTTGGAAACCCATTTCCTCTCTTTTACAGAAAAAAGAATATGTGCAGATTATGGCAGTAAGTCTAGGACTATAGCGTAACTTAGATCTTTAGTGGGTAATATCTCTAGGGGATGTAAATTCTATTTACTTCTGGTATGAGTAAATATCCAGGGAATGCCTGTTTTTGTATTTTTTATTAATCTTATTTTTTTAATCTGAAGGTTTCTGTTTTTCTTCACCTTTTGGAAATTTGAAATTATATTCTAACATTTTAATATTGTATATTCTGAGGGTTTATATGAATTTATCTTATCATCAAGTTAAATTCACTCTGTCAATCATTATTCCGTTTCTAATAACTTTTTCTTGTTTCCCTGTGTTCTCTTTTCATTACATCCTCTTCTTTTATACTACAGTACATTCTAGACTCTTCTAACTCCTGAATAACTGTTTTCCTTTTAGAGTTTGTTTTTCATTTTGGTCTTTTTATTTCTCATTGATTATTTTTCTTTCTGGTTATTCTTGATTGTTTTTTCATATTATTAGTAAACCATAACATTATTAACCTATACAATGAATATGGATTTTTCCCTGTTATTTTTTGGATAAAGCTGGGTCCCTGGAAGGCTTCACCACTGAAAGGTCACCGTAGGATGCATATGCCTATAGTACAATGTCAGACTGAGCACTTCCTGAATCACAGAATGAGGAAGGCTTTTCTCTGGAAACACTAATATTTACATTATAAGGCTTAAATTAAAGAAGAATCCTCAGGTTTTCCATCCAAGAATAAAACTCATTCTACCAGGGAGCCTAGTGATAGGGGTATGGGAATGGAGGTGTAATGAGAGAAACGAGAGGAGGGAAAGGAGAAGGTGTAGTAACTGATTAACTGTCATTCAGAAAGACCTTCGGCTAACGTCAGCTGTTTAGTCCTCTTCCTAATCCTGGACCTATACTCATAACTAGGACTCTTATTAAAAAGAATCGCTTTCACCCCTGCCAAGGCTCTAGCTTCTACTGCTTTGCTGTGCCTGTAAACCAACTTTAATTCACTTTTCTTCTTCCACAAATATATTAAAATTGCTTCAATGATTACTTCCTCCCAATCTCCCTACTATTAAAAGTTCATTCTCTCTTTTTTTGGATTTGTATAAAGCCTTTTCAAAGAAGTCACAGAAGAGTGGAGAAGAATGTTTGTGTGGCCACTCCACCATATTAAACATGAATTTTTAACAAATGCATTTTAAATCTAGTTCCCAACTTCCATATGTATATATTATATTCAAAATATTAGCAGTTGAAACAATAAATAGTATAAATAAGTTGATTATAGTTCATTGTGGAAGCACAACACATCCAGAACTCTGAAAAAAGAATGATATGAAAATACAAAGCATTAAGAAAATAAATCATATAAACAAACATGAATCATAAATAGTAAAGGCTAGAACTAACAAGGCAGGTTTTTAACTTTTATTTTTTTAAGATATGCTATGCATATATTTTCAGAATGTATTGAGCTGGCTGCAGACTGCTACACACTGATCATGACGCAATTTCAATTATTTGTTATATCATGCTTGAAAGGGGCCACTACAAACAGAGGGCACACAGGCCAGGAGTGAGCAGAAACTGAGCAGTCCCTGAACCAGGGAGTTCATACCTTCTATCCTATTTTATTTCTCATTTACCTCTCAGCTTGCTGAAGAGGATAAAGGAGCGAAAGTTGTGCCAGTTTAGAGATATTTGTGTGCCATGTTTCTTGGTGCTGACAACATCGCAAACCCCGGTCTTTACCTTGAGATATTGTTACTTATAACAATACAACACTTACATATCCATATATTTAAAAAACCATATATTAAATAATGGTGAGTATCTGCCACTTAATTTGGCAGTTCAGTGGCAGAAGTTCTTCATTTAAAGATAGTTAATTAGATGAGATGTGATGAGAAGCTTTTCAAAATTCCATTCAAGGATGAATCTCAGGTGATAAATAATAAATGGATGAATTTTGCATTTAAACACACACACATAAGAAATGGAATTCAGAATAATGTAGTTTAGAATAGATTGCCTGTTCACTAATGAGAATTTGTCCTTTAATAATTCTCACTGAAATATACATTAAAAAATTTAGTCTCTGAATCAGCATTATTTATGTAAATGATTTAACCAAAGATTTATTGAAATGTATATTAGTCCATTAAAAATTCTTTATGAAGAAAATGATATTTAATGGCTTTGTGAGTCTTGTTAATGTTCCCATCCTGTGATTCACCTGCAGTTTCCACCAAACCAAGACTCACAGTGATCACTGGGTATCACAGCAAATATAATCTGAAACTTTATATTTTTCATAAGCATCTAAATGTTTGAACACT
This sequence comes from Colobus angolensis palliatus, assembly GCF_000951035.1. Lineage (NCBI taxonomy): Eukaryota > Metazoa > Chordata > Mammalia > Primates > Cercopithecidae > Colobus > Colobus angolensis. The sequence goes on from NW_012115222.1 coordinate 4,452,720, forward strand.
GACTAAATTTTGAATTTCTATTCTATTTGCTGTAAATAATTATCATCATAACCCAGTTAAGCTCTGATGATTTGGCAAGGCATGAAGAAAGAAAAGCAAAAAAGAATAAAACTTTCAATGTTAACTTTTAAAAAGCAAAATGAAACCACTATTTCAAATTTTAAGGGAGGACATCAATTTTTATCCAGCATCAATTCTCTATTAAAATATGGAGAATTATGCAGTAATATATCAATAAAAATATTACCTTTATATCAATTCCTAGTTTACTTATCATTACTTAATTTTAAGCTTCACAATAAATCTATGGGGTAAGTTTAAATATATCCATTTCAGACATGAGGACAGAGTATAAATGACAATAAGAATCATATCTGTGTTTCAAAACCAGGGAATTTTTACCAGTTGCTATGGTTTAAATATTTGTCCCCTCCAAAATCCATGTCGAAACTGAATCTCCAATGTGGTAGTACTGAAAGCTGTGCTATTAAGAGGTAATTGAGTCATAAAGGCTCTGCCCTCATGAGTGGATTAATCCATTCGTGCATTAATGGCATAATAAATGAATAGGCTATCATGGGAGTGTCATTAGTGGCTTTACAAGAGGAGAAAGAGAAACCTGGCTGGGCGCGGTGGCTCATGCCTGCAATCCCAGCACTTTGGGAGGCCGAGGCGGGTGGATCACGAGATCAGGAGATCTAACCTGGTGAAACTCCAAGTCTACTAAAAAACACAAAAAATTAGCTGGGCATGGTGGCGGGTGCCTGTAGTCCCAGCTACTCGGGAGGCTGAGGCAGGAGAATCGTGTGGTTCTCCTGCTCCACCGGGAGGTGGAGCTTGTGGTGAGCCGAGATTGTGCCACTGCACTCTAGCCTGGGCGACAGAGCGAGACTCCCTCTCAAAAAAAAAAAAGAAAACAAAAAAAAGAGAGAAATCTAAGCTAGTGTGCTCAGCTCCTTTACCATACAATGCTCTGCACTGCCTCAGGAGCTCTAGAGAATCTCTACCAGCAAGAAGGCTCTCTCAAGATGCAGGCCCTCAGCTTTGGACTTCTCAGCCTTCATAACTGTAAGAAGTAAATTACTTTCCCCTTTGTTTATAAATTACACAGTTTTAGGTGATATAAGAAACAGAAAACAGATGGAGACAACAATTAACAGTCAAATAATTCCTCATTATACTATAGTTATCTTTATATTGCACATCATAACCTGACATAAATTATCTCAAATATATTCAGTTTTTACTTTCCATCTAAATATTTGATATAACTTTAGACAAACTTTTTATAACACAGGCTATCCTGATGTGGTAAACAGAGCATAAGCTTTGTGTCATATGTTAACATGGTTTGTGCTGCATACAGCTAATTTTCATTCAAAATACTCCTGTATAAATTATGCCAAAGTCAGGCCATCATCCTTTCACTTCAAATTGGTAACACTTTAACAACTGCTCTCCACAGCTTTCCCTGTTTATCTGTACATGCCTTTCTGGCACTATCGTTTGCTTGTCCTATCAAGACACAGTCCCAAAAACGAAATGTACCAAAGGCTCATACATAAAACATTATCTGTTTTGGCATATTCTTTCTCCTCATCTTTGTGAAACTTGAACTTGGGAATTAGGTTCCAGATAATTTGCACTATTCTACTCAAGTAGCCTCTCTCTAAATAACAGCAAAGATAGCACTAGACAATCCTAGGAAAACAATGTCTTTTTAATACTCTTGAACTCTTAGAAAGAGAGCTACTCTCACTTTCCCATGCAGCCAAACAATTCCAGGACGAAAATCTCTGCTTGGCCTTACCTGGATAGTGCCCACCTCTGGACTGAATACATGGAAATACACTACTCTCATGGAAGCTGTTATCTCGTGATAACTCCTGTGGCAGGGGGTCGCGATTGTCTAACTAGGTGGGAGAGGAGTAGCTCCAATAAGGAATAGTGGAATTCTTACTACAAAGAGGACAAATGAAGACTGATCAGGCAAAAGCATTTTTTATTTACTCTATTTGCAAATATCTTTTAAGGACAAATGAGTGTCATCCTCTCTATGCAGCCTTCCCCATTTGTTCCCCTGAGATATCTACGAAACATGTTTAAGTAAACATTCGTCACAGCATAGGGTGGCTGAGGCAGGAGAATTGCTTGAATCCACGAGGTAGAGGTTGCAGTGAGCTGAGATTGTGCCACTGTACACTAGCCTGGGTGACAGAGAGAGACCCTGTTTCAAAAAGAAAAAAAAAGAAAAATCACAGCATAGTGTACCATTTTGTGTACTGATCTGTTTCATCTGTAGACCATAATTCCTTGAGCACTGGGCCTCTATCTTAGCCATTTCTGTATGCTCAATACATACATAGTATTGAGCCCAGAGTAAATCATGAAATTGTTCCTTATATTAGTATATGAAAAGCTTAAGTTCTTTGTCTTTTTTTACACTTGTGCATGTTCAAAATAGCATACACATGAACAATGACTTTAGCTCTGCAAAAAAAAAAAATTGCAGAAATATGATTTAAATATAATGGTTTTGGCTTTAGCAATAGACAGTATGAAAACCATGTATCTTTTGTAGAATAGCTCCTGATGACGCAATGCATTATGTTGATCAATGTCCCTATTTAAAAACTTATTTGAAAGTGTATTTAAAATCTGACAGTGAAAATTACTCTTCATAGTCACTGTTCACACAAAATACATCTCTCCTTATCATCTGCTATATTTTCTTTTGTTAGATAATGAGAATTCAGTAATGCCTGCTTCCATTTTGCCTTGACTATAAAGCAACAAATAGATAAAATTAAAGCCTAATTGCCTTACCCTAATTTAGGCTATTTTTCTGGTATAATTGTTTTCTAATCTAGTTCTCCAGTTAATCATGAATAAAAATCGCCCAGGACACTTGTTTAAAATACATGTTTCTAGGTTCTACTCCCTGAGATTCTGATACTATCAAATTATGAGTTTTTGTATTTAGAACTTTTGACTGGTTTGGAAATTGGTAAGTAAATATGCGTGTTTTAATTCTTAAAAGGGTATAGGAACAAAACATATTTTCAAACAGAGGGACAAACAACTTATAACGAACCTTACTGGGTCCTGCTTCATGTACCACCCAACTTGGTAAGACACTCCAACAGGGGTTATCAGACACCCTATACAGGAGTGATCCTACTGGCATCAGGTTGGTGCCACTTGAGGTCAGAGATCCAAGAGGAAGGAGCAGGCACCCATCTATGCTGTTCTCCAGCCTCTCTGTGTGACATCTGCAGGTGCTAGAGTGAGCCAGATGAATACGGCCTGAAGTGAAAGCCCAACAAATCACAGCAGCCCTATAGAAGAGGTACCTGATCATTGAAAGAAAAACAAACAGAAACCACCACCAACAGCAGCAACAACAAAAAAGTTCCTGCAAAAAACCCATCCAAGAGTCAGCAGCCTCAACGATCAAAACTAGACAAACTCATGAAGATGAGAAAGAATCAACAAAAAAATGCTGAAAATCCAAAAGGCCAGAGTGTCTCTTCTCCTCCAAATGATCACAATGCCTCTCCAGCAAGTCCACAGAACTGGATGAAGGTTGAGATGAATGAACTGACAGAAGTCAGCTTCAGAAGATGGGTAATAGCAAACTCCTTTTAGCTGAGCTAAAGGAGCACATTTTAACCCAATGCAAAGATACTAGGAAACTTGAAAAAAGGTGAGAGGAGCTGCTAACTAGAATACCCAGTTTAAGGAGAAACATATATGACCTGATGGAGCTGAAAAACACAGCACAAGAACTTCGTGAAGCATACACAACTATCAATAGCTGAATTGACTAAGTGGAAGAAAGGATATCAGAGTTTGAAGACCACCTTGCTGAAATAAGGCATGCAGACAATTTCAGAGAAAAAAGAATGAAAAAGAACAAACAAAGCCTCCAAGAAATAAGAGACTATGTGAAAACACTGAACCTATGATTGACTGGAGTACCTGAAGGAGACAGGGAGAATAGAAACAAGCTGGAAAAATGCTTCAGGATATTATCCAGGAGAACTTCCAGAATCTGGCAAGGCAGGTCAACATGCTAATTTAGGAAATATAGAGAACACCACTAAGATACTGCATGAGAAGATCAACCCCAAGACACATAATCTTCAGATTCTCCAAGGTTGAAATGAAGGGAAAAAAAAGTTAAGCCAGAGAGAAAGGCCACGTCACTTACAAAGGAAAACCTATCTGCCTAACAGCAGACCTCTCAGCAGAAACTCTACAAGCCAGGAGAGAGTGGGGGCCAATATTTAACATCCTTAAAGAAAAGAATTTTCAACAGAGAATTTCATATCCAGCCACACTAAGCTTCATAAGTGAGGAGAAATAAAATCCTTTACAGACAAGCACATGCCAAGGGATTTTGTCACCACCAGGCCCGCCTTGCAATAGCTCCTAAAGGAATCTCTAAATATGGAAAGGAAAAACTGGTACCAGCCACTGCAACAACCCACCAAAATATAAAGACCAATGATACTATAAAGAAACTGCATCAACTAGTGTGCAAAATCAACAGATAGCATCAGGATCACAGGATCAAATTCACACATAACAATATTAACCTTAAATATAAATGGGCCAAATGCTCCAATTAAAAGACACAGACTAGCAAACTGGATAAAGAGTCAGGACCCATCGGTCTGCTGTATTCAGAAGACCCATCTCATGTGCAAAGACACACACATAGGTTCAAAATGAAGCGATGGAGGAAAATTTACTAAGCAAATGGAAAGCAAAACAAAGCAGGGGTTGCAATCCTAGTCTCTGACAAAACAGACTTTAACCAATAAAGATCAAAAAAGACAAAGAAGGGCATTAAATAATGGTAAAGGGATCAATTCAACAAGAAGAGCTAACTATCCTAAATATATATGTACCTGATCTAGAAGCACCCAGATTTACTGAACAAGTTCTTAGAGATCTACAAAGAGACTTAGACCCCCAAACAATAATAGTGGGAGACTTTAACACCTCCCTATCAATATTAGATTAATGAGACAGAAAATTAACAATGATATTAAGGACTTGAATTCAGGTCTGGATCAAGTGGACCTAATAGACATCTACAGAACTCCCTACCCAAAATCAACAGAATATACATTCTTCTCAGTGCTGCATGGCACTTATTCTAAAATTAATCACATAATTGGAAGTACAGTACTCCTCAGCAAATGCAAAAGAACTGAAATCATAACAAACAGTCTCTCAGACCACAGTGCAATCAAATTACAACTCAGGATTAATAAACACTCAAAACCACACAATTACATGGAAATTGAACAATGTGCTCCTGGGTCAATAATGAAATTAAGGCAGAAATCAAGAAGTTCTTTGAAATCAATGAGAACAAAGGGACAACATACCAGAATCTCTGGGGCACAGCTAACACAGTATTAAGAGAAAAATGTATAACACTAATTGCCCACATCAGAAAGCTAGACAGATCTCAACTCAACACCCTAACATCATAATTAAAAGAGCTAGAGAAGAAAGTGTAAACAAATCCAAAGGCTAACAGAAAACAAGAAATGACTAAGATAAGAGCAGACTTGAAGGAGACAGAGACACGAAAAACGCTCCAAAAAGTCAACAAATCCAGGAGCTGGTTTTTTGAAAAAATTAACAAAATAGGCCACTAGACAGACTAATAAGGAAGAAAAGAGAAAAGAGTCAAATAGACACAATACAAAATGATAAAGGTGACATCACCACTGACCCCACAGAAATACAAACTACCACCAGAGTATAGTATAAACACCTCTATGCAAATAAACTAGAAAATCTAGATGGAATGGATAAATTCCTGGACACATACACCCTCCCAAAACTAAACCATGAAAAAGCCAAATCCCTGCATAGACCAATAACAAGTTCTGAAGTTAAGGCAGTAATGAATAGCCTATCAACCAAAAAAGCCAAGGACCAAATGGATTCACTGCTGAATCCTATTAGAAGTGCAAAGAGGACCTGGTACCATTCCTTCAGAACCTAGTCCAAACAATTGAAAAGGAGGGACTCTTCCCCAACGCATGTTATGAGGCCACCATCATCCTGATACCAAAACCTGACAGAGAAACAACAAAAAGGGAAAACTTTAGGTCATATCCCTGATAAACATTGACTAGAAAATCCTCAGTGAAGTATTGGCAAACCAAATCCAGCAGTACATCAGAAAACTTGTCCACCATGATCAAGTCAGCTTCATCCTTGGGATGAAGGCTGATCCATGCAAACCAATAAACATAATCCATCACATAAGCAGAACCATAGACAAAAACCACATGATTATCTCAAGAGATGTAGAAAAGCCCTTTAATAAAATTTATCATCCCTTTTTCTTAAAAACCCTCAATAAACTAGGTATCGATGGAACATATATCAAAATAATAACAGTTATTTATGACAAATCCATAACCAATATTATGTTGAATGGGCAAAACCTGGAAGCATTCCCTTTGAAACCAGTACAAGACAAGGATGTCCTCTCTCACAACTCTTATTCAACATAGTATTGGAAGTTCAGGCCAGGGCAATCAGGCAAAAGAAAGAAATAAAGGTATTCAAATAAGAAGGGAGGAAGTAAATTTGTCTCTACTTGCAAACAACATGATTCTGAATTTAGAAAACCCCACCGCCTCAGTCCCAAAATTCCTTAAGCTGATAAGCAACTTCAGCAAAGTCTCAGGGTACAAAATCAATGTGCAAAAATCACAGGCATTCCTTTACACCAATAACAGACAAGCAGAGAGCCAAATCATGAAGGAACTCCCATTTACAATTGCTACAAAGAGAATAAAATACCTAGGAATACAGCAAACAAGGAATGTGAAGGACCTCCCCAAGGAGAAATACAAATCACTTCTGAAGGAAATGAGAGGACACAAACAAATGGCAAAATATTCCATCCTAATAGAAAAGAAGAATCAATGTTGTGAAAATGGCCATATTGCCCAAAGTAATTTATAGATTCAGTGTTATTCCCACCAAGCTAACATTGACATTCTTCACACAATTATAAAAAACTACTTGAAATTTCATATGGAATCAAAGAAGACCCCATATAGCCAAGACAATTCTAAGCAAAAAGAACAAAGCTGGAGGCATCACCCTACCTGACTTCAAACTATATTAGAAAACCAAACACTGCATGTTCTCACTCATAAGTGGGAGTTGAACAATGAGAACACATGGACACAGGGAAGGGAACAACACACACCGGGGCCCTCTGGGGAGTGTGGGGGAGAGGGGAAGGAACTTAGATGACTGGTCATTACGTGTAGCAAGCCACCATGACACATGTATACCTATGTAACAAACCTGCACGTTCTGCATATGTGTTCCAGAACTTAAAATTTTTAAAAAAGAACAATACTCAGCCAATCTAAAAGAAGGCAAGAAAAGAGAGATGAAGAAAAACAGGCCTCCACTGGGTAATGGAAGAGACAGAAGAACTCTGGACATCTGAAAAAGTTCTCCCTAGAGTATTTTTTTTTTCAGGTTAATTGAGATGCAATTGGTATACAAAAAACTACTTCGTTAAGAAGGTACATCTCATGTTAACTGTTCTTACCTCTTACATTATCTGGCTTCATATTGATCGGTGCGTGCATGTGAGAAAACTACCAGAGGTTAAGGAAATAATTACTCAAAAGACATGGAAGTAACAGTGCCTTCATTCCAAAGGATAAGGAGGAAGAATTTTAGCAAATTTTATTAGTGAGTATAAATGAAAAAATCAAAAGCAAAATAATAGCAAACCAACTCCAACAATGTATGAGAATGATAATACACCACAAATATCATTCCAGCAAATACAGAAAAAAAATTATATACTTTAACACCCATCAATGAAAGAAATTCTTAATAAAATAAGCATAAAAGGGAATATTTACTTTGAAAAAAAGGTACTTAGAAAATATTACCATAAACATTATACTAAATGAGATAATGTTAGAAATATTCTGCTTAAAGCAAGAAGTAAGATAATTTCACAGTTTTCTGTTTTATCTTTTTTTGAGTTTTGTTTTACATAAGCGTGTCTGTATATTTTCCCTCTTTTTTTGCACAAAAGGTAGCATTCAATTTATACTCTCTGCATTTTGTTTTTCTTCACAATACATCATGGAAATCATGTTCATAGAGTTTTCTCACTCTTTTTTATAGCTTCATAATAGCCTATCTTATAGAAATACCAAATGTGTGGGCATGTAGTTTGTTTCTATCTAATATTTTACAAGTACAAATAATACTACACTGTGTAGTCTTTATTTATGTATTTTCATATTGTTGAAGCTATAACTTAAATGTAAATCCCTAAAGGTGAAGTCAAAAGATAAATGTACATTTAGGACTTTCTCAATTTTGCCTATTTCTTCTCCATAGCAGTTGAAACATTTTACATTCCCACGAGCATTGTATGAGGCTTTTTTCCCACACATATTTGCCAACAGAATGTGCTGTCAAGTTCTTAAATTTTTTCATCTAGGGAGAGGTTCCAAGATGGCCAAATAGGAACAGCTCCAGTCTACAGCTCCCAGCGTGAGTGACACAGAAGAGGGTGATCCCTGCATTTCCAACTTACGTACCGATTTCATCTCACTGGGGCTTGTCAGACAGTGGGTGCAAGACAGTGGCAAAGCATTGCGTCACCCGGGAAGTGCAAGGGGTCAGGGAATTCCCTTTCCTAGCCAAGGGAAGCCGTGACAGACAGACAGCACCTGGAAAATCGGGTCATTCCCACCCTAATACTGCACTTTTACAACGGTCGCAGCAAATGGCACACCAGGAGATTATATCCCGTGCCTGGCTTGGAGGGTCCCAGGCCCATGGAGCCTTGCTCACTGCTAGCACAGCAGTCGGAGATCCAACTGCAAGGTGACACTGAGGTGGGGGGAGGGGCACCCGCCATTGCTATGGCTTGAAGAGGTAAACAAAGCCAGGAATCTGGAACTGGGTGCAGCCCAGCTCAAGGAGGCCTGCCTGCCTCTGTAGACTCCACCTCTGGGTACCGGGCATAGCCGAACAAAAGGCAGCAGAAACCTCTGCAGACTTAAACGTCCCTGTCTGACAGTTTTGAAGAGAGTAGTGGATCGCCCAGCACGGAGTTTGAGATCTGAGAATGGACAGACTGCCTCCTCAACTGGGCCCCTGACCCCTGAGTAGCCTAACTGGGAGGCACCTCCCAGTAGGGGCCGATTGACACCTCACATGGCTGCATACCCTTCTGAGATGAAGCTTCCAGAGGAATGATCAGGCAGCAACATCTGCCATTCTGCAATATTTGCGGTTCTGCAGCCTCCACTGGTGATACCCAGGCAAACAGGGTCTGGAGCAGACCCCCAGCAAGCTCCAACAGACCTGCAGCTGAGGGTCCTGACTGTTAGAAGGAAAATTAACCAACAGAAAGGACATCCACACCAAAACCCCATCTGTCCGTCACCATCAACAAAGACCAAAGGTAGATAAAACCACAAAGATGGGGAGAAACCAGAGCAGAAAAGCTGAAAATTCTAAAAATCTGAGCTCCTTTTCTCCTCCAAAGGAATGCAGCTCCTCGCCAGCAATGGAACAAAGCTGGACGGAGAATGACTTTGATGAGTTGAGAGAAGAAGGCTTCAGACGATTGGTAATAACAAACTTCTCTGAGCTAAAGGAGGATGTTCAAACCCATAGCAAAGAAGGTAAAAACCTTGAAAACAGATTAGTCGAATGGCTAACTAGAATAATCAGCACAGAGAAGACCTTAAATGACCTGATGGAGCTGAAAACCATGGTATGAGAACTACATGACGCATGCACAAGATTCAGTAGCTGATTCAATCAACTGGAAGAAAGGGTATCAGCGATTGAAGATCGAATGAATGAACTGAAGCAAGAAGAGAAGATTAGAGAAAAAACAGTAAAAATAAATGAACAAAGCCTCCAAGAAATATGGGACTATGTGAAAAGATCAAATCTACATCTGATTGGTGTACCTGAAAGTGACGGGGAGAATGGAACCAAGTTGGAAAACACTCTTCAGGATATTATCCAGGAGAACTTCCCCAACCTAGCGAGGCAGGCCAACATTCAAATTCAAGAAAT
>NW_012115222.1:4464241-4494611 GCF_000951035.1 Colobus angolensis palliatus
AGGAGGTGGTTTTTTGAAAAGATCAACAAAATTGATAGACCACTAGCAAGACTAATAAAGAAGAAAAGAGAGAAGAATCAAATAGATGCAATAAAAAAGGATAAAGGGGATATCACCACCAATCCCACAAAGATACAAACTACCATCAGAGAATACTATAAACACCTCTATACAAACAAACTAGAAAATCTAGAAGAAATGGATAAACACACATACACCCTCAGAAGACTAAACCAAGAAGAAGTTGAATCCATGAATAGAGCAATAACAGGCTCTGAAATTTAAGCAACAATTAAGAGCCTACCAACCAAAAAAAGTCCAGGACCAGATGGATTCACAGCCAAATTCTACCACAGATACAAAGAGGAGCTGGTACCGTTCCTTCTGAAACTATTCTAATCAATAGAAAAAGAGGAAATCCTCCCTAACTCATTTTATGAGGCCAGCATCATCTTGATACCAAAGCCTGGCAGAAACATACACACAAAAAAAAATTTTAGACCAATATCCCTGACGAACATCGATGCAAAACTCCTCAATAAAATACCGGCAAACCTAATCAAGCAGCACATCAAAAAGCTTGTTCACCATGATCAGGTGGCCTTCATTCCTGGGATGCAAGGCTGGTTCAACATACACAAATCAATAAATGTAATCCATCATATAAACATAACCAACAACAAAAAATCACATGATTATCTCAATCGATGAAGACAAGGCCTTCGACAAAACTCAACAGCCCTTCATGCTAAAAACTATCAACAAATTAGGTGTTGTGGGATGTATCTCAAAACAATAAGAGCTATTAATGACAAACCCACAGCCAATATCATACTGAAGGGGCAAAAACTGGAAGAATTCCCTTTGAAAACTGGCACAAGACAGGGATGCCCTCTCTCACCACTCCTATTCAACACAGTGTTGGAATTTCTGGCCAGCACAATCAGGCAAGAAAAAGAAATAAAGTGTATTCAATTAGAAAAAGAGGAAGTCAAATTGTCCCTGTTTGCAGATGACATGATTATATATTTAGAAAACCCCATCATCTCAGCCCAAAATCTCCTTAAGCTGATAAGCAACTTCTGCAAAGTCTCAGGAAACAAAATCAATGTGCAAAAATCACAAGCATACCTATATACCAATAACAGATAATCAGAGAGCCAAATCATGAGTGAACTCCCATTCACAACTGCTTCGAAGAGAATAAAATACCTAGGAATCCAACTTACAAGGGATGTGAAAGACCTCTTCAAGGACAACTACAAACCACTGCTCAATGAAATAAAAGAGGACAAAAACAAATGGAAGAACACTCCATGATCATGGATAGGAAGAATTAATATTGTGAAAATGGCCATACTGCCCAAGGTAATTTATAGATTCAATGTCATCCCCATCAAGCTACCAATGACTTTCTTCACAGAATTTGAAAAAACTACCTTAAAGTTCATATGGAACCAAAAAAGATCCCGTGTTACCAAGATAATCCTAATCCAAAAGAACAAAGCTGGAGGCATCATGCTACCTGACTTCAAACTAAACTACAAGGCTACAGCAACAAAAACAGCACGGCACTGGCACCAAAACAGAGATACAGACCAATGGAACAGAACAGACCCCTCCGAAATGATACCACACATCTACAACCATCTGATCTTTGACAAACCTGAAAAAAACAAGAAATGGGGAAAGGATTCCCTATTTAATAAACAGTGCTGGGAAAACTGGCTAGCCGTATACAGAAAGCTGAAACTGGATCCCTTCCTTACACCTTATACAAAAATTAATTCAAGATAGATTAAAGACTTACATGTCAGACCTAAAACCATAAAAACTATAGAAGAAAACCTAGGCAATAACATTCAGGACATAGGTATGGGCAAGTACTTCATGTCTAAAACACCAAAAGCAATGGCAACAAAAGCCACAATTGACAAATGGGATCTAATTCAACTAAAGAGCTTCTGTACAGCAAAAGAAGCTACCATCAGAGTGAACAGGCAACCTACAGAATGGGAGAAAATTTTTGCAAGCTACTCATCTGATGAAGGGCTAATATCCAGAACCTACAAAAAACACAAACAAATTTACAAGAAAAAAACCAACAATCTCATCAAAAAGTGGGCGGATATGAACAGACATGTCTTAAAAGAAGACATTTATGCAGCCAACAGAGACATGAAAAAATGCTCATCATCACTAGCCATCAGAGAAATGCAAATCAAAACCACAATGAGATACCATCTCACACCAGTTAGAATGGTGATCCTTAAAAAGTCAGGAAACAATAGGTGCTGGAGAGGATGTGGAGAGATAGGACCACTTTACACTGTTGGTGGGACTGTAAACTAGCTCAACCATTGTGGAAAACAGTGTGGCAATTCTTCAAGGATCTAGAACTAGAAATACCATTTGACCCAGCCATCCCATTACTGGGTATATACCCAAAGGATTATAAATCATGCTGCTATAAAGACACATGCACATGTATGTTTATTGTGGTGCTATTCACAATAGCAAAGACGTGGAACCAACCCAAATGCCCATCAAGAATAGACCGGATAAAGAAAATGTGACACATATACACCATGGAATACTATGCAGCCATAAAAAAGGATGAGTTCATGTCTTTTGTAGGGACATGGATGAAGCTGGAAACCATCATTCTCAGCAAACTATCGCAAGGACATAAAACCAAACACCACACGTTCTCACTCATAGGTGAAAACTGAACATTGAGAACACTTGGACACAGGATAGGGAACATCACACACCAGGGCCTGTCATGGGGTGGGGGGACGGGGGAGGGATACCATAGGAGATATACCTAATGTAAATGACAAGTTAATGGGTGCAGCACACCAACATGGCACATGTATACATATGTAACAAACCTGCATGTTGTGCACATGTACCCTAGAACTTAAAGTATAATTTAAAAAAAAATTTTCATCTAATAGGTGAAAAACGGTATCTCAATGTTTTAGTTTTTATTTCTGTTGTTAGAATTGCAAATTACTGTTATGATTGCAATTAACTGCATATTCATATGTTTATGGAGGGTTTTGATATTTTGGGGTGCATTGTCTATGTCCTTTTCCTCATTTTTAAAATAGATTTGTGGTCAGAGTTTCTCGGAGAAAGTCCTTTATTCTGTTGGATTTTTAGTCCTTTTCCCCTAATCTTAACAGTTTTTTATATACTAAATACAAGTTCAAATTTGTTATTTGTTCTTTCTTTAGTGATTTTTTTCTTGTCATACAAGAGGTTTTAATTTTTGTGTTTATCTTTTGGTTGACTGAATCTAGATTTAGAATTCATTAGTGAGATTTCCTACATCCAGGTTATAGTAATTTAGCTGTTGACAATACCGACATGGTTTCAGTTATAAAGTTTTTAAGTCTTATCTATCTGGTCTTCCTTCACGTATTTGATATTAGGTAGGATCCAACTTCTTTTTTAATAAATAGCCATATAAGAAAGATAAACCACAAATTAATGAAATTTCTTAATTACAGAGTGTGGGAACAAGGAGTAAAAAGAAGCATAATGACATATCTTTCTATGTCTTTATAAATACCTTTGGAACTGTTAATGTTTTATATGTTTAAAAGTAGAATTATATTAATAAGAATAAGGGAAAAATATAAAATATGTATACAAATAGGAACAAATGACTATAAGTATATGCCAAAATAATATAACCTCACAAAAGTGAAAATTAAAGATACAAATTCAATTAAATGTACAAAACTAGATGCTATGCTCTTAGACTGAAGGCCAAAAGGAGGATAAAGAAATCTTGAACTTAACTTAATAGGTTTTGTTAGTAAGTTTTTTTTTGTTTTTGTTTTTTGTTTTTTTTTTGCTGGATAGGATATAGCAAATCTGTAAATGCTGTAGGATTGAATAAATGACACCCATTTACTCTCAGGTCTTAGTTTTTAAGCACCATTTCACACTAAAAGTAACTAGAGCTTATTAGAGAAATGGATTATTATAGGGCTGAGGCAAGGCAAAATGCGAACTCTCAATAAGTGATGGGGCTATCCTAAAACAATGAAGGAACTGACCACATGGAGGGAAATTTGAACATTAAAACGAATAATGACAGTAATGGATAACATAGTGAATTTTAAATCTTGACATATATACTGATTAAATATAAGCAAACAAAGTGCAGTGAGAAAAGGAAAAGCTCCACTTTACAGCAGTATATAGAACAGAGTTTTCTTTTTTAATCATCATTTTGCAGCCATCATTATAACAACTGATTCAGAAAAGGATCATGAATGAAAGTTAAATAGTTATGTGAAAGTTTGTGAGGCAACAGGGTCATTTAAAAAATCTCAAAATACCCATCCCACAGTTTACATTTTCTTTATGAAGGGGGAAGCATACTCTTATCATGGGAGTATTAGATAACACAAATTAAAATATGTCATAAAAACAAAACAGAAACTAAAGCTATAAACTTGAAAAACATCCATGTCATTAAAGAAAAAGAAAGGTAGAGGTAGTGTTCCAGGCTTTAGGAGACTAAACAGAGATGAAGAAAACATGCTTTGTGTAACTTTGGAGCAGACTTTAGATCAAGAAAAAAATTTATAAAGTATAGTATAATAACAAGGAAAATGTGAATATGGAACATATATCAGATACTAATAGTATATCAATATTTAATTTCCTCAAATTGACAATTTTATTTTTGTTATTTAAGAGAATCCCCTTTTCTCAGGAGTAGCCTGCCAAAGATTTAAGAGTGAGAAGTCATACTATGTGAAACATACTGTCAAGTAGTTTGGCAAAAAAAAATTTTAAGAATGAAAATTTTAAACATTTATGTATGTATTTACACACACACAGGACTATATACATATAACATACATATATAATTATATACATATATAAGACTTTATTACATTATTTAACTTATATGTTAAATTTGTTCAAAATATCAAATAAAAGAAATTTTAAAGTAAGAGATAAGATAAACAATTTCATAGGTTTCTGTTTTTTTTGAGTTTTAAAATTTTTAAATATTATGAACAAAATGAGGATGTCCACTATTGCCACATCTGCTTAATATTTTTCTGGAAGTCTTAGCTAGTGAAATCAAACAATAAAAATCTTTAAACATAGTGAGAATTTAAAAGAGGGAAATAAAATTCTCATCTTTTACAAAGATATAATTATCTTTGTGGATAATGTAAAAGAATATATTTAAAATTATATTTTATCAATATTACTGGATGTTACATTTTTATAAATCAGCAACAATTCAAAAGTATTATTTTTAAAAGCACCATTTACAATAGCAACAAAGTTGCAAAATACTTAAGATTAAATCTAACAAACATATGCAAGACCAGTATGCATAAAACTATTAAAATTTTCTAGAAAGAAATCAAAGAACATTAAATGAATGGAGGGCTATCATATGTTTATGAATGGGAAGTATTTTAAAAGAATGGGAAGTCTTTTAAAGATTTCTTTTTCTAATTTGATCTACAGTGTCAAAGTAATTCTGTTAAAAAGCTCATGAGTTGTTTTGTTTTTATTTCTCAGAAATGAGGAAGACAATTCCATCAGCTATATGAAAAAAATAAAGGCCCAGTAATAGCAAGACACTACTAAAGAAGAATGAAGAAGGTGAAAAAAAGCAGGAGGGGAAGGACATAGATAAATGGGAGGAGGAGGAGGAAGAAGAAGAAGTACAAAAACAAGACTAATAAGAACAAGAAGGTGGAGGAAGAGGAGGAACTTGCCCTAATATCTATTAAGACTTATGAAGATTATGGTAAATTTGACATTTGATATAGCTGGCATGACAGATCAGTGGAGAATGTAGAAAATATTCAATAAGTGAAGCTTGTAAAAATGGTTATCCACTTGGAAAAAGAGGAAATTGGATCCATACCTCACATCATGCACAAAATCGAATACAGAAGGAATATAAAATTAAAAGTAAAACAAAAGAAACACTTAAACTTTAATTAAAATGCGTAGTGGAATTTCTTTCTGAATTTAAAGTAGGAAGTAACAGTTTAAGTGGGACATCTAAAAGCAATAATTCTAAAAGGAAAAATTGTTTATTTTTTCCATATTAAAGTTAAAATATTTTGTGTATGCAAAAGTAATTCAAAGGATAGGTAAAATCAAACTTTAATATGTTCAACAAATATAACTAACAAAACATTAGGATAAAAAAATGAAAATAGAGGACACTCAACTATGCTGGGCAGTGATTCCAAGCCAAACCCAAGTCTGAACTGGGGCTCTGAGGCCACTGGAGGACACCCAGCTCTGCAATCCCCACAGTCTGAATGCTGAACCAGGACAATGGAACTCCACTGCCTCAATCAAATCTTGAATGTTCCAAAAGCAGAGTTGAAGCCATCAAGATGGCTGACCACAAGCAGCTGGCACTCACTTCCTTTACAAAGAAGGACTAAAACACTGAGTATATAGCCACACATTAAATATAGCATCTAAAAGAGAATACTGGAATATAACAAGTGACAGACCACTGTGAGGCACAGGAGAGAGAAGTGAAGCAGCCATCCCAGCCAGAAATGGCTCAGAGAGAGGAGGGACTTCCCATCTTGGAGAAAAGGCAACCAAGCAATCCCTATGGTATACTATCATAACATGGACACCTGCTATCCTAGCCACGGAAGAGTCTCTTAGCTCTCCCAGGCCCTGAGCCTAGCATAGGGAGATGCCTGGAGTCCAGGTGACTGCATTGTTCCAGAGAAGAAATTCATGCTTGGTCCATCTCATCCCCTGAAACCCAAGCTACTGCCACGTTGTGCGATTTTCAGAGATTAGTCCCTACCATACTACATCCTGCCCTGGGACCCAATAGTCCCTGCATCTCCACATACCTGAAGCGCTGCTGACATTCCCCTACATTCACCTGGAGGGCTTCAGTGTTGTGATGCCCTCTAGACCACTCAGTGTCCTATACCCCAAGGAAGAGGAGTCCAGCAAGCCAGGCAGAGTGGCCACAAAGCAAAGGGCCCCAAAGTATGCACTCCTCAGAGCCTTGAAGCCTCCTGCATGCGGCCACTGCCACTGACAGCAAACCTGCCCTCTCTAGCAATGGGGCTGCCATGTACCTCTGTATGACTTCAAAAGCCCTGAGGACCAGCCTACGTGTACCATCCAAGGAGCCGAAAGGTGGATCCTCCATGCCTACTGCTGACACTGGCATACACAAATCCTCTCCAGGAGCCTGGAGATTAGCCAGCCTTGCCAGCAGCTGCCAGTACCCATATGCACCATCTAGCAGCCTGAGGAATGACCTGTTCCACATGCCATTGCCAGCACTCACAAGTCTCCCTGGGGGCCTGAGAACTAGCCCACTGAGGCCCCATACCACTACTGGCAGTGCCTGCATATGCTGCCGATGGGTCTGAAGACTGGCATGTCTACTGCCACCATCACCAGTGCCCATGCATGCCACTCAGAGGGCCAAGAACAAGTCCTCCAGGTGTCTCTATTCCCAGCAAACCTTTGCCAGAGCCTCCGCTAACAACCACAGCCTAAGCCACTGAGAAACTTGCAGGCACTACTAATGTTGATTACAGTCAAAGAAATAATATAGAGACTACCTGACTGTTTCTCACCCAGAATCAAAGCCAAAGCACCCCACCCAACCAATTCTACAGCTATATCCACAAGAAAGTATTTTTCAACAAAAGTAAATACATAGAAGTGTAAGAAGCAACTGATATACCAAATACATGGATATCAACCTAAAGACCAAAGAAACATGAAAAAGCAGAGAAACATGATACGTCCAAAGGAACACAATAATTCTCAAGTAATGGATGCCAAAAAAAATAAAATTACAAAATGCCTGAAAAGGAATTCTAAACATGATCTTAAGGAAGCTCAGCAAGATACAAGAGAACACAGGCAACACAAAAATCTGCATAAAATTGAACCAAGAGATACATATCATTAAAAAAAGAGCCAAACATAAATCCTAGAGCTAAAAAGACAATGAATGAAGTAAAAAATACAACCAATAGCTTCAACAATAGATTAGATCAGGCAGAAGAATTTTTGGGCTTGAAGACAGATCTTTTGAAATAACCCAATCAGACAAAAAAAAAAAAAAGAAAAAGAATTTTAAAAGTCACCATGATATATAGGACACTATAAAGTGAGCAAATATTCAAATTTTGGAAGTACCAGAAGAAGAAGAGATGGGGAAAGACACTGAGGAACTCAGACAGTGCTAATATGCCAAAGAAATCGTATGGAGACTACACTACTGTGCCCACCCAGTATCAAACCCAAAGCACCTTACCCAATCAACTCTATAGATACACCTACAAGAGAAAGTCTTTCCCAACAAAAGCCCTTCCATAAAATTGGAAGATGCAAATGATACACCAATTATGCAGATAATCAACCTAAGGACACATGAAAAAGTAAGGAAACATGACACTCCGTGTTTCCTTACTTAATGAAATCATAACTGAAAATTCCCAAGTTTTGTGAGAGATATAAACATCTGGCTACAGGAGGTCAAAACTCCCAAAATTTCCATCCAAAAAGGTATTTTCTTAGGCACATTATAGTCAAAACATTGAAGTTAAAGACAGAGAATTCAAAACAGCAAGAGAAAAGTATCAAGTCAGATCTAAGGAAATCCTCATCAAACCAACAGAAAATTTATGACCAGAAACTCTACATGCCAGGAGAGAATGACATAATCAAAGTGCTGAAGGAGAAAGCTGCCAAACAAGAATACTATGCCTAGTAAAGTTATCCTTCAGAGATTATAGAGAAATAAAGTTTTTCATTATTTCTCAGACAAGCAAAATCTGAGGGAATTCATCACCATTAGGTGACCCTACAAGAAAAACTTAAGGGAGTTTTACATATAGAAGCAAAAGCACAACAGCTACCATCATGCAAACATATGAAAGTTTAAAACTCACTGGCAGATCAGATACACAAATAAGAAAGAGGAGGGATTCAAATGTTATCACTATAGAAAACCACAAAGTCATAAAGAGGAAGAAGGTGTAGGTAAAACAATCAGAAAACAACAAATGACAGAAATAAGTTCTCACCTATCAACAGAATCCTCAAATGTAAATGGTTTCAGTTCCCAATTAAAAGATATGGAACTGACTGCATTATTTTCTTTTCCTTTTTTTTTTTTTTTTGAGACAGAGTCTCACTGTGTTGCCCAGGTTGTGTTGGAGTGCAGTGGTTCAATCTCTGCTCACTGCAAGCTCCACCTCCCAGGTTCGTGCCATTCTCCTGTCTCAGCCTCCCGAGTAGCTGGAACTACAGGCGCCTGCCACCGTACTTGGCTAATTTTTTGTATTTTTAGTAAAGACGGGGTTTCACCGTGTTAGCCAGGATGGTATCTATCTCCTGACCTCGTGATCTGCCCACCTCAGCCTCCCAAAGTGCTGGGATTACAGGCGTGAGCCACCGTACCCAGCCAAAAAAATGTTTTAAAAATTATATGCTCCCTGCAAGAAACACTCTTCACTTGTAGACACACAGACTGAAAGAGAAGGAATAAAAAAATTTATACAAATGGAAAACAAAGGCATGCAGAGGTGGGTATACTTGTATCAGGCAAAAGAGACTTTAAGTCAAAGAACATAGAAAAAGACAAAGAAAGTTATTATGTAACGATAAAGGGATCAAGTAAGCAAAAAGACATAAGAATTGGAAATATATACGTAATCAGAACTTGAGCACCCTGTAAAGCAAACATTATTTGATCTACAAAGAGAGATACATCCCAATACAATAATAGTTGGAGGCATCAACATCTCACGTTCAGCATTAGATAGATCATCTTCACATAAGATTAACACAGAAACATCAGACTTAATCTGCACTATAGAGCAAGAGGACCTAACAGACACTTCCAGAACACTTCATCCAACAGGTGCAGAATACACATTCTTCTCAACATCACATAGAATATTCTCCAGTATAGAAAATGTATGAGGTCACAAAATAAGTGTCAACAAATTTTTAAAGCCAAAATTATACCAGGTATCTTATCATAACACAATTGAATACAACTAGAAATTAATTAGAACTTTGAAAATAATGTGGAGGTGGCTGGCAAGATGGACGAACAGGAACGGTTCTGGTCTGCAGCTCCCAGTGAGATCAAAATAGAAGGTGGGTGATTTCTGCATTTCCAGCTGAGGTACCCAGCTCATCTCACTGGGACTGGTTAGACAGTGGGTGCAGCCCATGGAGGGCGAGCCAAAGTAGGGTGGAGCGTTGCCTCACCCGGGAAGCGAAAGGGGTCAAGGAACTCCCTCACCAGCCAAGGAAAGCCATGAGGGATTGTGCCATGAGGAACAGTGCACTCCAGCCCAGATACTATGCTTTTCCCCTAGTCTTCACAACTGGCAGACTAGGAGATTCCCTTGGGTGCCTATGCCAACAGGGCCCTGGGTTTCAAGCACAAAACTGGGAGACAATGCTGACAAAAACAAGCAATGAGGAAAGGATTCCCTGTTTAATAAATGGTGTTGGGAAAACTGGCTAGCCATTTGCAGAAAACTGAAATGAACCCTTCCTTATTAACTTACACAAAAATTAACTCAAGATGGATTAAAGACTTAAATATAAGACCTAAATCCATAAAAATCCTAGAAGAAAACCTAGGCAATACCATTCAGGACATAGGCATGGACAAAGACTTCATGACTAAAACACCAAAAGCAATGGCAACAAAAGCCAAAACTGACAAATGGGATCTAATTAAACTAAAGAGCTTCTGCACAGAAAAAGAAACTATCAGCAGAATGAACAGGCAACCAACAGAATGGGAGAAAATTTTTGCAAATCTATCCATCTAACAAAGGGCTAATATCAAGAATATAGAAGGAACTTAAACACATTTACAAGAAAAAGAAACCACCCCATCAAAAAGTGGGTGAAGTATATGAACAGGAACTTCTCAAAAGAAGGCATTTATGTGGCCAAAAAATATATGAAAAAAAGCTCATCATCACTGGTCATTAGAGAAATGCAAATCAAAACCACAATGAGATACCATCTCACGTCAGAATGGTGATCATTAAAATGTCAGGAAACAACAGATGCTGGAGAGGATGTGGAGAAACAGGAACACTTTTACACTGTTGGTGGGAGTATAAACTAGTTCAACCATTGTGGAAGACAGTGTGGTGATTCCTCAGGGATCTAGAACCAGAAATACCATTTGTCCCAGCAATCTCATTACTGGGTACATACCCAAAGAATTGTAAATCATTCTACTGTAAAGACACATGCACACGTATGTTTATTACAGCATTATTCACAATAGCAAAGACTTGGAACCAACCCAAATGCCCATCAATGATAGACTGGATAAAGTAAATGTGGCACATATACACCATGGAATACTATGTAGCCATAAAAAGGGTGAGTTCATGTCCTTTGCAGGGACATCGATGAAGCTGGAAACCATCATTCTCAGTCAACTAACACAGGAACAGAAAACTAAACACTGCATGTTCTCATTCATAAGTGGGAGCTAAACAATGAGAACATATGCACACAGGGAGGAGAACATCACACACTGGGATCCATCACAGGGTGTGGGGCTAGGGGAGGGATAGCATTAGGACAAATAACTAATGTAGATGACCAGTGATGGGTGCAGCAAACCACCATGGCATGTACATACCTATGTAACAAACCTGTACGTTCTGCACATGTATTCCAGAACTTAAAGTATAAAAATATAAAAAGAAAATAAATAATGCAAACAAATGGAAATAAAAGGACATGCTCAAAATGGCCACTGAGTCAATAAAGAAATTAAGTAGGTAATGTGGCTTTGATATTTGTCCCCTTCAAATCTCATGTTGAAATGTTATTCCCAATGTTGAAAATGGGGCCTGGTGGGAGGGGATTGGATAATGAAGACAGATCCCTCAAGAATGGTTTAGCACTATTCCCTTGGTAATAAGTCAGTTCTCACTTTGTTCACACAGGATGTGGTTGTTTAAAAGACCCTGAGACATCCACCTTCTCTCTCTTACTCCTGCTCTCGTCATATGACATGCTGCTTCTGCTTTGCCTTCCGCCATGAATAAGTGCTCCTAAGGTATCACCAGAAACCAAAGCGATGCTATCACCATGCTTCCTTTACAGCCTGCAGAACTGTGAGACAATTAAACTTATTTCCTTCATAAATTACCCATCCTTGGGTATTTATAGCAATGTAAGAATGGCCTAACACAGAAGGATATCCCAAAAATTTCTCAAAACGAATGGAAATGTAAACAACATACCAAAACCTATGGGATACTGCAAAAGCTGTGCTAAAAGGGACACCTACAGCAATAAGCACCTACCTGGAAAAAAATCGAAAGATTTATAATAAGCAATGTAAAAATGCACCTCAAGAAACTAGAAAAGCAAGATCAAACCCAAAATTAATATAAGGAAAAACATATTAAGTATCAGAGAAGAAGTAAAAATATAGTCTTTAAAAATACAAAGAATCAACAAAATGGTAAGTTGTTTTTTGAAAAGATAAACAATATCAATGAACCACTAGTTAGGCTAACCAGGAAAAAAAAGAGAGAATATCAAAATAAATAAAATTACCAATGAAAAAGGAAACATTACAACACATAGCACAAAATATTTTATGATTAAGACTTTAGAAGCATAGGCAACAAAAGCAAAAATTACAAATGAGATTACATCAAGCTAAAAAGCTTCTACACATCAAAGGAAACTATTACCAGAGTAAAGAGACGACCTGTAGAATGGGATAAAATATTTGCAAATATCCAGAATATACAAGGAACTGAACTCAACAACAACAAAAAAAGAATAGTTCCATTAAAAACTGGTCACAGGATCTAAATAGGAACTTTTCAAAAGAAGATATACAAATGTCCAACAAATATATGAAAAAATATTCAATATCACTGATAATCAGGGAAATGCAAATCAAAATTTCAATGCAATATCATCTCACCCCAGTTAGAATGGCGTGATGGTTAATACTGAATGTCACTTTGATTGGATTGAAGGATACAAAGTATTAATTGTGGGCATGGCCAAAGGAGATTAACATTTGAGTCGGTGGGCTGGGAAAGGCAGACTACCCTTAATCTGGGTGGGCACAATCTAATCAGCAGCCAGCTCAGCTAGAATATAAGCAGGCAAAAAAAATGTGAAAAGCGAGACTGGCCTAGTAAGCAAGCAGAAAAATGTGAAAAGCGAGACTGGCCTAGCCTCCTAGCCTATATCTTTCTACCATGCTGGATGCTTCCTGCCCTCAAACATTTGACTCTAAGTTCTTCAGCTTTGGAACATGGACTGGCTTTCCTTGCTCCTCAGCCTTCAGATGGCCTATTGTGAGACTTTGTGATTGTGTGAGTTAATACTTAATAAACTCCCATATATATATATGGAATATATATATAGTGGAATATATGCATATAGTGGGAATATATATACACATATAAATATATATATTCCACTAACCACTAGTTCTGTCTCTAGAGAACGCTGACAAATACAAATGGCTATTAGCAAAAAGACAAAAAATAAATGCTGAGAAGGATGCATAGAAAAGGTAATGCTTAGACACTTTTGATAGGAATATAAATTATTATAGACACTATGGAAAAGAGGTGACAGTTTCTCAAAATACTAAAAATGGAACTACCATATGAAGGGGTGGCCTGCCCCTCCACACCAGTGGGCGTTTCTCGTTAGGTGGAATGAGAGACTTGAGAAAAGAAATGAGACACAGAGACAAAGTATAGAGAAAGAAAAAGTGGGCCCAGGGGACCGGCGCTCAGCATACCGAGGACCCACACCGGCCACTGGGCTCTGAGTTCCCTTAGTATTTATTGATAATTATCTTTATCATCTTAAAGAAAAGGAAGTGGCAGGATAATAGGATCATCATAGGGAGAAAGTCAGCAGTAAGACATATGAATAAAGTTCTCTGTGACATGAATAAGTTTAAGGAAAAGTGCTGTGCCTTGATATGCATATGCAAATATCTTCATAAACCTTTTTAGTGCATAAAGAGCATCATTGTTAGCAAGTGCCACCTTTCGCCCTAAGGTGGTTTTCTCCTTTCTCAGTTAACAGAACATGCAATCGGGTTTTACACCGAGATGTTCCATTGCCTAGGGACGGGCAGGAGACAGATGCTTTTCTCTATCTCAACCGCCAACAACCGCCAAGAGGCCTTCTTTCCTCTTGTACTGGTCCTCCTCAGCACAGACCATTCATGGGTGTCAGGCTGGGGGACGATCAGGTCTTTCCCATCCCACGAGGCCATATTTCAGACTATCACATGGGGAGAAACCTTGGACAATAGCTAGCTTTCCTAGGCAGAGGTCCCTGCGGCATTTGGCAGTGCCCCTGGGTACTTAAGATTAAGAGAATGGTGATGACTTTTTTTTTTATTATTATACTTTAAGTTCTAGGGTACATGTGCATAACGTGCAGGTTTGTTACATATGTATACTTGTGCCATGTTGGTGTGCTGCACCCATCAACTCGTCAGCACCCATCAACTCGTCATTTACATCAGGTATAACTCCCAATGCAATCCCTCCCTCCTCCCCATGATAGGCCCCGGTGTGTGATGTTCCCCTTCCCGAGTCCAAGTGATCTCATTGCTCAGTTCCCACCTATGAGTGAGAACATGCGGTGTTTGGTTTTCTGTTCTTGCGATAACCAGCAAGCTGCCTTCAGGCACTTGTTTAACAAAGCACACCCTGCACAGCCCAAAATCCTTTAAACCTTGAGTCACCACAGCACATGTCTCTTGCAAGGACAAGGTTGGGGATAGGGTCACAGATTAACAGCATCTCAAATACAGAACAAAATGGAGTCTCTTATGTCTACTTCTTTCTATATAGACACAGTAACAGTCTGATCTTTCTTTCTTTTCCCCACAACTGTACAATCCAGCAACCCCACTACTAGATATTTACTCAAAGGAAATGAAATTAGTATATCAAAGGGATATCTGCACCCCCATGTTTATTACAGTACTGGTACTGGTCACTGCCAATCTCCTGCAGTGATTATAGCTGCTATAGGATCAACCAAAATAGCTATGCTATAGGATCAACTAAAATATTCATCAAAAGATGAACAGATAAAGAAAATAACCTATATATTTACAATGAAATATTAGCCATAAAAAAGAATAAACTACTGTAATTCAAAGCAACATGGATGAGCCTGGAGGACATCACGTTATAGGAGATAAGTCAGAAACAGAAATATAAATACTGCATTTTCTCACCCATATGTAGGAATGTAAAAAATATCCTATGGAAATAGAGCAGGGAATTGTGGGTATTAGGAGCAGGGAAGGGTGGTGGGGAGCAGAGGATGAGATGAGGTTGGTTAATAGATATAAAATTACAGCTAGATAGAAGGAATGAATCATGATGTCCTGCAGCACTGTAGGTTGAACATGGTTAACAGTAATTTATAATATATTTTCAAATGCTAGAAGAAAGGAATTGGAATGTTCACAACAAAAAGAAATTATATATATTTGAGGTAATGGATATGCTAATTAACCTGCTTTGATTATCACACACTGGACACATGTATTGAAATGTTACTCTTTATCCCCAAAATATATACAGTTATTACATGTCAACTAAAAATAAAAGGAAAAAAAAGCAAGAGTCCATTTGATGAATTTGAAGAAAATGTTAACTTGGTGTGGCCAAAGCTCTCTAGGTAAGGCCACCTACAAACGACTGGCAGAGGAGATGACAAATGTGTTGGCAGATTGGCTATTTGTTTTTTGAAAGCTTACAAACAAATAGTACACAGTTGAGATTTAAGATGTCTAAGTTTGGTAGTAGTATTTTAGTAATTAAACTGTGTGGAGATAGAGGAGCCTACAGGATGAACAAGCAAACCCCAAATAAGCAAATCTGGTTCTCACTTCCATCTAATGGACACAAGCATTATGACTGGAATGGGAACAACTAGGTCTATTCCCACAACTGTGTACCTCTCCATGAACTGCTGTCCCAGAGCAGACTAAAAATTCAAATTGGATGGATTTTCCTTTGCCTATTCCAAAAAAAGGCACTTTACGGTCAGCACATTTTTAGAGACATTGAAAGCTAAAGAGCCAAGACTGAAGCTTCATCCTGTTTCTGAGTGACTGTCTGTTCTTTTCCAATCTGTTTAAAGGACAGTTACATTGTGTGTAACAGCACTGTGGGGAAAAAAAATGTGTTGCCTCCCACCTCCTCTCCATGTGCTGATTTTTAATTTCTTTGAAATTTTTTCTAGGTTTTATCCACCTGATGATATACTTTTTCATTGAGAATGTTTACATACTTATACCTTAACATTAATAACTTTACAACAACTAAGAACTAAATTTAAGATTAAATTTATAATCCACATTTAAAAATGAAATTTAATTTCACTCATGTTAAAATAATGACTATCCTTTATTTTGCCCTCACTGTACTAAGCCTACGTCTAAGTCAGTTTGCACTGCTATAATAACTACTACGGACTGGGTGACTTAAACAACAAATACTTAATTTTCACAGTTCTGGAGGCCAGGAAATTCAAGATTGAAGTGTCATCTGATTCAGTTCCTAGTGAGGGCTCTCTTCCTGGTTTGTAGATGGCCATTTTCTTTGCTTTATTTTCATGTGGTACAAAGAAAAATATCATCTCTCTCCTGTCTCTTCTTATAAAGACACAAATTCTGTTCATGAGGGCTCTGCCCTCATTACCTAATTACTTCTCAAAGGACCTACCCCCAAATACTATCACATTGTAAACTAGGCATCAATATATGAATTATTTATTTATTTATTTATTTTGAGACAGTCTCACTGTGTTACCCAGGCTGGAGTGCAATGACGATCTCGGCTCACTGCAACTTCTGCCTCCTGGGGTTAAGCGATTCTCCTGCCTCAGCCTCCCAAGTAGCTTGGATTACAGGTGCCTGCTACCATGCCTGGCTGATTTTTGTATTTTTTAGTAGAGACAGGGTTTCACCATGTTGGCCAGGCTGGTCTTGAACTCCTGACCTCAAGTGATCCGCCTGCCTCAGCCTCCCAAAGTGTTGGGATTACAGGCGTGAGCCAGCACAACTGTCCCCAATAGATGAATTTTTAGTGAACACAAGCATTTAGTCCACAGCCACCTATTTTACTATAATTGACTCATTTTCACCTTTACCGACCTGAATTGTACATATGGAGAAAATGAAACTTAGGAATATTAAAGCAACTTACCCAAAAGTTGTGCTCACCTTCTGTTTATATTAAATTTCTTAGTGACAAGTCCATGTGAATATGTAGCAAAAGCTTTTACAGAGGGTAAACAAACACCACATTCCATTACAGAAAAAAAAAACTTTTAACAACAACAAAAAAATGAGAAATTCAGAATAGGAATTTACAACATTTCCTTTTAAAGAAATAAAGGATATTTGACTTCAATTAAAATTTTAAATTATGATAGTTCCATGCCCCAGAGAAAATAAATAAATCATGCTTATTTGAAAGAAAAAGAATATAGAAGGCCTACAAAAAGTCTTTGAAAAATAGGTAAAATGCATTATCATCTATTTTGAAGAAGAAAAAACACACACTCAACAAACATAGAAACAGAAACAACCTTAATAGAAGTCAAGGAAATGCAAATAGAAGCCACAATGTGATACCCATTAAAATAGTATTGAAAAATATGAACAGTAACAAGTTTCAAAAAAAGATGTGGTTTAACAGTGTTTATTTTATATAACTATTGGAATATAAATTAATACAAATTCTTTGGAAAGTAGTTTGATCTTCTTTGTAAAATTCAATATTCATGTATTCTATGACTCAGTCATTCTAGTTTTAGATATATATCCAAAATAAAATTGCATGTATATATTCCAGGAGACATAGAGAAGAAGGTTCAATGCAACACAATCTGTAAGAGAAAAATCTAGAAATAACCAAAGTGCCTATCAATAGAAGAATAGATAAGTAAATTATAATATATTCACACCCCGGAATACTATGCAATAGTAAAAAACAATATGAATAAATCTAAAAAATTTTTACATAGTACCATATTTTCTGATTTTTTGGCATAATAAATATGATGAAATTTAAAGTTATTTAATATTATGGACATCGAGTGTTTGTATGTATTTGCTCTTTCAGTTGACAAAAACAGAAAATGACATGTTGTAGTTGGTTATTGCACCTTTGCCCGGCTGGTAAACGTAGGATGTAGCAAAACGTAGACTTCTTAGGGAAGCAAAAGATACCAAAGTAATACAACTGCAATAAAATAAACCACATCCTTTAGTTGAGGAGTAAGTCTCCATCAGAAAATAAGTATTTTTTAAAAGACTAATGCCTTGTTCTGCTGTAGTCTACTAAATTTTATGTTCCCTTAAAGGTGCTATTTTAGCAAATAATTGTGAATCAAATTAGCATATCATGGTTTTTATGAAAAAAATCTGGTCAACAGAATTATAAATCCCTAAATAAGATCATCAGAATATTTTTTCATTTCAATTATCTTTTTTACTTTTAATGCATTGTAAATGTGAATAGAGAAAATTAAAATATCCTTTCTTGAACTAAAAATGTCCTACCATAGTGGTTCTCAAACTTTAGTGTGCATCAGAATCACCTGTTAAAAAACAAATTACACGACCCCAAACCCAGAGTTTCTGATTCAGGAGGTCTGATATGGAGCCTACAAATTTGCATTTCTAACAAATTTCCAGGCAATGCTGATGCTGTTGGTCTAAAGACCACAGTTTAAGAATCAATGCCCGTCAGTTTTTGCATTCCCATACCACCATGGAGAGGATATGTTTGATTGAAAGTCTTGTAACCAGGGTTCTGTTCACTGGCTGTGCTTAGATGACCATGCCCACAGTCTCATCATCTATATAAACAAGGGGTTGAGGCCAATTGTCTCTAAGCTCGTTTCAATTCTAAAATTTTATGAGCCATTTCTCTTTCAAGATTCAGTCCCAAAGTCCGTGAATTTGCTCATCTCTTGATATTAGCTGACATATCATTTGCCAATACAAGTTCATAGAAATTTCATCAACATCTAATAGACTTGTGAAAATCAATATCCAGGAGAAAATGTTATATCAAAAATATCTTTATTGTTTTTCTGTAAATTCTTGATCAAAAGAAGTGTTATATTTGCAAAAATATACTTCAGGCACTTATCAAAGTCAAATTGCAAAATTTTAGGGAGCTAGTCAATACATTATTTATGATGTCAGAGTTTACCCTGTCTAAAAATGTGTTAAGTAACTTTACCTTGATTCTGACAGAAATTATCAACATGGAATTTTCTCCTAGATATTGACATGAATAATAATGAACCCAGGTTCAAGAAGTTTTCTAGACCTCAGAGACGAGCAGCTGACTTGCAAAGGCAAGCTAAAGATTCTATTTAGCTCTTCTAATGAACACAAGAGTGTATATAACCTGAAGACTGAGATCTAGGGCCACCTTTTGTATCCTGGCTCCTCACCACTCTCTGCTCACCAAACCCCATCCCCCTGCCCCCTACACCTCATTCGTGACCATTAGTATAAATCAATCTGAAGGCATGGGTGTCTTCCCTGTGGGACAAAGTCACTCTGGAGAAAAGAAAATGTACAATTAAACTAATACATGTAGGATGTTTTTGCAAACAGTTTATATTCTCTCGTACATATGCTCCCTAAAAGTCTATTAACATCTTTATATTTATAGATACTATCAAGAGAAGATAAACTGTTGGGCCTCCATAGAGGTGTGATAAATGGTAGCATAGGCAACGATGAGAATTCAGGCCAGATTTTTGCCATTTATTTCAAGCTTTACTGCTTAGAAGTTCCAGCCTGCAATATTATTAATATCCTTTGGCAATTAAAAGTGTCTCCAGGGAACTAAAGATGATTTGAAGCAAGAGAGTTCAGAATACTGATTCTTCTTTAACCATATTTCATGTTCCTTCCTAATTTTTGGTAATATGTTTGATAAACTCATAGCAGAATGTTAACATGAAACATTGTCTATGATTCTTACGCTTCTTATAGATACAATTCCAAAATAACTAGGATAGAAAATATTTTGTCCATTTGGTGGTAATTCTAACCATATGAGCAGTGAAAAAATGTTTTAAATGAAGAATAGGTTTAATATCTGTATGTATGATTTATAAAGCCTCAAATTATTTTCTCTCCAGATGGGTAGTCTACTGAATATTGTTTATATTTTCTTCCCATTTTAGACTTGATTTAACTCAGCACTCTAGAAAAAGAAAAAACATTTGTCTGGCTTCTGACATTATCCATGAAACTAAGCAGTTGGAAATGAATTTCCCTATGCATTTTATCCAAGATCAGTTTAGATCAGAGGGGTGTGTGCTCGAGTATATGTGTGTTTGTGTGTGTGAGTGTATGTGTGTGTCTCTTTGCAGAGGGGTATGTGTGTATATGTGTGTGTGTGTCTTTGCAGGAGGACTGACCTTCCCCTGAAGTAGATCAAACTGCCACTGAGGAAGCATCTGTAGCCTTCTGTAGCTCATGAAGGATACCAGCCACTGCTGCTCAGTAATGAATCTGACTCAAAAGGAATTTAGTGTATATGGCAAGTGTCACACTAATGACCATGAGGACAAAATTATTTCATGTCTGTTATGCAAACAGAGTGTCCTATCTTACCCAAATAAGTATGAGGAAGAGAAGAAAATCTGCAAAAATGAAGGTTCCAATCATCACTTGTTTCCAATAATGTGTTTTCTATCTGTTATATTCATTGATCATGTAATTGAATGGGGCACACATGAATTTTTTCAACTGGCGTGCACTATTGAGCTTGTAAACCTGCACTCCAGTATTAGGAAATGTTATCACAGGTCCCTGATGCACATGCAGAAATATATGGAAATCTAGGTACAAGATTAAGTTGGGCAATACCCCATAGAAAATAATTAAAAGCTTGAGCAATATTTTATTTACTTTTTAAATTTTTAATTTCTAATTTTTAAGGATGTGTAACAGTTGAACATATTTACAGGATACATCTGATATTTTGATATAAGCATACAATGGGGAATGATCAAATTAGCGTAATAGGGGTATTCATCATCTCAAGCACTCATCATTAGTTTGTTGAGCAAGGTTTTAAAAGAGGTAGTCTTGCCAGTGCAAACAGACCTACCACATACATATGCATCTGTGGTTACTGATTACCTGTACCCAGTACTTTTAAAATGTCAATTTATTGGGTCCCTACTTAGGAACACTTGCCATGGCCTGAAGAAAACACCAAAAAGAAAAATCTATCTCCTGTAGAACTATGGTGGAGGTAATTTCTACTCATATTTTGTGAGGTAAGCAGTATGGATATCATTTGCCATATCTTATGGTTGTTTATGAATCTGATTTTCAAAGAATTACATAACTTGCTCAAGGTGATGAAACAGGTGTTAAGACCCAAAAAGTAGTTTTCTGACTCTAATTCCACGTTCATTTTTCAATCTACCTCTCAGAACTCTGACATATATCCCATCAATTTATAGCACTCTTTTCCAGTTATATCATCATCATCAATCAGAGTGCCCGAGCACTTTCTTCACTGACATCATTGTGACTTCACTTGTGAGAAGCCTCCATACAAGAGTTTTCCTACTATTTGCCTTTGGTTTAGTTTCTATCACCACCACTAATTACATAAAGATATGTTCTTTTAATTTACAAAACTTGATTCACAAGATTTTCTCACTTAATTCTCCAGAACGATAATTTTCACTTTGTGTATGGCATTCTAGCTTTACAAAAAATTTACATTTAATTTTTATTAGATTATGAATACATATTATGAAACCGGCTATATATAATTGAATTACTTATAATTACTTACTATCACAGTTTGTAAAGCTTTCAACATTTCCTTCCAAGCACTCCTTAAGAGTCTTGTCTTTTTCATTTTGTAAAATCCTTCTTTTGGTTCTAACCCCTGGAATTCCAACCTTTTTTATTATCCCATACATCCACTGCA
This sequence comes from Colobus angolensis palliatus, assembly GCF_000951035.1. NCBI lineage: Eukaryota > Metazoa > Chordata > Mammalia > Primates > Cercopithecidae > Colobus > Colobus angolensis. The sequence continues at coordinate 4,486,309 of NW_012115222.1, forward strand.
AAGTACTGATGTGTTATACGAGAGCTATCTAAAATCTCAGGCTCTTACAATGTCAGCAAATTTGGGTTTGGACCCTAGATCACAACCATCTGGATCTGAAATATTGTTTAAGCACTTGCTTCAAAGCAATTTTAAATCACTGATTTTTAAAATAGTTAATAAACTTCCATTTTTCACGTACTTGTTTGAGTCACTCTTAATTTACATACCTGTTTTGAATACAAGATGATAATGTTTCTTTTCATGACCATTGGGCTGCCATTTTGATACAGAATCATATACTATTAGGGTGAAGAGAATTTCAAAATTACTACTCCATTTTTGCACTTTAAGATGACTCATTAAAGTCAGATGACAATTTCATTTAAAATGGATTCCAGAAAACTGCCATTCAAATTCTCCTCCAGTCATAGCTACAATGTTAGCAGTTGAGGAGAAGAGGTTAAAAAAAAGAAGAGGAAGGAAATAAATAGAAACATCTCACTTGACAGATTTCACTTTGGAAAAGTAGAACACCTCACTCAGCTCTTTCTACACCCAGGGACTCGCACTTCCTGCTGAGTCACTTCTCCTCCATCTATGGAAACACAGGCAGCACCACAGGCATTTGTCAATCAAGAGCTGATCTGATCTGGCATAGCTCAGCCATTGAGACCTGAGATTCTCTAAAGGGGAAGAAAGGTGACAGTTTGAATAAATATAGGATCATTTCAGGCATGTAAGCCTTCTCAGGAGCCTCATCTTTCATGGTGAATGGGCAGCACTGATGTCATTACTTTTTAATTACTCGCTGGGTAGACAGGTGTCACCTGTCAGCCTGGAATGACTCTGGAGATTACACACTTCATGGACTCTCTCCTGACAGTCTCCTCTTACAGAAGTATTCTTGTACTTTAATAGATTCTTAATATTTCAACTACATTCTCTTTACTTCACCTTAAACTAATTATTTATTTCTATTTAGTACTTGTGCTGTTAAACTCATTCCCTATGTGCTTGCCTGCTGTCACTCCCTTCTCTGTAAAGGTTTTTCATTTCAGGTTGCCATCTGTGTGTGTGATGTTTATAATGGCACATATACTCGCTGATAACATGCTGAGTATAGATTATCAGGGACCTATATAAGACTCAGAGTTAACATAATCTATGAAAATTATGATTTAAAAAAGATGAAATTTTCCTGTTCATAATATGAAGGAAATATTACAAGTAATAGATACATATCTGCACTCAGTTTCATACTGAAGTCTGGGGACAGAAATCCAAGAAATCAGCACCAATGTTATAATGACCAGCATTGAATAATACATCAATTATTTCTTTTTTCAAAGTCTAACATCCTAAGCTTCAAGTATCAATTGGATTCCATTTAATGGGGACATACAAAGGACACATATTTATATTCACTTTCTTCTGAATATGTAATTGTTACCAAAAACACAATCATACAACCAAAAGGGAAGAGAAAAGCATCACTAAATAACTGATATCAATGATACCCATAAAACACAGTGGAAGAGGCCACCAAGTAGAATGTTCTTGGAAGGGGCTTCAGACTAAAAGGAAACAATCTGTTTGGCAGAATTCTGAAGAGGGTTCAATAAGAGAAGCAAGTATTGGCCAGGCGCAGTGGCTCATGCCTGTAATACCAGCACTTTAGGAGGCCGAGGTGGGCAGATCACAAGGTCAGGAGATCCAGACCATTCTGGCTAACATGGTGAAACCCCGTCTCTGCTAAAAATACAAAAAATTAGCCGGGCGTGGTGGCGGGTGCCTGTAGTCCCAGCTACTTGGGAGGCTGAGACAGGAGAATGGTGTGAACCCAAGAGGCGGGGCTTGCAGTGAGCCCAGATCGCGCCACTGCACTCCAGCCTGGGCGACAGAGTGAGATTCTGTCTGGAAAAAAAAAAAAAGAAAGAAAGAAAGAAAGAAAAAAGAAAAAGAAGCACATATTATGATTGTTAGAAATAAGTGTGTTGAAGATGAAGGTATTATTGTCTTAAATCTATATACATAAAAATCATAGAAATCCCTCCCCATAGATATGACTACTTCTCCAAAGAAATGCACAATGTGTATACATGAAAATCATAGAAATCCCTCCCCAAAGATATGACTACTTCTCTGAAGAAACGCATAACGTGTTTACCATCTAGATCTTTACTATCTAACCAATTTTTTAAAAAGCCAAAAAGCAGGTTCTTCTCAGTTAACACTAAACAGACTATCTGAAAACAGTTACAGAAATGTGACTGTTATTAACTCAGAGCAAAACCTTCCTCTTTCTAAGTACCCAATCAGTCAACATTTGTTCTTCAATATGATTAGAAAATTATTAATTACCAGATATTAGAGGAGAGCCTATAGTTAAAAAAAAAAAAAAAAAGAAATGCCGTGATAAACACAAAACATCTGGCTTCAGAGGAAGCAGAAATGTTTCAAGGAACAGAAAATAATTGTAAATATCAAGGAAATACTGTATCTATAAAAATATCGATTCTTTTTTTTAAAGAAACACTGTAGAAAAATAAGGAATTTTTCAAAATATAATACATGGTAATAAAATTAAAAATGCATCAACAGGCCAGATGCGGTGGCTCATGCCTGTAATAACAGCACTTTGGGGGGCCAAGGCAGGAGGATCATGAGGTCAGGAGTTTGAGACCAGCCTGGCTAACACGGTAAAACTCTGTCTCTACTAAAAAACACACACACACACACACACACACAAATTAGCCAGGGTTGGTGGCGGGCGCCTGTAGTCCCAGTTACTTGGGAGGCTGAGGCAGGAGAATGGCATGAACCTGGGAGGCGGAGCTTGCAGTGAGCCGAGATCACGCCACTGCACTTCAGCCTGGGCGACAGAGTGAGACTCCATCTCAAAAAAATAAATAAATAAATAAGTATCAACAGAAGTATGGAAAGTAAATTCAAGGAAATATGGCAGACCAAAAGAAAATACAAGATATAAGGTAAACATTTTTTTTTCAATCTAGGAGACGCAATTGTATATTATGTAATTTCTGCAGAAAGGGTTAATAAACAAAACTGACTGGAAAAAGTTGGGAAATATATGTTTTTTAAGAGTTAAATTGAATCACCACATCTTCAAGGTAGTTAAAGCAATTCTTCAAACTTTCTACATCCTTACTGATTTTTGCTTGTTCAACGACTAAGAACATTACAATCTCCTGCTGTGATTATTGATTAGTCTATTTCTCCTTGTAGGTGTGTAATTCTAGACTAATTAATTTGGTATATGCAAACAAATTTTCATATCTTCTTAAAGAACTAAAACGTTGTATAAAGAATCAACTTTTTAAGAGCCCAAATAGCCAAAGAAATCCTAAGCAAGAAGAAAAATTTATAGGCATCACATTATCCAACTTTAACTTATGCTAACAAGGCTATTGTAACCAATACAGCATGGTACTAGTATAAAAGTAGATACATTGCCCAATGGAACAGAATAGAGAACCCAGAAACAAAGCCAAATAATTAAAACCAATTGATCTTTGAAAAAGCATGCGAAAACATAAACTGGGGGAAGGATACCCTATTCAATAACAGTGGGTAATAACCTCTTCTCTGAGCTAAAAGAGCATGTTCTAACCCAATGCAAGGAGGCTAAGAACTTTGCAAAGAGGTTATAGGTATTGCTAACTAGAATAACCAATTTAGAGAAGAACATAAATGACCTGATGGAGCTGAAAAACACAGCACGAGAACTTCATGAAGCATACACAAGTATCAAGAGCCGAACTGATCAAGCAGAAGAAAGGATATCAGAGATTGAAGATCAACTTAATGAAATAAAGCATGAAGACCAGATAAGAGAAAAAAAAAATAAAAAGGAACAAACCAAGCCTCCAAAGAATATGGGACTATGTGTAAAGACCAAACCTACATTTGATTAGTGTACCTGAAAGTGACGGGGAGAATGGAACCAAGTTGGATATTATCCAGGAGAACTTCCCCAACCTAGCAAGACAGGCCAACATTCAAATTCAGGAAATACAGAGATCACCACAAAGTGTCCCTCGAGAAGAGCAACTCCAAGACACAGGATCGTTAGATTCACCAAGGTTGAAATGAAGGAAAAATTGTTAAGGGCAGCCAGAGAGAAAGGTCAAGTTACCCACAAAGGGAAGTCCATCAGACTAACAGTGGATCTCTCAGCAGAAACTCTAGAAGCCAGAAGAGAGTGGGGGCCAATATTCAACTTTTCTTTTCTTTTCTTTTCTTCTCTCTCTTTTTTCTTCTTTTTTTTTTTTTGAGACGTAGTCTCGCTCTGTCGCCCAAGCTGGAGTGCAGTGGCACAATCTTGGCTTACTGCAAGCTCCACCTCCCGGGTTCATGCCATTCTCCCACCTCAGCCTCCCAAGTAGCTGGGACGACAGGTGCCCACCACCATGCCCAGTTAATTTTGTTTTTGTATTTTTAGTAGAGACATAGTTTCACCTTGTTAGCCAGGATAGTCAACATTCTTAAAGAAAAGAATTTTCAATCCAAAATTCCGCATCAAGCCAAACTAAACTTCATAAGCAAAGGAGAAATAAAATCCTTTACAGACAAGCAAATGCTGAGAGATTTTGTCACCACCAGGCCTGCCTTACAAGAGTTCCAGAAGGAAGCAGTAAACATGGAAAAGAAAAACCAGTACCAGACACTGCAAAAACATACCAGTTTGTAAAGACCATCAACACTATTAAGAAACTACATCAAATAATGGGCAAAATAACCATCTAGAATCATAAAGACAGGATCAAATTCACACATAACAACATTAACCTTAAATGTAAATGGGCTAAATGCCCCAGTTAAAAGACACAGACTGGCAAAATGAATAAAAAGTCAAGACCCATTGGTGTGATGTATTCAGGAGATCCATCTCATGTGCAAAGACACACATAGGCTCAAAATAAAGGGATGGCGGAAGAGTTACCAAGCAAATGGAAAGCAAAAAAAAAAAAAAAAAGCAGGTGTCGGAAACCTAGTCTCTAATAAAACAGACTTTAAACTAACAAAGATCAAAAGAGACAAAGAAGGTCATTACATAATGGTAAAGGGATCAATGCAACAAAAAGAACTAACTATCCTAAATATATATGTACCCAATACAGGAGCACCCAGATTCATAAAGCAAGTTCTTAGAGACCTACAAACAGACTTAGACTCCCACACAATAATAGTGGGAGACTTTAACATCCCACTGTCAATATTAGACAGATTAACGAGACAGAAAATGAACAAGGATATCCAGGACTTGAACTCAGTTCTGGACCAACCAGACCTAATAGACATCTACAGAACTCTCTACCCTAAATCAACAGAATACACATTCTTCTGAGCACCACATTGCACTTATTCTAAAATTGACAACATAATTGGAAGTAAAACTCTCATCAACAAATGCAAAAGAATGGAAATCATAACAAACAGTCTCTCAGACCACAGTACAATCAAATTAGAACTGAGGTTTAAGAAAGACACTCAAAACCACACAACTACATGGAAACTGAACAACCTGCTCCTGAATAACCACTGGGCAAATAATGAAATGAAGACAGAAGATGTTCTTTGAAACCAATGAGAACAAAGACACAACATAACAGAATCTCTGTGACACATTTAAAGCAGTGTGTAGAGGGAAATTTATAGCACTAAATTCCCATGTCTATCTCTAAAATTCCACAGCTTTTATTGTTTATTTTTATGGATAAATTTCAGGAAGGTTTATTGAAAACAGTTAATAACATAGTAAATTCATTTCTGTTCATTGGTTGCTGCAAACGATCCAAAAAAATGTCAATAGGAAAAACAGATTTGACTTTTTTTAAGTTTTATTGAGTGTTCTGGTGACTGAAGGACACATTTACCACAATGGTGGACACTTTAGAAGCCAAATGTCGAACCAGCCTTGCATCCCAGGGATGAAGCCAACTTGATCATGGTGGATGCTTTTTGATGTACTGTTGGATTTGGTTTGCCAGTATTTTATTGAGGATTTTTGCATTGATGTTCATCAGGGATATTAGTCTAAAATTCTCTTTTTTGTTGTGTCTCTGCCAGGCTTTGGTACCAGGATGATGTTGGCCTCATAAAATGAATTAGGGAGGATTTCCTCTTTTTCTATTGATTGGAATAATTTCAGATGGTACCAGATCCTCTTTGTACCTCTGGTAGAATTTGACTGAATCCATTTAGTCGTGGACTTTTTTTGGTTGGTAGGCTATTAATTATTGCCTTAATTTCAGAGCCTGTTATTGGTCTATTCAGGGATTCAACTTCTTCCTGGTTTAGTCGTGGGAGAGTGTATGTGTCCAGGAATTTATCCATTTCTTCTACGTTTTCTAGTTTATTTGCATAGAGGTATTTTTAGTATTCTCTGATGGTAGTTTGTATTTCTGTGGGATTGGTGGTGATATCCCCTTTATCACTTTTTATTGCATCTATTTGATTCTTCTCTCTTTTCTTCTTTGATAGTCTTGCTAGCAGTCTATCAATTTTGTTGATCTTTGCAAAAAACCAGCTCCTGGATTCATTGATTTTTTTAAGGGTTTTTTGTGTCTCTATCTCCTTCAGTTCTGCTCTGATCTTAGTTATTTCTTGCCTTCTTCATCCCTGAGATGCAAGTCTGGTTCAACATATGCAAAACAAAAAACGTAATCCAGCATATAAACAGAACCAAAGAAAAAAACCATAAGATTATCTTAACAGATGCAGAAAAGGTCTTTGCCAAAACTCAGCAGCCCTTCATGCTAAAAAAGCTCAATAAATTTGGTATTGATGGGACGTATCTCAAAATAATAAGAGCTATTTATGACAAACCCGCAGTCAATACATACTGAATGGGCAAAAACTGGAAGCATTCCCCTTGAAAACTGCCGAAAGACAGGGATGCCCTTTATCACCACTCCTATTCAACATAGTGTTGGAAGTTCTGGCCAGGGAATTCAGGCAAAAGAAAGAAATAAGGGTATTCAATTAGAAAAAGAGGAATTCAAATTGTCCCTGTTTGCAGATGACATGATTGTATATTTAGAAAACCCCATCATCTCAGCCCAAAATCTCCTTAAGCTGATAAGCAACTTCTGCAAAGTCTCAGGATATAAAATCAATGTGCAAAAGTCATTAGCATTCTTACACACCAATAACAGACAAACAGAGAGCCAAATCATGAGTGAATTCCCATCCACAATAGCTTCAATGAGAAGAAAATACCTAGGACTCCAACTTACAAGGGATGTGAAGGACCTCTTCAAGAACTACAAACCACTGCTCAGTGAAATAAAAGAGGACACAAACAAATGGAAGAGCATTCCATGATCACGAATAGGAAGAATCAATATCGTGAAAATGGCCATACTGCCCAAGGTAATTTATAGATTCAATGCCATCCCCATTATGATACCAATGACTTTCTTCACAGAATAGGAAAAAACTACTTTAATGTTCATTTGGAACCAAAAAAGAGCCCACATTGCCAAGACAATCCTAAGCCAAAAGAACAAAGCTGGAGGCATCGTGCTACCTGACTTCAAACTATACTGCAAGGCTACAGTAACCAAAACAGCATGGTACTGGTACCAAAACAGCATGTTACTGGTACCAAAACAGAGATATGGACCAATGAAACAGAACAGAGACCTCTGAAATAATACTACACATCTACAACCATCTGATCTTTGACAAACCTGACAAAAAAAGAAATGGGGAAAGGATTCCCCATTTAATAAATGGTGCTGGGAAAACTGGCTAGCTGTATACAGAAAGCTGAAACTGGATCCCTTCCTTACACCTTATACAAAAATTAATTCAAGATCGATTGGAGACTTAAATGTTAGACCTAAAACCATAAAAACCCTAGAAGAAAACCTATTAAGGACATAGGCGTGGGCAAGGACTTCATGTCTAAAACACCAAAAGCAACGGCAACAAAAGCCAAAATTGACAAATGGGATCTAATTCAACTAAAGAGCTTCTGCATAGCAGAAGAAACTACCATCAGAGTGAACAGGCAACCTACAGAATGGGAGAAAATTTTTACAATCTACTTATCCGACAAAGGGCTAATATCCAGAACCTACAAAGAACACAAACAAATTTACAAGAAAAAAACAAACAATCTCATCAAAAAGTGGGCGAAGGATATGAACAGGCACTTCTCAAAGGAAAACATTTATGCAGCCAACAGAGACATGAAAAAATGCTCATCATCACTAGCCATCAAAGAAATGCAAATCAAAACCACAATGAGATACCATCTCACACCAGTTAGAATGGTGATCCTTAAAAAGTCA